>NC_089847.1:24126431-24434486 GCF_035609145.1 Eleutherodactylus coqui | reverse complement strand
GAGTAGAGCAGGCAGCAGAGAGCAAGGCGGCCTTTACAGTGGCGGAGACGACAACGGAGGCAATTTTCCTATGCTTGGAAGCAGCCAGAAGACTTACTTATGACAGAGAGGACCAGCAGAATGACCCAGTAAAGGCCTGCTGTAGTAACCACTACAGCAAGTGAGGGAGCTGCCACAGAGAATTCAAGTGTGGCTAGACCACCAGGGCCAAAGTTCCTACAGTGCATGGAAGGAAAGTCTGCCTCCGTGCTGTTTCCTGAGCCTGTGTGACCAGAGGTGCAAGTACTGAGAGGATCCTACATTAAAGGTCTGTGAAGCCCGCACTGTACCAATGAAGAAGAAGGTGAGAAAAGATGGTAACTCATTTGTGTAGCATATGGGAGGAGAGGGAGACTCCCTCCCCACCATTTCTTACTCACCAAGAGGCAGCAGGAGTAATAAAGGTCAGAGAAACAGGGCAAAGACTGAAAGCGAGGATGAGATCTAATCACCACACGAATAAACACAGAAAGAGAGAATATCCTGTGGCCGAGCACTTTTCTAACCATTGACATGACATAGGAGATATGAAAGTTTTGTTAATATTCAGAAAAAACACATCAATCCAAAACATAATAGCACCTTCTGATCCTGAGAGGAAAAATAAAAAACTAGTGGCAATAGATTTAAAAAAAACGGGAAATTATAAATGTATGCATAATAAATGCAAGTGTTGTTTAGTCATCTCACACAAAAAAACCCATATAGATCACAATAAAATAAAAATACCGATTTCTCAACACCTGACCTGTAGTTCTACACAAATTATTTATTTAGTAGAGTGTCCTTGCGAGCTTAAATACGTAGGTAGAACCATTAATAGTTTTAAAAAACGGATCAGTAATCATAGACAGAATATAAAAAATAATGTAAGGGTACATAGCCTATCTAAGCATTTTTATGATGTCCATAATGGGGATTCGTCCTTAATGAGAGTTACAGCATTGGAAAGGATTGAAGTAAAATCTATTACTATATTGAGAAAAAAAGAAATGTTTTGGATTCATCGTCTCAATACACTAACCCCTTCTGGACTGAATGAACTATTAGAAAAAATTTTAGCACATTTATTTTTCTTGTATTAAATTATTAATTATCATTAATTGATACTGTATTATTATAACTTGTTTCCGTAGGGTCTCTTCATAAATCATTAATTTATTATGGTTATTGATGTTATATTAATGTATTTTTATATATACTTATACATATTATAAATTTTATTCTATAAGTAATAAGAATATTGATGCACAATGAGAAAGTTTTTTTAAATACTATTTCGTTTATAGCAATATTAGTACACTATAATTAAGTGTGGTTCGATGTATTTAAATGTGAACCTGACCGTATCGTGTTCCCGGTCGGTTTTAAATAAAGCTTTATTAGTGAATATATGGAACGCTCACAGCATTCCATGTGATGTAGTTTTAATTAAACTATTAGTGACGTAATTGTGGGAGTGGAGGGGTGTTTCCTACACCTCCTTCCTTTCCCTAGGGAGCAACCTTGATTGCCAGTTTGAAAGCATATGGAGCATGTAAGTAGTACTATTTAAAGACGTGCTGTGTAATATTTGTATGTAAGTTTTTTTGAGCTTGAAAAAGACGATTGTATTCGTCGAAACGCGTTGCTCGTATTTATGTAAATAAATTAATATATTTACATCCTTTTTATCTTTTATCCCGACGAGCGCAAAAGCAGCTTTTTTCCTTTAGTATTGATATTGAAGGGTGGTTTCAAGTCACAAAACCATAGAAGAATTTGGGAATATAAATTGATAACAACTTTTGACACGCTGAAGACTGGGTTAAATGATTCCCCAGGATTTATGCGTGAATGGGAAGTGTGAGACATTTATTGCACAGATAAGACTGTTGGCCTGTGAAAACCCCCATGCACAGTAATTCAGGGACCATAAACGTATTATCCCTTATCAGTGTCTAGTTAAAAATGTTTGTGTACCTCTTGTAGCATTCCTGGCCTGAGGACCTCCCCCCCCCCCCTCAACAGTAATTCAGGGACCATAAAACTTTCACTCCGCTATCAGTGCCTAGACAAAAAAAAAGGTTTTCTTCTGTTGCAGAATTCCTTTTAAGTGCAAACCAATCACATCCACATCTGTGCCTTGTCATATGTATGTTATAAGTGTGTATAAATATCCATGCCTCTTCAGATCTATTCCATTTTTAGCCTGACGAAGAGCCAGAGAGGTTCGCAAGCTCGCTATTACCACATGTATTTTTGTTAGCCATTAAAAGGTATCATATCTACAAGATTACGTGGTTTCTCTTGCTGGGAACAATCACATAAAGGTCAGACAAGTGATGTGGTTCAGCAGTGAGTCACATTGAGCCATAAGACATTGAGTGTTCCTGTGTATTACTGAATGAGAGATTCTGAGAAATGCCAGATGCCAGAATGTGCATGTTGGTGGATACCTCAGTAAGAGAAAGTCATGACCGTTGGTGTTCAGTCAAACTACTAACGACGACTTCTCAGTTCGTGCTTCAGCGATTGAGTGAGTGGGTTTGTGAGTGACTTACATGCTCCAGCCCTGATCACATGACAGTGACATGATCACAGGTCCAGTACGCTCACAGCTGCTGTTTGGCTAGGTGTTCATTAGTATTCCATAGCAACTGAGGCCACAGGGGGTTTGTAGTCCACCCATAACTTGCACAAGAATGCAGGACCTTTGATGTCACTGTCATGTGATCAGGGGCAGAGCATGTAAGTCATTCACTCAGGATGAGCATCATCATCATGTGATCAGGGGCAGAGCATGTCGATAACATCATCACAGGTCCTTCATCTCCACTGCTGTGCTGTTTCTGATCCCTGTTTTATGGGATGAACAATGTATGTAGCAGTGCTGTGTGTGTTACGTGCATAAAGCACAGCTGTGTGACACATTGTGCCACCAGAAACACTGGTACTATAATTTCCTAATGATTACCAGTGTTTGTAAACTGATGTGGAGACCAGGAACAGAACAAGAAACACAGAACCGAAAGGCATTGTAAAGTTCTGCGATCAGATGCCAGTGAGACACATTGAGTAGAAGACCGAAGAACGGTGTTCTTGTGCGTTATAGAATGAGAGGTCTGCTGAAGTGCCGGGGGTGAAAAGAGCTTCTGCAATCTGAGAAAACTAAGAGACTGGTGTTAGTGTAAATAAATCTATCTGCTATAAGATATGCTTTTGGGGTCCAAATTCAGTTAGAGAATAGCCAAGCCTGGGAAATAACTTTCACCACAACACAAATGGATGTTATTAAAAAGTTATCTGTTTATTGATCGACAGGCAGCAGTTTTTATAGAGTCATATGTTTTGATTACAATAATTCAAATTTATTCTAATTAATTTATTACCATTGGTTGATAAAACATAAACACGATATGAATATGCAAGGTAAAGAATTTTACATCTAAAATGCCAAACACAGCGCAGGCACAGTAGTATCATACATGATTAGCTTCTCAGAACAAAAAAAGTGCAGTAATGGTAAACAATAAGTTGTTTAGAGAGAATATTGTAGAACATATGTGAACAGCTAGGATCATGTCATCTCCACATGGAGGCCAGTCTGGAGGCCTTTTCATTATCTTCTGGGTTTTTTTAACAACTATTTAATATCTGTAGTTTCTTATTTTTAAGGGAAAATAACAATGTATGAAGGATCATACAAGATGGCTACCGCATACAAACTGGAGCCATATTCATTTCACTAATACTGGTGAAAGCTGCTACAGCAAAACTGCAATCTTTTGGGCTATTAGCCCAGTTTATAAGATGGTGCCCAAATGGGCATAAGGCCCACATGTTCATATTGACTTTCATTTTGAACTGTTTTATTGTATGATTTGCAAGGTTTAAGTATGAGACCCCCATCTTGTGGAGTGCTTAACTTCGAATGATATTCTCTGTAAGTAGTAACTTTTATTTTTGCTGCAATGAACTGTCTCCACCTTTGTCTGTCACCACGTGCTATCACACAGCATCCACTATTTTAAGGGAACTTCCTCTGCACCACATTGCCTACTTTTGATTTGCCTGGCTAATTGTTCTTGTTTATTTTGACTGTTTATTAACTCACTATTCTGATCCTGACCTTGGCCTTGTTCTTGGATTACTCTACTGCCTTATCATGGATTGCTTGCCTGGTAGCTGTTGATCTACTTACTCTGACCCCTGGTTATCTCCTGACTACATTCCTGTCTCTCTCTTTGGCATGTCGCATCCTGACCTGCCTCCTGTTGCTGGCTCCTTTCCTGACTATGCTACTGCTCCATCAGTGCTCTAATCCGTAACTTTCTGAGGACCTTAATCTAGAAATCAGACCAAGAAAATCCATAAGTGTGTAGGATGAAGAATGGGGAGACTTCTTAGAGTCTGCACCCACCTCTCTGGGTGAAAACCATAACTCAACCTTTTATGTAGATTAATTCTATATCTGAACTGTAAATGATCTTCCATTTGGAATTGCTTGTAGCACATTCTAATATACATGAGGCAAATCAGGACAAATAGTAAAACATCCCATTTACTACTCACCAGATATTAGACCAAAGTATTGCGGTATATGATACAAGCGATCAAATGATCACAACTTCAAGTTCTCTATGGGGACTGGAAAAAAGTAAAAATATGTTTTTTATTATTGCAAAAAATAAAGGATATTGAATGTTTATAAAAACCCTTTCCCTGTATTTATAATAAAAAAAATGAAACAAACAAAAAGCCCCAAAATATATTTATTAGCATATACATAATAGTCCGATCTATCAAAATGACACATTTATCCTGCACGGTGAGCATTGTAAAAAAAACAGAGTTACACAAATGCCAGAATTGCACTTTTTTTGGTCACCTCATTTAATAAAAAATGATCAAAAAGTCATGTGTACTCCAAAATGGTACCTCTAGAAACCACAAAAGACGGCAAAATTGTCAGTCACACGGGTGCATCGGCGCCGGTGTACGGATGCCGATGTGCCCGTGTGACTGAGCCCTCAGTGTGGAGGAAGTCCGGAGATCCACTTTATTAAATCCACCCTGCTCTCCTTATAACATTTAAAGAGACACCGTCATCTACTTTTAGCCCTATAATATAAGCTTATGGGCTGAAAGTGGGAGAAATCTTGAGTCCAGGGCTATAAGTGTTATACTTACCTCCCCCGTCGTCCGGGTATGAGCGCTGGAAGCCACCGCTCAATGCATTGAGTGGCACTGCAAAGTAGTCCTCCCATTATAAAATGCATTCAGTGGTGGCTTTTAGTGGTGACACCGGGGGAGCGACAAGGACTTACATCCCTGGACTCAGCGGGTCACCTGCCTTCAGCCCATAAGCTTATTTTATAAAGCTAAAGTTAGGTGACAAGAGTCACTTTAGACTATAGCAAAATTGGTTGCTGAGTCGAGCTCAGTTATAGTCAATGCAGGGTGTGCAATTTTGTCCATTTTTATGTAGAATGTCATCTTCCACAAGAAATAACTCGAAATCCTTATTGAATTGATGTATAATCCCCGTCTCCCAGACACAAATCTATCAATCCTCGTCTTCTATGATGTTGTACATCATCAGCTCAGGTTGGCATTCTGTGTTATTTCCATAGATCTATGAGGACTACTTCTCTATTCATTGTATCCTGGTGGGCACTTCAGAGGAGCCCCTGCTGGTTTGCTGATTATTTACAGCTTCACCTGCTAGATATTGTAATCAGATTAGCAATGAGAAACCCCAGGTAGGATTATTTCTTTCTTCCGACACAGGAAATTACATTTTCATGAATCCGTGTTGAATAAATAATTGCACCATCTACTTGCGCTATACAGAGATCACCTTCATCAACTGATTGCATTCGAAATGACAATTGGATATTTGTATGCTCAAATAAATTGACTAAAAGCATACTTTTTTAGAGGGCGGACAAGATGCATAACATTCTATACAGGGTGTAGTCAAAAAGACGGATCCAGCGTACTGGTGTCCTATATTGAAATGCATACATGAGTAGGAAGACATGGATGTGCTACACGGTGGTATGGAGCACATACCTCTGGGGGCCCTGGAACATGAATTTCAATTTTGTGTTGTGGTCCTTGGAAGAGAGAATAAATCCCAATTGCAAAATTGAAGAGTAGCATGTGAGGAGCAGAAATCCGCTTTCCGCTCTTTCTAAGTCCCATGGGACCGCTGCTATGACTGAAGTAAGGAAAGTACTGGAAGTGGCCTCCTCCTGCTACGATACATGCATGGAGCCATTCAACAGTGCAGTCCAGGGCTGATGCTACAATTGCAGGACCGTGTTAGTGAATGGCGGAGCACCGATTCAGTACAGATGCAACGCAAATTACTAGTAAGAGCACGAGTCAATCAGAAAACAAGGCAAATTTCAGCATGAATGTGTGGGTTGGAATTTGGTGCGATTGTCTCATTGGACCTGTATTCATTCCAAGGACTCAACATGGATTGGTAGCAGAATCTCCTGCAGTTAACAGTAGATGACTTCCTGGATAATTTGCCCCTATTGTAGCAGAAGGAGGACACTTTGAGTACGCTTTCCTTACATCAGTCATAGCAGCGGTCCCACGCGATTTATAGAGATGTGGAAAGTTGATTTCTACTCCTCACTTGGAGTCGGGAAGGAATTTTTTTCAACTTTAAATGATGAACATTGGCTTCTACCTCATTGTTTTTTTTTTGCCTACTTCTGGATCAACATCGGGGTGGGGAATAATAGGCTCAACTAGATGGACATATGTATTTTTTCAGCCTAACATACTATGCTACTATGAATTACTAGTCCAGTATAGATGATATCAGGTTACTGTACATCTGTGAGGACAATCAGCTTCTTCACACAAAGCAGTTTCTGTTCCAGATGTACAGATTGTACGGGCTGCAGGCTTACCACTGATCACCGGGTAATAGCTGGCATTTTTCATCTGCATTAAATAACATGCCAGGCTATAATGTAATTGATTCTGATTATACAATTATTGGGAATGTGATTACATTTTGAGAATATGCGCTGGCACGAAGAGCATGCTTCATACTGTAAATCCTACAGACACAGTTTAACTTGTCATTTATATTATTAGCATTCAGCTTAAAGTGGACTTGTCACCACTGACTATCTATCTATCTATCTATCTATCTATCTATCTATCTATCTATCTATCTCATATCTATCTCATATCTATCTATCTCATATCTATCTATCTATCTATCTCATATCTATCTATCTCATATCTATCTATCTATCTCATATCTATCTATCTCATATCTATCTATCTCATATCTATCTATCTATCTATCTCATATCTATCTATCTATCTATCTATCTATCTATCTATCATCTATCTAATATCTATCTATCTCATATCTATCTATCTCATATCTATCTATCTATCTAATATCTATCTCATATCTATCTCATATCTATCTATCTATCTATCTATCTATCTATCTATCTATCTATCTGTCTCATATCTATCTATCTATCTATCTATCATCTATCTATCTCATATCTATCTATCTATCTATCTCATATCTATCTATCTATCTATCTATCTATCTATCGGTCTCATATCTATCTCATATCTTTCTATCTATCTCGTATCTATCTCATATCTATCTATCTCGTATCTATCTATCTATCTATCTATCTGTCTCATACATATCTATCTATCTCTTATCTATCTATCTATCTGTCTCATATCTATCTATCTGTCTCATATCTATCTGTCTATCTATCTATCGGTCTCATATCTATCTATCTCATGTCTATCTATCTCATGTCTATCTATCTCATTATCTATCTATCTCTCTATCTATCTATCCTTATGGTGACAGCCATCTCATTACAAAATTGTACCTGTTTATGGGGGTATATTCACACAGCAGAATCCAACACAGAATTTTCGTGCAGCTATTCTGATGTGGATTTTGCCACAGAATCATACACTACGGGTCAAACTTTTAGAAAACCTCAAATTTTCCCATTATTTTTGACATTAACACAGTTGAAGTCCAGCAAATAAAATGAAATGGTTCAAACGTTCAAAAGTAAGTTAAAAATATATTATTATGAAACTTTTACCTGAAACACAACAATAGTCTGAATTTATGATTTTAACCAAAGGACTTTTTTTAAGGACAGTTGCTCTTCAGCACAGAAAGCAAATTATGGTTTGAAATTGGATGCAAACTATTCCTCAACTTTTGTAGATTACTTTCAAACCCTCAGATTCTATATAAATAGTGTTGAAACAGACTGCAATGCAGTACCTTCTAGGGCAGGATTTGGCCAGTTTTGCTTTTCAGGATAAAGCACATTGCTTTTAAAATGGCAAGGAAAATGTAATTAACCAAAGAAGATAGATAGACAATTATAACCCTTACAAGTTTAGGTTTGGTCTACAGAGACATTGTCAAAAAAAGCCAAGGTGGCAGTCAATACAATTTCCTAAGCCATCCAAGAGCACTTGGAAGCTGGAGGAAACTCTGACATGAAGAGGTCTGGCAATCCAAAAGCCACTATAAAGTCAGATGACAAGCTTTTAAGAGTCAACAGTTTCGTGATCAGCGCCTCACAGCACAAAATCTTTATGCAACAAAAAATAAACAAGTTTCCATTTCAACTGTGAAAAGAAGACTTCTATCTGCAAGTTTGGCCAGCAGAGTCTTAATAAGGAAGCCACTGTTAAGATTGGAAAATAAAAGAAAGACTTGCCTGGGTCAAGCAGCACCTCCAATGGACTGCTGAAGAGTGGAAGAAGGTCTTATTGACTGAAGAATCACAATTTGACATCTTTGGTACATCATGTAGGGTTTTTGTACGCCGCCAAGTAGGTGAAAGGATGGTTCCTGTGTGTGTTATACCAACTGTCAGACAGAGAGGAGGAAAAGTGATAGTCTGGGGCTCTTTTGCTGGATCCAGAGTTGGCAACATACACAGGGTGACTGGCACACTGAACAAAAAGGGCTACCACAGCATTTCAATGTGCCATGCAATACCCTCTGGTGTACTCCTATTTGGTCAGGGGTTCATATTACAGCAAGACAATGATCCATACATGCTTCTAGATTATGTCAGAACTACTTAAGAAGACAAGAAGAAGCCAGTAGGTTTTAAAGAATGGAATAGCCTGCATGGTCTCCAGACTTAAACCCCATTGAGATTGTTTGGGATGAACTGGACAGTAGGATGAAAGCAAAGCAACCTACAAGTGCAGCACATTTGTGGGAACTTCTGTAACAATGTTGGGAAGAAATTTCTGAACAATATCTCTATATCTCTCCAAATTAGTGGGCAGAAAACATCCTTTTAATGCCAAACTTTTCTTTAAGTCACCTGCCATTAAGTCCCTTAATGGTCATCTCTGGAACTGGATTACTATAGGGGTTACTAGTTCTCATTGAGGAGATCCAGCTGAATGTTTAGAGTCTTACATGCAACGCTATGGGAAAAAAGTATTCAATTATGTGGTAAAATAAAACTTGATTCTACGACTGTAATTCATATGATAGATCTAAACATTGAGTCCTAAGAAAAGTAAATTGGTTTCTAACGAAATTTTTTTCTTCATTGTACTGAATTGTGCTCGTGGGTGCAACAATAGGCAACAGTACCTCCTTCGACATCTACACTGAATGGAACAATGCTCTCAGTCGTGGTCATTCTAGATCGGCGCTATGGACCATCGTCGTCCAAGCGTGATAACTAACTAACTATCCACAGGTAGGTCATTAATAGTTGACCAGCAGGGTCCGCCACTGCAGATCCCTGCCAATCAGCTGATTGAAATGACAGTGACACTTTAGTGAGCACTGCTGTTACTTCAGTCCAACCTAGGAACAGTGCCATACACTGTAGTTGTATTGCAGCTCAATCCTATTCAGTTGAATGAAGCAAGAAAAAAAAAGAGCAGGAGGGTGCTGGTCAGTGAGCCCCTGAGGGAGGATCTATGGCAGAAAAAGCAGACTACTGTGCCTGGGTCTAGGAAAATTAGTAAAAATGATGCAGAGTGGGTGCTGATAGTCTAGTGCGAAGGTCAATGCATGTTAGCATTGGATACTGTTATGGCAAGGGTTAAAAAAAATAAGAATAAAGTTAACATCTCATTTTTTCCAGTGTATGCAATGTAAAAACAACATGACAAAATTGCATTTTTTTCCAACTTCACTCAATAACTCAATAATGAATTTGTATTTGTTTGGCAGTGGACAAATATTGTCAATTTGCTGCTCAGTAACAGACACTGTAGCTTGCTGGTGACTCCTTACTGTGACAGAAGCTGACAGACTAAAGAGACAGACTAAAGAAGTGTCGGGAGTGGATAAAAATTTAGCAAATTTAACATTCGCAATTGACAAAATCCCCAAAACATAGTCTTGTACATCTATAAGAGCCACATATTACAGTTTAACAGTGTGAAGCTCATTCATCTGACAGCTACTCTATCTTCCCAAGTCAACTGAACTGATCATGCATGTGTTCTCAAAAGGGAGAGTGGAGTAAGCTGCTACCAGACACCTCTGTGGTGGTTTACCTCCATTGAGAACAAACGATACAGCCTGTTGAAATCCAAAATATCTGACCCTTACATCCCCCAACAATGCTTGCCATCTGGGAATTTAGGAAAATGAAATGTCAGGTGAAATACACAGTGATAAAGTAGACTCTCCATTAAATGTCACCAGCTTAACCCAGTAAGAAGTGCAGAGCCACCTGAAGAAGATTAAAAAAGACTACTAACTGGACTCACTGGGAATTAATACGATAGACAGACCATTGTTTCTTAGATTTAAGGACTTAATAGTGACAAGGTCTATTCCACTGGATTGACACATAGTAAATGGGGTGCCAATATTCAAAAAGGGCTCAAAAAGCAAACCTGGAAATTACAGGCTGGAGGTCTTACTTCTATTGTGGATAAAATATTTGAAGGATTTTATAAGAGATGCTTTCATGGAATACCTTAATGAAAATAGCTGTATAACTCCATATCAGCATGGGTTTATGAGGGGCCACACCTCTCAAACCAATTTGATCAGCTTCTATGAGGTAAGTTCCAGACTAGACAGTGGAGAGTCATTGAATCTTGTATATTTTGATTTTTCCAAAGTGTTTGATACTGTGCTGCATAGAAGGTTGGTATACAGAATGTGTGTAAATGGGTAACTGACTGTTTTGTGCAACAGGAAATAGAAACAGAATACCAACATCTTGATGACCTGATCTGCAGTCTAGATGATCTGTACATCCAGTCCCATGCTAGTCAGCAGGTAATATTGGCGGCATACAATTGTATTCACAGCTGATCCAAAGTATAAAATATCTGCACCAGTACTTTGGTGCTCAGGATGAAAAACAACAGAACGAAGAAACAGAACTGGAGAGTAAAATAGGAGATGATGAAGACATAAACATCAAGAAAGATGGAGAGGATGAAGTGGAGAACACACAGAGCCCCATGGAGAGCCAAAGAGTGTCTTACGAAATCCCAGGGCCCAGTCATATCAGCAGCAGAGGTAGGAAATTGGGAAGTAACTGGGAATAGTCTATAAACCTTAAACAGTCTGTAAAATTAGAAACACATAGGTCTGCAGAACAGCTACGGGCACAAAATGGTTTTTAGGACTTTATTTAGGACTTAATCCTTAAGTGAATATACTGTAGGTTTGATGTTATATGATGTGACTACATAGCAATAAGTTTTGCTGAGGGATAGTAATAAATGTGCATGCATGTTCTTTGCTTTTATGTGTAAAACTATATAATTTGGCAAAAAGTGATTTTGTGAAGAAATGCAGAATATAGAGTAATAGTGATATTTGATGGTTGCATTGGTAACCTCTAATACACTGTTTATCTTGGTGAAAAGATAAACTCGTCCTAGAAGTGCCGCACCCCTATGAAGGTGGTTCACTCCGAGAAGTAGTTGGATGAGCCATTTCTTGACATGTCCTTCTGGGAAGTTCCCCCTTTTTGCCTTTCTGCTGCCGGCTGTAACAGAGAAGATCACCACCTTGAGAACTCATAAAATAGCTATCAGTAATCTTACTACAGTGCTAGCTGTCCCTAAAAGTGTAGTCAGAAGCGATATATCTGCACATAACAGGCACGACAAACACCCCCACATTACCTGAGGCAAAACACTAGGCAGACTCGAAAAATCACAGGATGATATAAAAGGAAAATAAGATTAAGTTCATCTATTGCTCTTCCTTTCCGAAATGGGAAAGAAGCGTTTTAATAGAATATATTTATGATCCTTGAGAAATCAGTTTGGAAGAGTGAAGTGTAGAGTTACATTTTTTGTCAAAATTATAGAGGTTATCCAATTTGGATAATCTCTTTTGTTAGAGGGATCCCTTATCACGAAATGCCCCCTGCTGATAAATCCGACAAAGTGTTCAATTTCCCTGCAACACCCCAACTAAGAGAATTAAGCATTACACTGTACCCATTCAAATCAGAGGGAAGTCGGTATAATACAGGACAGGTCCTCCAGAGCAAGAGAGGCTTCTTTTAACTGTTCTCTACTTGACCAAAAGATGAGGATCAATAATAGAGGAATTCCCTGTAGTAGCTCAGAATTCCCTAACAGGGTATGTGAAAATGTATATAATACACAGATGTCAAATAATATGATCACTTGGCTAAGTATGTGGATTCTTACTGAATGCTAGAGCCTAGGGTTTCTAAAACCACTTCTGTCAGGGACCCCGGTGAATCTTATGGTAGCTCCTCCATCAACGTAAGGTTTAATGAGTTCTCCAAACTAAAAGGGCACGGAACACCTTTTTCAGCAAATGGTAAAAATCCCAGCTCTGCCCCACCACCTGCCCCCTTTTAGTTTAGAGATATATTCAGCCGTCCTAGGATGGGTTTCTCACAGGCATAGTTCGAACCAAATGAGAACATTGCCAAAACCCCTAAAATTGGTGCAGAATACTGTATGAGAGCCATAAATTTGTTATTATTCCTTCTCCTCCTGTGAACCACTGAGCCACTATGCTTCTTCTTCGGAGGAGGAGGAGGAGGAGGAGGAGGAGGAGGAGGAAAGAAGAAGGAGAAGGGAAGAAGAAGGGAGGAAGAAGAAGAAAGAAAAAGAACAATGAGAGAGAAAGAGAATGAGAGAAAGAGAAAAGGAAGAAAAAAAGAAGAAAGGAATAACAGGAAAGAGAGAAGAAAGAAAGAGGAAAAGAAAAGAGAGAAGAGAGAAAGAAGAAGAAGAAAGACATAACAAGAACGGAAGAAGAAGAAAGAAAGAAGAAAAAAGGAAGGAGAAGAAAGACAAGAAAAAAAGAAGAAGAAAAAGAGAGGAGGAGGAAAAGGAAGGGAGAAGAAACGTGGTGTCTCAGTTGTTAGCACTGGGGTCCTAAGTTCAAATCGGGCCAAGGACAACATCTGCATGTAGTTTGTATTGGATGTTGGATTTTGTTATTCACCCCTGTTTTTGTCCTCTAAGAGATAACCAGTGCCAGAGATGCCCAGCAGTCACTAACTCCACCTCTCTTCATAGAAATAACAAGCACGCTCAGCCTGCTAAATCTGCATGATTATGGCTAAACTAATGATTACTAATGTCTCACAAAGAAAATTCAGCCAATATCGACACCATTGAGTGTAGCAGTTGCCATTTATTGGGGTGGATAGGCAACGGCTCTTCTTTGGTCAACAGAGATGGTCCCGTGATCATCACATTTGTCAAAGGTGGCCAATCTCTCTCCCAACCACAAACAGCAGAGTGATAACTTCAATGCGACCGCTATCAGCTGCATTCTCTTTGTGAGTAAAACTATAGTTTATCTCATCGCTCATTTATTATCATGTCTATGAGAAAGGTTAGTTTAAAAGGAGTCAGGTATCCATATGCAGAAGGCGTCCCATATGGACAGGTCAATGCTCACTGTAACCCTTGGACTGTATATATGTAGGGCCATCAATTTCAGTGATCCCATGTCAGGTTACAATTGATCTATAACGTTCTTCATAGTATTCTGTAACAATGCTGAAGTCATCAGAAGAAGCTTGTGATTAGCATTGTTGCCTATGTATTGTCAAGCTGCCAGGATGAGACAAGTAGGTGAGGATCAGACAATATATGCGATATGGTACACTATTAGGCTTTTGGTAAAGCAGCAATATCATAGCTGCAGATACAACTCTGGAGGAAACCAAGTATGTATTAAGATTTAATGACACGGATAACCAGAATGTCAAATTTATAAAGGGTTAATAAATGAGTAGTAATATCCAATTTTCCAGCGAGGGATCTCATATTAATTATTTCATGTCCTGCAAGAAAGGTAATTACAAGAGTCTAAATCTCCTCCGTCGAGTTCCAGGATAGAGAAGTAATTGATTCTGACACGGCTTCCTCATCTGCTAAATTAAATATTTAAGTCATCGTTTTGCAGGTTCCTAAAATCCCGACACCTTGATATTACTGTAGAGTGCGAGCAGTCAAGTCTGACACTATTCATGGGAGTTTTTGCTGGAGGCGTCTAGAAAAATGTCGCCGTTTAGGTCCAGTGTTATCGCTGACTATGTTCCTAAGGTCTTGTTCAGTCACAGTGCGAGGTTCATGATGCAGATCTCCAACAGAGAGTGAAATCTGTACCTGTTACCCATGTAAAGAATCAGATTATCTTAAAATGGACAATGAGCCCACCACTAATTAATGGTAGCCACAAGTATATCCATCAGCAGCTGTCAATTATTGGTGAGGTGGCAGGGAAAGGAATGGGCACAGGAGTACAGCAGATTAATTATGAATCCTCGTATTATTTCTAAGATCATGTGACAAGTTTTCCGTGGATCAATTTTCACTGTGAATCCACATTAAATGGGAAAATCCAGCGATCTGAACAACTTCCAATGAGGCCGGGTCATCAGTGCTAGACTAGCCAAGACCAGGATTTCAGTGCCAACCTTGTGTTTTTTCTTGTGTACCAGTGAGTATACAGAGAATGGTGTGATCGAGGAAAACCTCCAAAGAAAAGGGATCCTGTGGACGAAAAGAACACGTCGCTGAAATGGGTCAGAGGAGGATGTCAACAATTGTTCTGATGAAAATACAGTGCACATTTAAGCACATTGCAGCTGAATACAACCCTGATGCTCCAACTAATGTGTCCAAACATGCAACTTGCCATTCCTTAGCAAGGTTGGGCTATAACAGCCCAGTTCCAGCACCATTGCTATCTATGAGAAACAAAAAGGCAAGATCCCAGGGGGGCAAAAGAGCTCAAAAATTGTATCACTGGTGGGAGCTCAGAATTTGATGCAAGCAGCATTAACCCCTAACCCCTTAGGGACATAGCCATTTTTTTTCATTTTCGGATTTCTCCCCACTTTAAAATAATCATACCTCTTATTTATCCATCGACGTGGATATTCGTCTGAGGACTTGTTGTTTTTTGCAGGACGAGTTAATATGCCATATAAAGTACAAAAAACTTTTTTAAAAAGTGGAGTGAAACGGAAAAAAAAACCTATATCTGCCATCTTTGGGGAGGTGCTGGTCTTGTTTCTATGGCGTACATGCTGCCGCAAAAATGACATGAAAACTTTATTCTGTGGATCAGTACGATTACTACGATATCAAATTTATGGACTTTTTGTTTTGCTTTATTACTATTTCCTTCCAAAGATATTTTATTTTTTGACAGCCATAACTTTATTTTTCTGTCGACATAGTTGTGCTCATTTTATGCGAGACGTCCTGTAGTTTCTATTGGTACCATATTGGGGTACATACAACTTTTCGATCGCTTTTTGTTACATTTCTTTCTTGGAAATGGGGTGAGCAAAAAAAACCCACAATTCTGACATTGTTTCTTTTTTTTCTGATGACGTTCTCGGTGCAGGGTGAATAACACATTGCTTTGTTAGACCAGACTTTTATAGATGCAGTGATACCAAATATCTTTGTTTTTTTTTATTTAGATTTTTTTTATTATAAATATGCAAATAATTGATTAACCGTTTTTAGACTAATTTTTACATTTTAGCTAGTTCCCATAGAGGGAAAAGAACTTGCAATGGTTGGATCGCTCCTGGAGTATGATGTAATACCATAGCATTACATTATACTGCGATCTGACAGGCAGTCTATCAAGCCAAACCACAGCTATGGCAGTCGTGAGGGCTTTCAGAAGGCCCCCAGCTGGATCTCATCGTGGAGGGGTTCAAAATCTTCGAATTTCGATTGCGGCATTTAAATGCTGCTGTCAGAATTGAAAGGGTTAACAGCTCCGATCAGCGCACTTTTGACTGATACATGGCGACGGCTCCCATAGATTCCTATGGGAGCTGGAAAAAAAAGAAGGGAAAATGCTTCAGAATCGTTATTTTACCGGGAAAACATGTATTTAATGGGTTTTACCTAGGGCAGCACATTACAGTGGCAGATCTTAAAGGGACCTTTCACGCAGGACAGAATTACGCCACAGCCAAATGCGGAATTCCACGCCGAAATCATCAGGTCTAACTGCGGATTTTGATGCAGAATTGCAGGCAGGTTTTAAGCCATTGTCAATTCCACATCAAGATTCACAGGCAGCCTGCAGACTTTGGTGCGGAAATTACCGCGGTTTGCGGTGCGTCATGCGGCCTATTCCGTCTCGTGTGAAAGGTCCCATCCTGCCATCTGCCGTGTGTAATACTGGAATTAATCACATCATTATCCCGCTCTCATATTTCTTCGATTTCCAGGTTTGTCATTCGTGACATTTTTGTGTGATTGATTGACTTTCTGCCATTTCCCCTCAGGGTCAGCGTTCATTTCGTACCAATTACCTGTTACCTTGCAGTTTAGTGCCTCCGTGTGTTATCCGTGGGGGAATCATGTATAATATATGATACTCAGGGTGCATTTACACCGGCGATTTTCTTGCATGATTTCTGGGTGTTGCGAGAAGCACGGGGAAAGAACCCATTATTTGTAGTGGATGCATTCACATGGACGATATTTCTCTAACAGCACTGCGAGAGAACATTTTTAGCATGTCCTAACTTGGGGCAATTGTGTTGAAGAATTACCAATTCTTCCTTATGGAAGCAGAGAAAAAAAACGTATTGCGTTCGCATATATATGCGAATTCCATGCATTTTTGCTTCCATAGGAAATAATGGCCAATTTTCTTCTCAAGCGTGAAAATCGCAAGTGCAGCGATGCGTTTGTGATGTGATTTTCTCGTGAAACGTGTTGCACTCACATAAACATCGCAGTATGCATGTGCAGAATCGGTTCAAGTTTCTTGGATCAACATTGTAGAGAGTGCAGCTCCCACTCCTTTGGTTAGGGTCTATTTAGACAGGGCATTCTTGTCACAATGTCAGGTATAGCGCAAAAAAAAGCACCAGGTTTTATTGTATATTTATGAATTTTTAATCATTTTGAGTTTCGCCTGCAGAACTGCATTACAGTAACACCATGTGCCATCTTTATAGGTACCTCACCTCAACTTCACCATTCAATAGATAAATAGATACTTAGGGCTTAAACACATGGGCCTATGCACTAATAGGCTTGCCCTTACGGAGTTAATTAGCGCATAAACCGGGTTTTTTTCTAGTGTGCACAAGTTTGAAAAAAATATAGTATTAGGGTGCCTACCCACTTGCGATTTTTTTTCCTGTGATGTTTTGCATTTTTTCTCAAGAGCAATTAGTATATAATGTGTTCTTGTCCATCTGGGTTTTTTTTTCCGTTTCGTGGGGTTTTTTCACGTAGGAGCTGTCAGTTGCATATGTCTCCTTATTTTTCTCTTAATGCACCCATGATTGTCAATGGAGGGCTGCAAAAAATGCCGCGAAAAACGCGTAAAAATCGCGTGAAAACGCCGCGTTTTTCACGCGCGAAAATTGGCAACGCAAGTGGGTAGGTGCCCTTAATGCGCGAGAATCCCGATAGTAAAAATGATACCATTGAAATCAATGGCTTTGCTTCGTCCTGTTTTGCGGCCGTGATTTTCGCGGTCGCAAAACGGGACACAAACACACCCATGTGTTTAAGCCCTTAATCCTATTGTCCAAGTGCTATTGTTAGCCACCAGTGCTCATATTTTACAGGTTATTGCTGGGCTGAACTTGCAAGAGCAATTAACTCTAAATCCCGAATGCTACGGCGCTACGTTTTGAAATAATGTAGATTTTGATGCAATTTTGCGTTCATTTTTGCGGAAATATAAACCGCATACAATATAATGCATTGATCTCAATGGGTTCACTCACACTGCTCGTTTTTGCGTGTGCAATTTAGAAAAATACACAACATTCTCTACTTTTGTACAGAATTGTACACCAAATGCCCCATAGGAGTCTATGGGGGAGCAAAAAGGCGCACGAACTACGCCCAAACATGCGTTTTTCCGCAGCTACCTGGGTGCTATAAACTTTGCAGCTAATTGTAGCGAAGGCACGGCAGACGTTTTGCTTCAAAAGTATTTTATTGAGGAACTACAAGGCACATCGAGGAATGAGTTCACATTCAAGTTACGCATCAACAGTTATATGATAGAATTCCTTATTAGACTCAAACTATATAGCTCTAACAATAATAAGAGAAAAGATAGGTCTATGCTCATGCCAGGCGCGCCCAGAACTTACTCAATGACATGGCAAAACTGGGAAACTGGGGGAGGAAAGAGGAAGCAAGTGTTAGGGAAGGGGGGGATTGCCCAACAACCTGTAGGGCTTGAGCCTCTTACAGTAATATTTTGTTGAGTGGTGGATGAAGAATGTAGCAAATTCTGATTATGGGGTCATGGCAGAAGTTTTGGATAGTGCTTAGGAGAGTCTTCTTTTCGAAGACTCCTCTATCGAGTGGAGATGGAATTGCTCATAAATTCCATAGATCAGAGGTCGGCACTCTGGGACCCCAGGGAATGAACCCTGAACCTCCTCCTCCTTTTTTAGAACATCTTCTGCAATCTCAAGTGCCTGCCAACATCTGCACGGCAGCTACCAAGGCAAAAAGGGCATCCTCGTTATGGGAAGACGTCTCCAACCTCAGCTACTCTCTCCCAAAGCCAGAAAGTTTCAAAAATACCACTGGATAGCATCTCGTTGCACATGTTGAATATTTATGAGTGATTACAGGGGGTTGGGTCAGTGATGACAGCAAGACGTATTGCTAGCGTGTTTTTATCCACACGCAAATGTGCAGCTATTGTGAATGGAAAAAGAGAAGCAACCGTATTTGTGCTTACATTCGTGTGCCAGAACCCTGAGCAATTAAAAACTAACTTCAACTGCATGGCAAAGACTTGGTGTGTACCTGCTGCACACGCAAGAAAAGTTTCAGCCAGCTCACCTGTAGAAAGTCAATGCTCAGATATGGTCTAAGGCTGCCTCTCCACGGGCGTTGCAATATCCTGCGGCAAATCTCTGCCACAGGAGCCGCCGCCCGGGAGCAGAGGCCGGCAGACGGATCTCCGCTGTCAGCCTATCTGACAGATAGACTGACCGCGGAGAATCACGGCAATTTGCAGCATGCTGCGAATTGCTGGCTACGAGCGGAGAATCACAATGATTCTCTGCTCATGGACAGGGGGCCGGCGCTTTCCATAGCAAAGCTATGGAAAGCTTCAGATGGCGTGATTCGCCGGGGGTTTACCGCCGGCAGACTCAAGCCTGTGGACAGGGGGCATAAGGGGCCTTTCACGCGGGACAGAAAAGACCGAACAACACATCAAAAGCCGCGGTAAATCTCGCACCACAATCCACTGCGGATTTTTATATTTGAAAATGGCAAATATGCAATACCCATTCCGCAAAAACACGTGCAAGTGCGCTTATACTCATGTGAATCCGGCCTCAGAAACACATATTATGAATATAAAAGAAATCCAAGTTCCAGGGAGATTTGAGAGATTACCAGTTGGGACAGGGATATAATTGGAAAAAAGATAAAGATATTAAAAAGCGTTTGAAATCCACGTTGAAGGATAATCGTTCTCATAAAAATACTGCTAAGGACAGTTTTTCAGATTTTACTAACAATTCAATTAACTCTTCAACTTCCGAGGGACTTTCTAATGTTGTGCAGCATGAAACACCTCCCATGGGTTCTACTCCAGGTAGGAACAAGGTCTCAAAAAACACATTAGAAGATCAGGCTGTAAACTCAGAAAATCAAAGATATATACAAAGGTGGAAGTCTCACAACTCACAACTGGGAACTTGCCCAATGTTTACTATATGTAGTTATAGCTTAGCAGAGACTCAATTACATTTGCTGTCAAAAGGGTTACATTTTTTCCATCTAGGGATTTTGATGTTTTCCAACCCATACTTGATGTTAATAAATTTGTGAGATCATTCACATTAAAATGTCATTTTTTTGTGATAATTTTCACTCTACTATGGGATATATATTTAGAATACTATAATCAACTCTACTAATGCTACGTTTGAAGATTTGTCACATTTGGTTCAGCTATGTCAACTCTAGAAGGAATCTGATTCCACTGTCATGGATTCCAATACCTATTTTTATCCACTCCAATTCTTCCCACAAGTTCTAGAAAGATTTCAAGTACTTGTGGAAGTAGATCTTGTAGCTTTAAAAGAAGCAGGCCATATTGTTCTAATTATCTAAAGCAGAATTTTCTGCATTGAAGGGAAAATGGAAATTTATTAATCCGCCCTGGGGATAAAGGAGGAGTTAATGTGATGAATGAGGGGGGGGGGGTGTCGGGGTTCGAACCCATGACCTCCTGTGCTCTAGTTGGTATCTCTCCCTATTGAGATCCTACAATCCAGCCCCTGCTCTAGCTCCGCCTGTTCCTGATAAGAACTTCATATAAAAGCCTGGCCCTGACGCTCCTTCCTTGCGTGATTATTCTGCTCTACAGCATTGGGCAAGCTCAATTTCTGCCTGCTCCTCTGCTATTGCTACAAGACCTCTTGATACCGACTTCTGGCTTCCCTACTGACTACGCTACCTGCCTCATCTGTACTGCAAACCGAGACCTCCCATTGCTGACTCCTGGCTCTTCCCTGACTACTCTCCAGACCTGCAGCTGCTACACCTGAGGCTCCACCCTAGTGCCTGAAACCGCTACAGGGGTGTTTTAATAAATTAAATTTAGAGAAGTTGGGTTACACACAAATTTATCTCTTTTTTTGAGGATAACCCCTCACAATATTTTCTGTTAAAATTGAGAATTTTTTGGGATAATAGTGTCTTTTGGGGGGCCATTACAGAAAAAGTAGATTATCTTTAGGGCTTGAACAGTTGGGCGTGCTTTAGCCCCGGTATGTGGCTGTGAAAATCAAAGCCACATAACGGGACAAAAGTAAACCATTGATGTCAATGGTTTCATTTTCACCAGCAGTATTCTTGGGCATTAACCCTTTCCAATCCAATTTGCATCCAGATTTTCCTAGGGGGCTTACTCTTTTTCTGCCATTACAGAACAGTGCTACATGCTGGCTAAAGCCAGTACTGCATGAGGTGACACGTTGGATAGGCTCCAACAGCATAGAGGCTGGCAATATACAGTAAGAGAACCCCGACGGATGTCTTCCAACATCGGAGCTGTACAGCCTTGAATCATAATGTCTTCAGACGTCAGACAGTCGATTGAAAAGGGTTAATATTATGCGTGAGAAAAGGTAGGACTTGCTCTATTAACTACATGCGAAAAAAATAGGGCAGGACCTTTCCGCATTTCATTTAAACTCGCGTGCAAGATCGTGAAGTTTTAATAGTCTAAAACATAACAAAAAAAAACTGGTTCATGCTCTAATATACTCCCTAGCGGTGAGCGTATTAGTGAATGCGCCTGTGTGTTTTTGCCCTTATGCAGAGGACCCTATAATTCCCATATTTCATTGTTTTCGTTTCCATAATGTACAAGGATTTTTTACACCGCCTTTAAGACCCATAGTTGCTGGCATAGGCTCTCAGGGAGAGACATAAAGTGCCTGGGTAGATCATTATCTACAGCCTCTAGTTAGAGAGGCTCTGGGGTATTTGCGTGACACCAAACATCTTATATCTGTTTTGGAACCTATGGAATGACAATATGATTATGGTTGGTTGTCCTGTAATGTTAGTGTCCTGTATTGATGCCTCATGAGTTATTCTTGCAGGGTCTATTATGCTATTTAGATACTTACAGTAGTTACACTTCGGTGAGAATGTTTTTTGACTGAGGCTTTTAATTTTAAAAAAACTTTCCTCCAACTATAGGGAGCGCCTCTGGGTGTTAAATTCTCTCTGTTGCTCACCAATACTTGTGCCCAGGCGGGAAGAACGTTATTTATATAGTGCAGATTATCTAATTTCACCCTTTATTAGATGGTATGGTTGTTATATAGACGACCTCCTCCTGATATTGGGGCCCTTTGGACATTATTATACAGTATTTACAGCTTATTATAATTGCTCTAATCTTAATTTTTTGGATGTGTCTTTGTGGCCAGTGGACAAAAGCAAAATCCCGATTTTTCCTTTAGTTAAACCTAAGGCTACACATTCTGTTGTGTTTGCTTCATCATGTCATTCAAATCATGTTATAAAAAATATAGCAGCTGGAGAGGTCATAAGAATAAAGAGAAGTTATACAGGATGACGTTTATTCACAGGAAATAATATATATAAATGGAGTTATCCTAAATGGGTGTTAGATCCAGCGGAAGGTACTGTAGCTCAAAAGAATAGAGTTGAGTTGCTTGTGGATAAAGAGCCCCCTAGAGGTAACAATAATGCCAAATCTAATGTTATTACCTTACCCACCACTAGAGATGAGCGAGCACCCAAATGCTTGGGTCCGCGTTATTCGAGTCGAGGTTTTCGTAAAATTCGAGACATCTACTCGAGTAACGAACCCCATTGGCTACAATGGGAGACTTGAGCATTTTTGTATGTAGGACGCCGGGTCCCGAGCTTTTTTTTTTCTTTTCTCCCCCTCTCTCCCTCTCCCTCTCCCTCTCCCCCTCTCCTCCTTCCACTCTCTCCCTCTCTCTCCCCCTTCCCCTCTCTCCCCCTCCCCCCCCTCTCTCTCTCTCTCTCTCTCTCTCTCTCTCTCTCTCAAGAATAAAAGAACTTTTGCTTCAAAACATGCTCCCACTCTGCATAACTTGTTTTCACCTAGCACCTACACCTACATTAGTACCACAAGGTGCAGCATAACATGGCTCTCCATTGCTGGCTTTTATGGTTGTGGTCATTATGTATGTGAGCTGTGACAATTTGTGGACAAATTTACTACTTTTTTCTAGCGTTTCTAGTGTAGTATAGTTGTTTGCAGGGGATTCCTTGAATGTAAAACCCCTGGATGCTGTCACATCCAGGGCTTTCACCCTTTAGTCAATGGGGTTGGCGGCAGCAGCCGTGGCCCCATTGACAACATACAGAATATATATTCACCTCTCTGCAGCTGCCAGGGATCAGGCGCATCCAGACGCATCTTCTCCCTGCACTGCTCTGAATCTCTTCCAGCAGGCGAGGATTTTAAATCCCCACCTGCTGAAAGGGCTGTATCTGATTGGCTGAGTGCTCAGCCAATCACAGAGAGTGCTCAGCCATTCATTGAATGACAGCAGAGCTCTGCCTGTGATTGGCCACAGAGCTCAGCCAATCACAGGCAGCGCTCTGCCATTCATTGAATTCTTTCGCTGAATTATTGTGGCGTCATTGATAGGTTGCTGGTCTGCATGGTGAACTACATATATCAGAATGGTATGGCACCCTGTATCCACTATGTGTGGGAGTATACGCCAAGCAGCAAGCCCCCTTTATATGGAGAGGCAGAGTGGGTGGCTGTCTCAACGGTGTCCTGCACAGATGTAATTCGCTCCCTCATTTGGTAGTCAGCTACCTGCATGGTGAGAGGATGCATCTATATGCACTCCTCACTCAGTAAGTAATGGCTGTTTTCTGTGATTGCTTTAGCTGAAAGAGATTCAGAACAGCGCAGGGAGAAGATGCGGCTGGATGCGCCTGAGCCCCGGCAGCTGTGGAGAGGTGAGTATATAATTTTTTTTTTATTTTTAACACATTCTAGGGTTGATTTTCAGGGAAGGGCTTATATTTAAAGCCCTTCCCAAAAAATCCCTGCATGGCTTGCCAGCATCCCATTGCTTTCAATGCGGCTGCAGAAGCGCCGGTCCAATTGAAAGCAATGGGAGAACATCGTGCTCCTGTGCCAAGCTTGGACAGCTGTGGCAGGGGAATTCTTCAGCCCCACGGGGAGTCCCCTTGTTACTGAACACTGTGACAGTGCTATCACAGTGTTCACTGAAGAGGGGATTACCCGTGAAATCCATGGCCACAACTGTCACAGCTGTAGCAGAGGATCGCAATCTTTTCTGTATGTCGTCAATGGGGCCGCTGCCACTGTTCTGAAGTGGTTTGAGGAACATGAGAAAAAGTTTGAGGTGATGGCTTGATTTCTAAATTCCCCAGATCTCAATCGCATCAACCATTTGTGGGATGTGCTAAAAAAAAGGCATCCAGAAGTAAGTTTTTGGGCGGAGGTTCCCATTGTTAAATGAACATGAAAAATAAATTAGGCGATGGGGGCACTTATGAAGTCTTTGCCCATCGATGTATTAAAATGGTCCTAGTTATGGGGTTTCATGAAGCCTAGGAGCCGGGTCCTGCTCTCACGCTTTGCATGCCTTATATACCTCGCACTGGTAGTGCTATATTCTTGAACTTCTCTAGTTATGGGGTTGTTAGGACTGTAATGCATTGTAGGCGTTTGAATCACATTATATAACACAATGTTAAAAAAAATGATCATCTAGCTCTTGCTTCAGCATTGGCTGCATTGACCACTCAGATACAAGTATAACTAAAACTTCGGAACAGAATGTTAATAACTTTTTTAATGGTCAGAATATAAGATGCTGAAACTGTGCTGGCTGAATTCATGTAACTTCTAATATGTGTGCACTTTATAAATAAAATATAATAATTATAATATCAATCACTTTATGCGTCATCCCGGCTGGCTCGCCACAAGTCAAAGACATCATTCTGCTCACTCTAAGCTAGTTAGTGCCAGGCCGCAGCATATCTTTACCTTCCTCCCATAATTATACGCTGTTGCCCCATCTCCGCAGCTCAGTCACATCACATTTGTCTGAGACAAGAGGGATTTACAGGACAATTCTTGTTCAATTTATTCTTCTGTTCTGTAAAATGTCCTCAATAAGGAGTAACAAATTAGCATGTGCATTATCTGAGAAAATAAAAGGCATGAGACGAGCGGAGGAGGGCGAGGGGGAGCGCAGCGGAATGGCTGCACGGAGGAATTGTGAGTGTCAGCTGAACAATGAGAGATTAGGGGAAGGCGCAGAATCAGAAATAAATAACTGGGTTTGAGAGACAGCGAAAGGATGATGTATTGCGCACAATGGTAAGGAATGGACAACTATTCACCATGACACGTGTATGGAAGTAATTGTCTGGATTCTTTATACATCCAAATTCTGATTTTATTGCAATTTAACCCACTATTCCACTCGCAATTGTCCAAAAAGCCAAGATACTGTAACTTGATAGAACTGAAGATCTACGATTTTGTGCTCATTTGTGCATGCAGAAATACGGTCGCAGAAACCGCATACAATAAAATCCATTGATTCCAATGGGTTCCCTCACATTGCTCATTTTTCTCCGCTGGTTTCCGTGGGCTGAGAAAATAAGCAACATGCCCTATTTTTGTACGGATTTGCCCACCAAAGGCCCCATGGGAGTCTATGGGGGCATGGAAATGCGCACGAACTGTGAACAACCATGTCGTTTTTTAAAGTCCACCTGTCAGGACGCTATAAAGTTTGCAGGTAATTACAGCGAAGGCACGGCACACATTTTGGAGAGGGCTTAGGAGAGTCTCATTTTGGAAGACTCCTCTATCGAGTGGAGAAGGAATTGCTCATACATTTCGTAGATCAAAGGCCGGCACTCTGGGACCCCAGAGAATGAATCCCGAACCTCCTCTTCCTTTTCGGAACAAACTCTGCCATCTTACATGCGTGCCTACATCTGCGCGACAGCTACCAAGGCAAAAACAACATCTTCGTCATCAGAAGACATGTCTCCAACATCAGTTACTCTCTCCCAAAGCCAGAAAGTACCCAAAACCTTGCAGGATAGTGTCTCACCGCACATGTTTAATATTTATGGGTGATTACGGGGGGCTGGGTCAATGATGCCAGCATGACGTATTGCTTGTAGGATTCCATGTCAGTGACCATATTTGCGTCTACGCTCGTTTGCAGGAGCCCTTAGCTCTCTTTCTGATTGGCTGTAGTATGAAGGGATTTGTGTAGTCATTGGGGTCACAGATTGCAGTCCTAGGTCCTTGAGTATGAATTTGTATCATGGCCTAGATAGTCTAAGTTTAATTACAGTTTAAACCAACATTATACCCAAAGGAGTTCTGGAAGCTAAGATATGAGGTCCTGTTTTCAGGATCCACACACTAAATTTCTGTGCATTTTCTACTTGTGGACATCTGTCTTCACAATTATTACCATTTATAAAGAACCTGTCACTTTTCCTGGCTTGTCTATTTTAATTCATACTTGTATTCAGCTTCAAATAACAATTCTGGAGCATCTTGTCTTAGAACTCGGCACTGTGCAATTTCCCTGTCATTCATCTTAGAATTAAAGGAATTGTCCAAGACTATTACTATTGATGACCTATCCAGAAGATAGATCATCAATAGTTAATAGGCAGGTGTCCGCTGTTCAGGATCCCCGCCAATCAGCTGATTCCTGGACCGCTGTCAATGCAAACAGTGCTGGAAGCAGATAGTGCTATCTTTATTACAGTGGCCTGGGATGGTATTGCAGGTGCAGCTACCATTGAATTCAATGAGAGCTGGGCCTGTAGCACCAAACCGGACTGCTGTAATATTGACATCACTATCTGCTTGCAGTGCTGTCCACATTGACAGCAAACTCATCGATCAGTTGCTTGGTGGGGTCCTGCATGGCAGACCCTTGCTGATTAACTTTTGATGACCTATCTTCAGGAATTGTTGGTTTATGGAAAGTACATGTATTTACTGAGACACAGGATAGGTGAGGTGACAGATCCTTTTAAAGACTATGAACGTCCCTGCTGGATGAAGCGCGGCTAATAGAAGTGCCACTATGAAAGAAGTGACACACACTACACAGCCAGTGAACGAGGGGCCTGGTAAGCCCTTGTCTAATCTCTGGGCTGGAGCACAGTCAGAAGCTGATGGGGCTGTATATACTGTACTGCTGGCACATACCGGCCTTTATTGTGATGCCTCATCCCCTGCCAAGAGGTAGGAGGAGGTATAGAGAGAGAGAGAGAGAGAGATAGATAGATAGATAGATAGATAGATAGATAGATAGATAGATAGATAGATAGATAGATAGATAGATAGATAGATAATGATATAAAGATAGATACAAGATATATATATATATATATATATATATATATTATAGGTATATAGAGAGAGATGAGATAGAGATATAGTTTGATAGATTAGAGATAGTTAGAGATATAGGATAGACAGATAGATAGATAGATAGATAGATAGATAGATAGATAGATAGATAGATAGATAGATAGATAGATATAAAGATATAAAGAGAGAGTTAGACTCTCTCCATCAGTGCTGCTGTGCTTCAGGCAACAATGCTGCTAGAAAGAGACAGACAAAGAGACAGCAGAGAGACACCTGTAGGCTTTTTTATATTAGATATCTGCTCCAAATACGAAGTAACACTCTGAATAATCACGTAACCAAGCAGATTTAGATGTTCCCAACAATCACTCTTCAAAACATTTTATGTTCGGGTAGGAAACCTCAGTTTAATCTAGCAATGAAAACAAAACTAAGGAAATGAGAATGTTATCAATAAGCAATTCAGGAATGGCAAAACCCTGCCCAAAAGCATGGTGATCGCCCCGACAGGAGCAACCCCACATCAGGAACCTAGGGGGCCTATTTGTCTCTAAATGGAGGAGAGGCTAAATAAATACTGTAAAGCAGGTGGAAAGAGCTATATGTACGAGAACTGGTGAATAAGCCCAATAATAAATCAGAAAAGAATACTGGTAATTAACTGACAGGCAACCTCTGCCTAACCAGACAGCACAGGCTGGACAGTAACCAACATCTTAGAAGAGGTGGGGCTGCAGTACATACACTTCCACCATGGCTGATTGGTCAGCAGGGAGGTGTTTCCTCTAACTGACCAATCAGCCCATATACTATAAGAAGATGTGTACAGGTTGGTGCCCAGCACCAAATAATGGAGTGCATGTGTTGAAGCCATGCTCACATGGGCCGTGGATGATGATGTGACATCACTCCGGACCCACATCCTTGTTGCAAACATATTACTTATTAGACTTTATCGCTACCTGTCTTTTGGAATGCTACACTAGATTGCACTTTTACTCCCCCCCCCTCCCCCCTCTTTTTGAGGATTCTTTCAGCCTCTCTTTTATATTAAAGTTCGATGGGATTCCCATGTACTCCGTAGTACATTCGGGTTACGCCACATTTATCACCAACTCATTCTTCATGAACTCCTTTACAGATGACACTCTAACAAGTGAAGGAAGGGCACCGCGGAGGATTAATGGTCAGAACGACATCAGAGAGAACAGATGATGACTTGACATCCTTTATGTTACCCCCTGGCTGTGTGCACAGAACTGATTCACTTAATGAGTTTATCAGGCTCAGAGTGTGGCAGCACAGCATCAAGCGGCTTTGCTTTTTGCCCTGTTGAACCAGGACAGAAAATCTATCTTGCAATGTCAGGTCTGAGAGCGCCAACAGGAAGGCTTAAATTCAGACATACTGCAATGGGATTAGCAACTAATAAATTGTTGTTATTCAGTCGCACCTAGGTTATTGACCTCCTTATTACATTATCAGCTTGTTTTCTTACATATAGTTTCTACTGTCTCAAATGATTCTTCTCTGAAGCAAATTATAGCAATAGTGGAAAAATGTCAAAGTTTTAAAGGGGTTGTACCAGAATTACAATGAGCCTCGTGTGCAGTCCTAAGCTCTCGCTCACAACCTGAAGGTTCAATCCCTGCTTGGCTCAGGTACCTGGCTCAAGGTTTACTCATCCTTCCGAGGCAGTAAAATGAGTACCCAGCTTGCTGGGGGGTGAAGATCACTGGGGATGACAATGGCAAACCACCCCGCAAAAACAGCCTGAAAAACAGTCTCGAAAGAAACATAAGCAAGACTTAATAAACAGGCTAATTAAGACCAACAGATGCCTGACTATCTGGTACTGGAGGATGTGGTGCAGGCTTGTCCTACATCCTTTTTCTATGATTCTTGGATAAGGGTTGTCCAGCTCTAAATTAATGATTGAGGCTAGAACATCAATAGTTGATGGACGAAAGACGCAGATTGTCTGTGTCACAGATAGTGGTATAGCAAAGCAGATTCAGAATACAATGCAGCAGACGGAGTTACAATAATTTGCAATATTTATTTGCGAACAAAGAAATCCAATAGAGCAAGGTTATAACAACAAGAAAACAGTCTACCTCTGAATGTAGATTTTCCTACCGTTAACTCCGACTAACTAAATCCTAGGATTATTAATACTCTATTTACAATACAAAAGCATAGTAATTCCAGTTTAATGGACATATAGGTGACACAATCCATACTTTAGGGCATTAATGCTCTATTACTAGCAACATAGTCCACTTGAGACACAGTGTTTGACCCCAGACAATATGTTTCAATTGTGTAGGCCTGCGTCCCTGTACTCTATCTCAATTTGTTACTTCAAAAACCAAAACAGTTCAAGTCCTATGCAACAGGCCATTTATTTAACAGTTTGAGTCCTTGATGATGTGTACATATATTCTCAGTTTGAGGCCAGCCTCACTTACAGTATGTCACGTGGGAGTGCTCATTTTGACCAACCCAGTCTAGTCCAAGGTCAGGAGCACTCCTTTGTGCCAGTTTTCAGGAATCTCCAGGTTGGGGCATAGCATGGTCTCACTTAGGTGGATCCAGGCAGCAGACAGTCTCTGTTTTCTCAATTCTCTATCAGCAGGTTATTGAGGCTCTCCTGGCACCTCCTCTGCAGACTGTTGCTCCCCAGCTCCAGCCACCTCACTCTGGTCTCAAGTCCCCTCTGGCAGTAATAGCCGTGGCAACGGTCCTCAGCATATCTCGCTGGGCTCTCCCTATGGGGCAAAGTTTCTTTTACTTTTTATAATGCAGCAACTGCACTTGGAACTTTTGGGCTTGTTTCCAGGAAGAGGGCAAGAACAAGCCACACAGCACTGTCCCTAACATAGAGCAGTCTCTTCCTAGTTCTAATGTCCTAAGCATGTCACCGTTGATGTCCCTCCAAGGAAAGCCCAGTGTAAATGAGACACATGAGCCAGCACAACATTGGGCATATCATGTCAATCTTGCCAGATCCCATCCAACAGGCTTCTGCAATTCTTTAGCTGCTGAAGAACATTAAGGAGGAATTCTTTTGTATGCAGGAAATGGACAACATTTTTATCACAATCTCAATTGCAAGGAAGTTCTGAGCTGAACACACAGATTAAAAGTGCAGCAATGGAAAAATATAGAACAGCATTAAATAGTGACACTATAGATGTTACTCCACCAACCTATAGACACTGTGTTCTCTCATTAGTCCAGTTAGATATATCGAAAGTATCTCCTGTCCACCTGGGACCAATTAAGCATAATGGCTAACTTGTAACCAATGCTTAATGAATCCACAGTTATGACCTTGTCACCCAAACTATTCTACTAGACGTCCCAAAGGGTCTGCTGCTTTTCCAAAGAAATTAAAAATGAATATGTGGAATAATTAGTGGAAGGGAATTAACATAATGACATAGTGTGCAAAGCTGAAATAAAGACCTATGTCCATCTAATTCTACCTATTAATCTGCAATGTTGATCCAAAGGAAGGCAAAAAACCCCAATGAAGTAGAAAACAATTTTGACCTCATTTCAGGGGGAAAAAAATCCTTCCCGGCTCCTATTTGGCAATCAGAATTACCGACCCTCTGAAGTAATCAGTGATATAACATATAATATTGTATCGCATAAGAATGGCGTCCAGGCCCCTCTTGAACTCTTTTATCGAATTTGTCATCAGAACGTCCTCAGGCAGAGAGTTTCATAGTCTCACTGCTCTTACAGTAAAGAACCCCCTTCTATGCTGGTGTAAAAACCTTCTTTACTCTAGACCAGTGTTTCCCAAACTGTGCTCTATGGAGCCCTTAGGGCCCCCGTGAGTGACAGTCAGGGGCTCCGAGCGGGTCTAGGTTTCTTAGCTTTACTCACTACTGCAACAGCGTTCAGGCAGGCTTTAGTGAGGAACAAGACCTATAGTGGCATATCAAGGCAAATCCCATGAGTCGGCTCCGGTCATGTAATCCGCATTGTTCTGTCACTGCATCCATCCAGCGTTCCTCTCTGTTTTTTTTTTTTTTTAACAGCCCTGTCCTTTTTATAATGATTGAGGTAAAATTCATATGTTGTGATAAGCCACGCCCCTAACCCCTCCCCTGACCACACCCTCTGTTCCGCTTTGGGGCTCTACGAGAAACTTTTGCTTCAAAAAGGACTCCATGGCATAAAAAGTCTGGAAACTACTGATGTAGACATAGAGGGCGCCCCCTTGTGACAGTCACAGTCTTGGGTATATAAGACTGTATTGTCTTCATATATTTATACATAGTTATTAGTCAATTACAAATATCTGCCTTTTTTCTGGGCAGAAGTGGCTCTGCTGGAAGAAAAATGTAAAAATAAAACCATAAAGTTGCTTCTCATGGACTGATACGGTGCCAAGGTCTTACTTATTGATACCCTGAGACAAGGTCATTGTGAACTACAGCTCATCATAGAGCTATTCTTCATCATAACTGGCTCCTTTTTATATCTGACTCACGTCGATATCTCAGGGTATAGTAAGCTCTCCGCTAGGTTCACCTCATAAATAAGTGACCTGTGGTTTGACCTATTGATTTAACAAGAATAAAGTTTGCTTAAAAAGATTGTCACTTACTTGTAGCCCTGTAAGCTAAGCTAATAGGCCGAAAGTAGGTGACCCGCTGAGTCTGGGGATGTAAGTGTTATACTTACCTGCCCCGTCATTTCCCCCATTGCCAGTGCCAGAAGCCGCTTCTGGAGTGTATTGAGCGTTGCTGCTAAGTAGTTTGCCCATTATAAAATTAGAACGAACAGACTACTTGGCAGCACCACTCAATGCACTGCCGCACTGACACTAGGGATACAATGGGGGAGGTAAGTATAACACTTACATCCCTGGACTGAACAGGACACCTAATTTAAGCCCATAAGCTTAGCTCATAGGGCCAAAAGTAGGTAGCAGATTCCCACCAGCTCCACTCTGAGACAGGCACAAAAAAGACATGACAGATGCTTTGCCTTGTGTGATGCACTATTAGTTTTTGTGACTTTTTGCTACTGTAAAAAACTTTTTGTGAAAGTTGGATTGTTACCAGGAAACTGATCTAATTCAGAGGTACAATAAAAATTCTGAATGCATCCTGTTAGCTCAGGTTCTAAGAGCTCCATTGTATGCTCTGCTCATTCAGTGTCTTTACCAGTCTGCTCACATTCTGATATATCACATTAGGGAAATGGGGGTTTTATGCTATCCAAAAACTCCCCCACAATGTTATTAATAGGGTGTATAGCAGTGTAGAACGTCAAGTAAGATGTCATGGATTTTTCTGTCTGCAAATGGTTGGTATCTAACACAATTCTGAATACGAGTGGATTATAAGTAGCACAACGTGAATGTGAAACAGGACCGTAGAGTAACGTACAGCAACCAAACAATTTTCAATATTCACTGAATGACCACTTCATTAGAAACCCCATCTAGTAGCACGTTGGACCTCCTTTGGCCTTTAGAACTGCAGCAATTAATTATGGCGTCCATCCACAGGTGTCAATAGACCCAGGATATACCCCAAACACATCCTCTGCACCATTAATGCACCTCCATTAGCCTGAACTGCTGACATCTGACAGGAAGGGCTCATCATTTCATGCAGCTTGCACCAAATGTGACCCTCCCATCAGCGTGATGCAACAGACATCTAGATTCATCTGAACAGGCAATGCTTTTCCACTGCTCCTATTTTTGCCCACTTTTGCCTGCCAAAGTCTTGCTTTACTGTTTCTTTTAGCAACAATGGCACTCTGTTACAATCTATAAGGTTAACTCCTGTCTTCTTGCTTGCTATTGGGGCAGTTGCTAAGCAATAGTCTCACAGTTGATCTATTACAGTGTGTCAGTTGACCACAGTCTTCTATATTGGCTAGCCTCTCTTTAAAAAATCCTGGCTTCTACAGCGTGATGCTGGTTATAGTGGAAGCTATGTGCATTTAAATCCAGTGTTCTGTTATTTATTTCTAGTATCTTGTCCTAGTCTAGCTTGTTCTTGTCAGTGTAGTCTTGTTCCTAAAGTTATGCCTAGTCCAGTCCTTCTTCCTAGCCTTGTGGTTTTTGTCTACCACTTCTTTGTTTGTATCTGCCTTGTCTTGTTTTATAGTTCAACTTTGCTTCATTGTGCTTTCTTGTCTCGGCATCCTAGTGCCCTCTCATTGTTTTCCAGGGACGTTTCATTTGGGGTTGCCATTAGAAATATCTGGGGGCTACTAAGGGGCAGCGGTGTCTAGTGTTAGGGTCTACAGCAGAGATAGATTAGGGAAAGACTTGGAGAGAGTTAGCGTTACGGTTAGGTATTGTCAGGTTATTATTTCAGTTTCCATCAACTTCATTATCTGACTGTTGTTGTCATCATTATCCAGTTACCATGCCCATTATGTTCCTGTCATCTATTGGTGAGTTCTAGTCTTTGTGTTGAAATTAACTTCATATATTTGTTGTTTTGACTGGGAGACACTGTTAATACCCCAAAAAGGTGACAGCTATAGGTGAAGTCAAGTTATAACTTCTAGTGTCCAGGTATACTTACACACTTGATCTGATGGTCTGCTGTTAGCCTATCCATGCTAAGGAACCAAAACTTAGGTAGAGAACCATCATTATATTCAGCAATTCGCTTGACTGTGCAGCAATAGTTTATCAGAATGATTCTTGACATCCTCCTCTATCCCCTTGCATTGATGAGTTATTTCTATTCACAGGATCCCCATATACTGGATGTTTTTCATTGATCACATTGGTGTGCATGAATAGGTAAATTATGGTGATAGCGGCAGTGGCTCCGCTACTCCACACACACTCGGGAGGCGACAGACTGGGAAATGTAAAACATCTAAGTTTGGCATGTTAGGTGCTACCCTCAAAGTTGGATAGGGTAAGATGGTAAATTTGTCAAGTTCATCATGCCAGTCCGTATACAGGCCGAGACTTGTGCCAGACAAAATAATAGTAAAAATTGGAAAACAAAACAAAATGAGAATTGTCCTTTTCCCTGGAGAGTAGTGTGGTCCCTCAGTGCAGATGTTACAGTGGTGAGAAGAGGCTCCAGGAGATTTTAAACTTTCAAACCAGTGGTACAGTTTAATTTCTTAGAGAGAAGAATCTTCAATAAACTTCATACAATTACTATAACTTCGTTGCTTGAGGTAGATACACACATCTGCTAACATGCAGACATTAAGAACAGTAACTATATCGGTACACTTGGGTTCTATAATAGTGAAAAAAGTATGGGAATCCTTTCTATCCACTATGTTTTGCCCTTCTGCTTATCTTTCTTTCTCAGGCTTCTATTTCGTTAAGTATCAATCTTCTCATTTCTTTAATCACTGTTACTTTCTTCATCTATCCATACAAAACTTGTCTTCCTTCATTAATTCAATACTCACACTTTTCTCCTTCTCACCACACTGTCTCTCAGATCCTGCTTCCTCTCTCTTCTTAACTGAGGCTAGACTCTATTCTCCCTCAGTTCACTACCCCTCTCCTTCTTATAACAGCTACCCTCAGCCAACCCGTGCAGAGGACTTATCTGCCAATTACAGGTCCGCTAACAACTTACTATTTAGCTAGCCCATACCTGGGCTGGAACTGGGTGATTGATGAACTAGTAAGCATACTAGGGGGAACAACCAGTAGAGTATATGTTTAGGTTGCAAAGAAAATGTGAGTAAAAAACAAATAAACCCTAAACCTCTTAAAGTCATATACATACATTTAGGCAATAACCACATTGCTTAATGGAGTATAGCACTCCGGTACCATTCTTGGTATACTCTCCACTTCACAAGGTTAGAAGTGAAATCCTGACCGAACCCTGATAACCAGGCCTCATTGGAAGTCTGTAAGATGCTGCATTTTCCCATCTGATTTGGGTTCACACTGAAAGTGATCAACGTAAAACTTGTCACTTGATTTTATGCATGCACTCCGGGGTCGCAACTTCAATTTCCATACAGGAAATCTCCAATTGTGAAAAAGGCCGGAGTCTCTAATAAAGTGGCAATTCTGTGTATCTATTTCAAAATACATATAATAAATCTGATTAGTTTTCATGGTTAAAAAAACATTCTAATAAAAAGTTACTTTTTTTGGACCTGATCCATGTAGATGTACAAAAGACAAATTATTATGACTTACCTCTCATGCACTATTTAATATTTTCATTGCTATAATAAGTGTGACGGTTTCTTCCACTGCTGTACAGTATGTTCCTAACACACCATCTTACAAATAACCCCTATTATATATAACTGCAGTCTCCGGTGCTAAGGGGCACGCTGGATTAAAGGGATCTGTACTTCAAACTGAAATGTACATTAATCCCTTGTTATCTTCTCAGCCAGCTCTCCATGACCGCAGACACTTCAGCTAAATCTCCGGCACCGGAGTTATTGAAATAAAAGTCTATAGATATTACATCGGCTGAGCAGTCCCTATGTAAGGGTGTCAATGCAGCATGTAAAGTGTGTAGCCAGCCTGAAAGGGCAAATGGTCAATATCTTGTCATATGGATCAGCAGGACAGGTCTGCTGAACAAGACTGCTGTCAGTGATCAGTAAAGTGGGTTATGGTCTGAGTTCTGGGAAAACCACACCAACTTTAAAATTGTCGAAGGGCTTCAGAGATTATCAACATCTGCTTCCTGTGAGGCTCCTAAATGGTTATTTCCTGAGACTAGTGGACCATACTAGAGTCGGGTAAAGGATGAGTTGAAGAAGTGGTCTTGTTTATGGTCAGGGTGGGCTAGGCAAAGACCTTAAGTCCTTTACTTAGATAACAGGTCCCATTTCTTGCATTGGTCATCTATCCCAAATCCAGCACTGTTGTTGTTTGGTTCATATAACTGTATATTAAAATATTACATTTTTTTTACCTTGGTTAGCTATTCCTTTCTATCTGAAATTCCTGTAGGAAATAGTGTAGGCCAAAAGGCGTGACCCTTTAATAGACATGCACATACATTAGTATCATTACCAACGTCACCACCATATACCGGCAGGTAATATCTCCTTTTATTATATATATTATTGCCATTATTGTGTATGTGTATGTCTATTAAAGGGTCGTGCCTTACCTACACCATTTATATGTCTGAAGGTTTCCTCGGTTGGCAGAAAACATGACTAACTCACCTCTGCTGCACCTGACCTACATTGAGGTAGCTCCAATACTTTTTCTACATCGTATCATCTATCTGAAATTACTGGACATGTTTTCCTCAGATGGTCATGTGATCTCAATTTTAACTAGCCCAGAACTACTTGAGGTTATGTGTTCAGCTTCTAGTCAGTTTCTCAGTCCATGTGATGCTGTTGCATGAATCCTACCACAGAAACTGCCTAGAGGGGGACACTGATACTCCTGTCAGTCACTGATGATGATCATACAGCTCCTGTCACACAGGTATAATAGTGGAGATCACAGCTCAGACTCTTGACTGTATACTTAGGGTCTGTAGCTTATTTATGTCTTATTTAGGCAATGTCAGGTGTGACAATGGGGCCAACCTGCTGGCAGTCCTTCATCACAGCAATCTCACACACGTATCTTGCCTGGCCCATGTGATGACCCTGGTAGTGCAGCGCCTCCTAAACAATTACCCAGGTTTACATCCAGTGCTGGAAAAGGCCAGGAAACTGTGATCACACTTTCAGCATTCACACCCATCTGCCTCTCATCTGGCGGAGGTGCAGTAACAGTTCGGGCTACCATCAAACTGCCCATCTGTGACGTGTCTACAAGGTGGAAGTCCACATTGCGTATGTTGCAGGGCTTAGCCAGCAGCAGAGAGCGATCATGTAGTTCCTGATGGTCGATGCCAATGAAAATGCCAACTGTATGGAGGTCGGTCACTTGACACCTCTGCAGTAGCTGTAGATCAAAGACATGAGGAAGCCACCAAAATGATCAGTCGTGATGATGCACTGATCTGTATGACCATCCCAGTTGTCTGCCTGCTGGAACAGAAGCAATGATATGTTTTTGTTACAGGAGGTGGAGGAAGGGATACCAATTTACTATTTACCATTATTCAACACCACAGGGAAGGTAGCCTTGAGCAAGAAAGGGAGAGACATCTTCTCCAACATGTTTCCCCACCCATGGGAAAAGTATTCAGGAGGCCATAATGGCCCTTTAGTAATAAATAACCAGAATGTCCCTCTGTAGGAATATATAGCTATACTACCCCCTGTAGTAATATATAGCTGTACTGCCCTCCTGTAGTAATATTTAGCCATACACTGCCCCCTGCCGGAATATACAGCCATAATGTCCCCCTGTAAGAGTATATAGCCATAATGTTCCCTGTAGTAATGTATAGCCATATTGTACCCCTGTAATAATATATGCTAAATTTACAAATTTTCGCTGTTTGTAAAAAAGAAACAATCAAAGAAAAATAATGTACTCAACACAACTAGTATAACAAGTGGTTTCTTCAAATGCAACAAAAAATGTAACTTTTAATAACCACTGCATCTTCAGAATTATTCAACCCCCTAAATGGAATCTTTCATAAGAGCACACATTTGCAAATCCAATGTTTTCTCAAGCACACCTGATGTAAGTAATCAAGGGCTTCATTAGTTGCATCAGGTGTGCTTGAGATAATGCAGATTAATTACCTGGACTGGCTTGGGACTTGGCTGACTGAGATTTTAATTTCATGTCAGAAATATGGCTAAGTCAAGAGTGGTCCAGAAAGTTAAGAGAGCATTGTCTTGTACAAACATGGAAAAGGTAACAAAGACACTGAATGTCCCTAGAGATACATCTGGAAGCAGCTCACAAGTTCAAAGTTAAAGGAACACTGGATGCACTACCTAGATGTGGCAGAAAGAGGAAGCCATCACCCACTTTTGGAAAAAAAAAGGTAGTTTTAGATTTATCTTCTTATCCTACACCCATTTTTACTATTGGTTTAGGCTAGATGCTTCCTAGCTCTAATTATGAGATGCGCCCAAGATGTGTCCGTGTGCTGCCCAATATACATGGACACAACACATTCGCAAGCATTGGCATGTCCTATTTCTCATCAATAAAACAGACAGGAACAGGACAAACCATAAATGGCACAAATCCACATGTGAAGCCGCAGTACATCAAACTGCAAATCTGTGGCAGAAATCCAAGGGTCACCCTTAGTTCCTCTTACAAATCTTCAGTGGACAAAATTGTCATAAGAACGTAGCCTTACAACAAGGTAAATATCTTCAAAATGAGTCACTTTACCAAAAATTCTGCTACCGATGAACCGCAGATAAAAATTGCAGCCATGCTTGGCATTTGGGAACCAAGATCAGCGTCACAGTTTAGTGAGTTGCATACATGAATGCGATGAATGAGGCGTCGGATCTCTGCTTTCTTCTTCTAATAAGGTGAAAGAAATTAGGCCGAGCACGGGATCACCTACTGGGCTCAAAAGCTTGAGTATAATGTCAGGGACTCCGGAGCGCATGCTTAATGACGCATTACAGTCTCTTCAATGAGCCACGGCATTGTCATTTCTGTGTTACCTAATATCTCATTATGTAGAATGGAGCGCAGTCACTCGCTGTCATTCACTCTACCGGAGGGATTCTCGCTAAGGTCACCGCCTGTCATTCAGTACAGTCACTATACAAAGACCTGATTAGTGGTGATGCCTGTATTTTCCTTTCCACATGGAGAGATGCTGACTTTCTTGTGGCTCAGGGGATTATAGACAAGTCCCTTATATTGTCTTTTATATGTGCGCTGCTCCACTTTCCTCCGTGTCCTCTGCTCTGATCCCTCTGCCTTCCCAGAAAGCAAAGAAAGGATTACCGAGGGGTGGGCAAGTGCCAAACTACATCGGAGACACTAAGACTATATTAACACCTTCCTCTCCATAACTTCTTTTTATTTCTTATGCAGCTACTTAACATTCAGGAGTCAATGGCTTATGGGCTTCTTCACAAAGTTTGGTGCTTTTGATGGGTTTTAAAGGGGTTTCCAGGGATTATTCTGATTGCCAAACTTGGAGTTGGGAAGGAACTTTATTCCCTTAAGGGGGGAGGGGGGGTTGGTGTTATCTTCTGAAATCAGCTGCAGAAGTGCAGGTGATTTCAAGCCACAATCCACACAAATAATAATAATTTTGGCTCTGTTTTGGATGTGGAAATTTTGCCGAATTTGCCGCACAGTTTTCTGATACGTGTAAACATACCCTTGGGGCTTAAACAGATGGATGTGAGCGCAACTATGCTCGCCGCTATGGAACGGAGTTTTGTTTCTCTAAAAGTACGATTCTTCTAGAATTAGCTGCGGGAAAGATGGGGCAAGTCCTATCTTTAACCGTCTGTACTATTAACGCTAATGAATTAGTACTATTAGCGCTAATGAAAATGAAGCCATTGAAATCAATGGTTCCGTTTCGACCCATTATGCGGCCATGATTTATGACACATTCACGCCCATGTGAAGAAGCCCTAAGTTGAAATTTTTATAACATTTTGAGTGACGTTTTGTTGGTGCTTTTTATTACGTCATTTTATGCTCATATTTTTACTGCCATTTTTTTCAAGTCCGATAGAGAAGTCTGTGGGGTAAATGACAGAACAAAATGCCCCTGGCCCAAAAAAAGTCACCAAAACCACAAAGCAAAGTACTTTACATGTGGTGCATTATGTAGTTCACTGTAGTAACAGAAACACACGCTTCAGCAATCTTACACATTTAGGCCTCGGTTGCACGGGAGTTTTTCCCCACGATTTGTGCATGTGATCCACATAGATATAGACCCAATGCTTCGCAATGGGATTGGTCACATGTCCGCTTTTTATGCGGATGTGCGATAAATTATAGGACGCGATTCGCAGAACGCGCCTATCTGTGTTCTGCGCATCGTTGTGTTCTATATATGCGCTCAATGGAATGACAGCTGAGAGCTGCCTCTGATTGGTCCCTGCGCTCAGCCAATCAGAGGCAGCACTCACTCACCCATTCATGAATTCATGAATGGGTGATTGAGAGCTGCCTCTGATTGGTGAGGGCTGTGACCAATCAGAGGCAGCCCATTCAGCCTGCTAAATACTACAGAAAGCAGTTCAGGAGAACTGCCGGCCGGACGCGGCTGAACTCCGGCTGCAGGAAAAAGGTGAGTATACTTTTTTTTACACATTTTCAGGATGGTTTTCAGGGAAGGGCTTATATTTTAAGCCCTTTCCCGAAAATTCATCCAGCGCTTGCCGGCAGCCCATTGCTTTCAATGGAGTCGGCTGTATTGCCGGCTCCATTGAATTCAATGGGCGAACATTGTTCTTCTCTGCCACAGCTGTTACAGCTGTGGCAGAGGAGAACGATCTTTAGTATATGTTCTCAATGGGGTCTGCGCTGCTGCCGCCGACCGCATTGAGCGCGTATATAGAACACAAAGATGCGCAGAATGCAGATAGGCGCGTTCTGCGAATCGTTGTCCTATAATTTATCGCACATCCGCATAAAAAGCGGACATGTGACCAATCCCATTGGGATGCATTGGCTCTATGGATCTGCAGATCGCAAGCGCGTCTGCATATCGGACAAAAAAACGCTTGTGTGACTGAGCCCTATTTCATTATATGCTTTAAAGTAATATCTGGCCCCAGCACTTTAGATAAAAAATAAAGAAATAAAAATGTGATTTTTTTTTTTTCACGTGGGCTGAACTGTTGCAGAAATTTAAGTTAGGCCTCATTCACGCATCAGTATTCTGTATCAGTATTTGTGAGCCAAAAACAGGGGTGGAACCTACAGACAAAGTATAAAGGAAAGATGTGCATCAGTTCTGTATTTTAGACCCACTGCTGGTTTGGACTTAAAAATACTGATTCAAAATATTGACCAAATTACGTATGTGCTTGCTGCGAAAACAGCCCAGTTCAGATGGATGGAACCAATTTGCATTCAAAGACGTTTCTGCAACAAACCTGCTGCATGTACATATATCCTTATAGTTATCATATGTGACATAATAACATCAGTGAGGGCGCTTTTAGACTTTCAATTTTGATGCAGTTCTTGAAGACAGAATTACTGTAGGAGACCATTATAGGAACCCACACCAGAGCAGCTCATAACATAAATACAGCTACAGAACCTACATAACCTAAATATAACCCCAAAACCCGCTCATAACATAAATATAGTACCAGAATCTAGCGCCAGTTCATAAATACAGCACCAGAACCAAGCTCATGACATGAATACAGCACTAGAACCAGGCTCATAGGATGAATACAATAGCAGAATTAACTAATTGTGTTGTGCTGATGGACTGATAGTGGTGCCTAGAGATGAGCGAGTATACTCGCTAAGGCACATTACTCGAGCGAGTAGTGCCTTAGCCGAGTATCTCCCCGCTCGTCTCGGGCCAGCGCGGGTGACAGGTGAGGAGCGGGGGGGGGGGGGGGGGAGAGGGAGAGAGAGATCTCCCCTCCGTTCCTCCCCACTCTCCCCCGCCGCTCCCCGAATCTTTAGAGACAAGCGGGCAGATACTCGACTAAGGCACTACTCGCTCGAGTAATGTGCCTTAGCGAGTATACTCGCTCATCTCTAGTGGTGCCTCAAAATCAGAGAGGAGGAGAAAAAACGGAAGAGGATTCATGTAGCTCTGTAAGATGCTGTCGCACAAAAGAAAAGGATCTGGCTCTGTGGCCCTAAAGGCTCTTTCACACAAGCATATATCGGCCGTCCATGAAAGCTCCCATCCCCTCCACCCCCCTCCCATTGCAATCAGCCGGAGGGGAGGAGAAAGGAGGTGAGCGGGGGAGGGAAGGGGCAACGGCATGGCGGCCTCACGGTATATGCGTTGGGGCCCATGCAGTCTGAACGGGCGCACAATCTATCATTTGTGCGCCCGTTCCCGAGTTTTTCCACCTCACATTTTAGCATATAACAGACGGCCGTGAACACGGCAGCCAATATACGCTTGTGTGAAAGAGCCCTAAGGGGGGGTGATCGCCCCCCGCCTACATCCATCTAGTGCCCTCCTACAAGCTAGTAGCCAGTGATCATACGGGTTGCATATAGCTGAGGCCGCAGATGGTCATTAATGGCATTACTGGCTTTTATGCTAATAAATACTGGAATTCTGACATCTTCCTACCAACTGTTGCCTTCCTCTGGATAAACATTGGGGGGTAATAGGCTGAACTGGATGGACATATGTCTCTTTTCAACCAAACATATTATGTTACTATTATGCGTAATCTTTCTAGTTAAGCGCTAGCAGCATTTTTTCCGAAATACAAGGGGTTAAGTTTTCCATCCCCTTCTAACGTGGTTTTCCCATATATGCTTCTCTATAGGACTTGGCACTGATTACAGTGGAAATACGATATCACCAATTTCCATTTAAAGAGCCAAACAAGAAATAACACCGGTGTTTAGTGACACTAGTTTTCAGGTTTTGTCATTGCTTCATAAGATAGTGAAAGAGCGCCCTCTATGGTAGGCAAAAATACTGCAGACTAGTTATTTGCATCTAAAGTGTTCAGGACCAACTCGCATCACCTGCAAAACCAATTTTACTTCAATTGTCCATCAAGCTCCTTTTGGTGTTTCATTAACATGAGTGCACTCGATCTCACTCAACTTCAAGACACCTAGGAGGACTCTGAGGTTAAGAAAAGAGCCGAGAAAATCTATTTACTTGATTGAAAAAAAAAAAGAGCAAAACGAGTTCTGACTGTAAAATTAAAGGGAATGCTGTAAGACGCTGGTATACGAGATGAAAGGAATCCTCCTCTGTACCTGAGGCTTATGAAGGATAGAAGACGTAACACTTGTACAGTCATGCTTAACAATTTAAACCTACGTCTTCTCAGATAATGCGAGCATCAAAGAAAAGCTCATGCTGGAAAAAAAAAGAAAGAGGTACAATAAAAAAAAACACACAAAATGCAAAAAACGAACAGGCGGCTTTAATCTTTGGTGCTCGGCAAATGGTAAACAATGATAATCATGGCCAAGGACTGAGGAAATGATTATGTTACCCATCAGAGATAATTTACAGGTCTCAACCCTTCCTCTATCTTATAGCTTTTACCGGTAATAAGGGTAAAAAGCACAACAAAACTTTCTACCATAGCTATTCATAAACAACGGGTTTCCAAAGTTTTTACCCCCTCAGGATATTTGCTAGATTCGTTGCTTTTTGCCGCGATAAAACTCTGGCTGAAAGTTGTGACCATCTGAAGCATTGGATTCCAATACATTTGTTCAGATGGGTGCATTTCGGCCGACCGCCTTCATGCCGACCGGAAAAGATAGGTCTGGACTTATCCTTTACCGAAATACACCGGATGGTCCCATAGACTCCTATGGGAGCCTATGAGAGCTGCCAGAAAAGGGAGGTGGGAGGGAGTTTAGCAGCAGCTCCCGTTGCTGAAGTCCCTCCCACTCCCCATGCCGGCAGCTCCCATAGGTTGAGGAGGGAGGGGGAGGGATTTTAGCACACTAGCTCCCGCCCCCTCCCTTTGCTGGCAGCAAGCAAGGGGTGGAGAAAGGAAGGGAAACGGAAGGGAGTTTAGCAAAGCTGAACTTTCTCCCCCCATGGCTGTCTGAATAGGTATGAAAACAGGAAATGTAGATGCGACTTGGTCGCAGCTGCCTCTCCTTTACGCGGTTTTTGGCCGCACTGTAGGTGGCCAAGAATAGCAGCGCCCATGTGAAGGAGGCCTAAAGGGGGTATTCCAAGCTTTAACCCTTTGCAATCCAATTTTGGATTCAGGGTTTCCTAGGGGGATTTCTCTTTCTGCCATTATACAATGGCGCCGTCTGCTGGAGAGCCAGTACTGTGTTATGGGACATGCTGGAGAGGCCCCAACAATAGAGCAGCCAGTAACATACAGTAAGAACACCCCGCCCTGTCTTCGGACATCGGAGCTGTACAGCCTTCAATCAGAATGTCTTCAGACGTCAGACAGTGGATTGGAAAGGGTTAACTGTTGATGGCCTATCTTTAGCTCATCAGTAGTTGATTGACGAGCTTCCACTGCTCTGAATCCCCACCAATCAGCTGATTGCCCTGCACACTAACAGTGCAATGGGGGTGGATGTCATCATCAGGGGTCAGGGCGAGGAGTGTAATAAACAGCTTCACTCCCATTCAAATCAATGGAAGCGATGCCGATTACTCTTCCAACCCTGACCACTGATGCAAACATCCAGAACTGACAGAAGGCTAGAGGAGCAGCTGATACTAAGCGACAGTACCCCGCCAATCAACTATTGAGGACAGGTCCTCAGTAGCATAAGTCCCAGAACACCCCTTTAATTATAATGAAATGGGTGGAGATAGGACTTTCTTAAAGGGGTTTTCCCATTACTTAAAATTGCTCCACAGCTACTCTGTTTTTCCAGGTTGCTGCTGACCAGGATATGTGATCGCTGCAGCCAATCCCTGCTTATAGAAGGTCACTGCTGTGGAGCACTGCTAAGAAATGGGAAAACCCCTTTAGGTTAATCATCACTGAATAATGAAAATGTGCAACCGTTTGTCACCGTAGACTGGCTGTACATCTTCCTGTCCACATGGGGAGATGTATAAGTGATCATCCATGTCTTCATGCTTGCCTGAACGAGCCAATCAGTTGATCGTTTGTCCCTTTACACGGCACAATTTTCAGACAAATAAGTGTTCGGAGGAACGCTCGGGCCCAATTATTGGAAAAGAACTATTGGGGTCATTATTAAAGGGCTCTTATACACTGGGACGAACTTTTCACCAACATTTGTATTCATGATGAAGAGTGAGTGTAGGGTCTCATGCTACGATAACCGCATACAGCAGAAACCTGGCTCAACCATGGCGGCCAAAGACCAGAAGATTTGGCTGGTGAAGGGTTAGTATTACTGCAAAATCTTCCATTTGTTGGCTACTGCATGTGGACGTGGTTTTTTTTATACATGCAGTTACTGTAATGTGGTACCCTACCAACTGTGCATAAAGAATAACTCACTCACGTGTTTGCGTCTTTAGGGTGTACTGAGGCTCTGTGCAGACTGTGCCTGAGCCTTTCAATGGCGGTATAAGCCAAGAAGATCTTCCAAAATATAACTTCGTTATGTGGCACTGTATAGTCATAAGGTGGCATATGTCACCTATAGAGTCCCACTGTAGAAAAAAGCATGCTGCATGACATACAATTTTTACAGTTGCCCTCCGTATAGGAAAGTTAAAACAGTTTAAAAAAAAGATATAACATATACCAGCATGATGGAGGCTAAAAGGGCACTCTTTCGAGGTTCTTGTCCCCCATCAGAGTAAAGTACCTTTTGTCTAGGTGAGAAGTCATTAATGTGGGTCTGAGGTAGAAGTACTGTATTGCTCTCACACAGCCAGCCATGATGGGAAAGAATCCCAGAACAAGTGTCTGCAGATTGGTGTCTTTTCCTTAAAGGGGTTTTCCCATTATCTAAAATTGCTCCAGAGTCACTCCTATACTTCCTGGTTTCTGCTAACCAGGACCTGTAACTGCTATAACCAATGACTGACCACAGCAGGGACCTTCTATAGCCAGTGATTGGTGCAGTAGTCACATGTCCTGGGCAGTAGAAACTAAGGACAGGGTGGTTATGGAGCAATTTTAAGCAATGGGAAACCCCTTTTAAGTAGAACATGATAAGAGTATTGGCAAGTCACTCCATTTTTCATACGCTCTGAACTATAACTTTATGAATAAAGACACAACTAAGCAAGATGGAATGAATTGGCCACAGCAACAGTTTTATTTAACAAACAAATATATGTAAGATCTAGTTTATCATCAACCTCAAGAGGTCACACATCTCCAACCAAACTCTAACCAACATAACTCAGACAAGACAAGGGGCCATGCTCAAAGCCTCAAAGTCTGGCTTCCACAAAAAATGTTCATGGCCCTCAGTCATCTCACCATTAGCTGATCAATACCAACATAGCTACACCAATTACTGGACTTCGTGCTCAACACAAGATAACCACAAATGCAAAATAAAATTCTTAAAGCCACCTGGGGAATCCAGAACTATGCCGGTTCCCTCCCCCAAACTCCAGAACCATCCCCCAAATCTCCAACTTTGAGGATACCCCCACTGCCAATTCCCATGCTGCCATGATGAATAAGAACCACACCACTGCCCCAAATTAAACCCCATTCCCTAATTTCACCACTAATTAGATTAATTCTTAATCCCTACTAACTATCAACTAGAAAGAAAGAAGGGAGACTGAGTAGCAGATTGCACCTCTGGTGGTAACCAAAATGGTTGGCTCCCCCCAGTGGTCATTATCCTTAAATGTCCCTCTAAACACTCCTGCTTTCTTATATCATTCCACCTCCCCGTATTATTTTAAGCAATCCTACAGTTTACAGACAAAATTCTGTCTTGGGACAGAAGGGTCAGAGGGGTATATTACCTGCAGTTCTTCTCTGTTGCCTGTACAATTCGCCAGTTTCGGGCCCTGTTATTTGGACATCCAGTATGGCTGCAGCAATTTTCTAACCATCTAATGTACACTGTGTACTCTCTGATTGGACAGTGGTGAGCACATGAGCAGCTATGGCCAATCAGAGAGCAGGTATAGTGCATTAGTAGTATAACACTACCAGTGCATTATGGGGATTAGGTAGTCTGAAGATTTTGTCGTCTATCTTGAATAGCTGAAAATAGGAAACAGAACTGGTGGATCGGAGGGACGGCAGAGAAGAACCACTGCAGATAATACGCTCAACTCCCCCTCTGAGCCCAGGACAGAATTTTTTTCCAAAATCGGACGGTCACTTTAAATCATTTCCATTCCCACCCAATCCATGTCATGATCGCCTCCCCTTAGTCCTTCAACTCTTAGTCCCTCTTCACTTTTGGGTTATATCCTTAGTTATGTTGCAGGGCCTGGTAAAGGCTCAGGCATGGAGTAGCTACCTTCCAATGGGTGGCAGTAGAAATATAGTTTTTCTACTTTGCATACCTTTTTCCCAAGAAGCATTGCATAGCCTAAAGGCTACCTATGCCAAGTTGGTGCTCTCCACAAGGAGAAATAGTACCCCACCCTCTACCGTGGCTAATGAAATAAAATGTCAGTTGGCAGTTCACAGCGCGAGACCTAGCATGGTTTCAGAGACTTGGACTGTCTTGCTGGATCTAGGACATTTAGGAGCACAATATACTGTAGCATAATAGCATGTAGTGTCCTGGAGACATAGAAAACCTTGGTGTCTTGAATCAAGGCTGCACACCAAACCTCAAAGGCGATTTAAAATAGTTTGTCCACCTGACAACCCTATTTTGCCAGTTGAAAACATGCCTACAAGGCAGACTTGAAGTCTGGACATCTGCCTACTAGGGCTATAAGTTCATTGCTCCTTCCTTGCTCCTGGAGTGCGGTGCTGCTGCCAGTTCTTTGTATCTCCGCATGCATCCTCTGTTCTATCAAACACTTCTTCTCCGTCAGTTAAGGACAAGAACAAGACATGAACTACATGCTGCGTCTCTGCATATTCTCAGCGATCCGTGTATAATATATGAAGCATTCTTCATCATCTGGGTAAGCGGTCTTTCCAGCCTTGCAGAAAAAAGCTGATTTGTTGTCCATAATCCCCCTGCTGTGAAGGAATTAGTAGGAGAGTAGTCTGTGGGCCTCACACACATTGTGTTCCCTGGCATACGTCCTACGGGTGGCACCGAATGACAAGACTGTCTCCAAAGCTGACTTGTTCTGCGCTCAAAAAACATGGGCAGATTTCATGGCGAGTAAATTAATTATCTTCTCTGAATGATGGGCTGCCTGATTAGAGGATGATGCCCCTCCAAGCAAGAGAGAAAACTCCTGGAAATGCCCCATATTTTGTTTTTCTTTGTATCTTGGATGGAAATGATAAAACACAGTTTCAGTCACATAGGAAACAGCAGCGGCCATCTGCTGACATGTGAAAGTAGGAATGATGGCCTACCGGGGAATTTTATATACAAAGCTAATATCCTTTCGCCAATGGAAAATTAATACAGGATTTTACATACCGTGTTTCCCCCCGAAAATAAGACAGTGTCTTATATTAATTTTTGTTCAAAAAGGTTTAACTTTTTTACATGTATAGCTGCCTGGACACTATTTAAATTGACTTTTTAAAGTAACTGTTAGTAGGGATTAATTTTGGAATAGGGCTTATATTTCAAGCATCCTCAAAAATCCTGAAAAATCATGCTATGTCTTATTTTCAGGGTATGTCTTATTTTCAGGGAAACAGGGTATATGGAAAGGAAAATAAATTGACTTTCTTCTGTACAAGAAAAAATATATACACTGAATAGCAATATTATTAGAGCTCCCTGGGCCTTTCACAATTGGAGGATCCCTGCATGGAGATTAGACCAGTGACCCAGGAGTTCAGTTTTCCGTGGATCAGTTTCAGTGTGATTCCACATTAGATGGGGAAATCCAGTGATCTGAGTGACTTCCAACAAAACCTGGTCATCAGTGCTAGACTAGCCAGGGCCAAGATTTCACTGCCAACCTTGTGGGTTATTCTTGTAATGGTGTGGAGAGTATGCCAAGAATAGTGTGATCGAGTTAAAGCATCCAGAGAAAGTGCATCCTGTGGCTGTAAACAACTTGTCAGTGAAAGGAGTCAGAGGAGGATGTCAAGAATTGTTCTGAAAAACAGACGGTGCACAGGCAAAGAAACTGCAGCCGAATAAAATTCTAGGGCTCCAGCTAACATTTCGAATGCACAACCTGTTGTTCATTAGCATGTATGGAATATAACAGCAGACAACCAGTTCCAGCGCCATTAAGAGAGACAGATAGGCAAGACTCCAATGGACAAAAGAGCACAAAAATTGGATCACTGAAGAGTAGAAACTAGGGATGAGCGAGTATACTCGCTAAGGCACTACTCGCTTGACTAATGTGCCTTAGCCGAGTATCTCCCTGCTTGTCCCTAAAGATTCGGGGGCCGCCACAGCTGACAGGTGAGTTGCAGCGGGGAGTAGGGGAGAGCGGGCGGGAGAGAGAGATCTCCCCCGCAGCTCCCCGCACCCGCCCCCGAATCTTTAGAGACGAGCGGGGAGATACTCGGCTAAGGCACATTACTCAAGCGAGTAGTGCCTTAGTGAGTATACTCGCTCATCCCTAGTAGAAACACATCGCCAGATAATTCCAGATTTCTGTTGCACCATGCTGATGGAAAGATCACAATTTAAGCCAAGCAGAATGAATCTATGACCCCTTCCAGTTAGCTGGTCAGAACATGTCAGTCGCTCCAGCTGATCTAATTATCTACAAGAAACCTCCTGTCCACATGGGCCAATATTCCTACAGAATGATTTAATCACCTAGAGGAATCTACCGCGTTTCTCTGAAAATAAGATGCTGTCTTATATTTTTTTTTGCCCAAAAAGAGGCACAAGGTCTTATTTTTAGGAAGGGCTTATTATACTTGCCTAGCAGGCTCGGTTCAGGTCCCTCCTGCTGCTCTTCACAGCTCTGATGCGCTTCCCGCAGTCCTCAGACGCTCATACAACATCACTTCCTGGTTATGAGATTATTAAATCCCACCTCCAGGATGTGATGGGTGTGATTGGTTCTTCGAACGCTGCTCAGCCAATAAAAGCAGTGCTGGATGAACCAATGTGATGACTATGATTGGTTCTCCCACCGATGCTCAGCCAATCAATGCACCAATGCGATGGCTGTGATTAGCCGCGGCGCAACCAATTCATAAATCCCGCATCTACAACATGAGGGCTCTTGATTGGTTCACCTACCAATGCTCAGCCAATCAACAGCCATCGTGTTGTAGAGGCAGGATTTAGGAATTGGTTGCGCCACAGCTAATCCCAGCCATCGTATTGGTTCATCCAGCGCTGCATTGATTGGTTGTGATTGGTTCTTCGACTGCTGCTTAGCCACCGCTTCCTGGGGGTGGGATTTATGAATCCTGTAACCCGGAAGTGATGTTGTATGAGAACTGCGGGAACCGTGCCGAATCTCTAGAGAGCAGCAGGAGCGACCTGGAGTCTGCTGAGTAATGTTTTTTTTGTTGTTTTTTTTTTTTAATATAGTATAACTAGAGCTTATTTTCTGGGTAGGACTTATATTTAAAGCCTCCCTGAAAATTATGCTAGGGCTTATTTTCGGGAGTAGGTCTTATTTTCAGGGAAACAGAGTAAAAGCTATAGGCTGAATGAACATTCAGCCAACAGCTATAAAAGGCATATGAGCAGCTTTAGGGCAGTTTCAGATGAAAGTGTAATTCTTCCGTTATGCGGCTGTGATAATCACGGTTGCATAACAGGACAAAAGTGGTTTTGTTTTCATTAGCGGTATTCTCGCCCATTAATACTATGGCCGAGAAAAGATAGGACTTGCCCTATCTTTCCCGTAGTATAAACTATGTGCGGGAAAGATAGGGAGGACTTATCTCGCTGCAAATTTTTTAAAACTGCACTACGGCGTGGAGTTTGAATGGCAAGAAAAAAACTCATTTAGGCGCAACTACACTCCGCATCGGTGAACACAGTGCTCCTACGGCAGTCTGAAACCGCCCTTAGGTAGCGACCTCCTGCCTTAGGCTGGGCTCACGCGACCGCAGCGTATTCTGGATATGAGCCGGGCCGGTGACCCTGCATACAGGACTTTACGGAAGGCTCGCAGGCGATAATCTGCAGCACAGTTTTTTTTTTGATAGCTTGTATTTCCTACGCTATTGCTTAGCAATGATGCGGGTACCAGCAGCCCATATGCTGTTGGTCAGATGCCTTAATTTATATCAATGGAGGCCATCCACGCAGATTCCCTAGTAAACTAGAGCGTGCTGTGAATTTTCTCCCGCTCGCAGAATACGCAATTTGTATCCACGAATGTGAAGAAAAATTCTAAATGCATGACTTTCAATTCTCACGTTTTACCACAGAAAGTCCACGTGGCTCCCAATGGCAGAATCCGCAATTCAAATCCAGTTATCTGAGACCGGACTTATGCTTAGTTCAGGCTGCTACTATGTCTGCGGCAATTTTACCCCTTCAGATTGGCAGCAGTGTATAAACAAAAGCCCATCATAGAAGAAATCTTCATGGCAGAACTTTGAGCCAAGGCTCAGATTTTGAAACTACTGACAACTTATTTCACCCTTGTTAGGACAAGCGCAGAACGAGGCTTCATGTCCTGCACAGAGGTTCATGCAAATCCACTTTGAAGCATTCATATAAGGACTCGGAAAATGTCAAGCTGTTCCATTTGAGAGCACATTTGTAACGCGTACATTTATTTTCTCTCCGTAGAACATTATTTCAGCAGTTTGCGTGGATCCAGCTGGCTAAGCCGTAGAAAACACTATAAGCTAATTAGCGATAATACAAAACCAACTGTTTTAGATAAAAATGTCATTCTTCCTTAAGCATAAATTATGTGCCGCTTTATTGAAAATGTCACCATAACCAAAGAAAGAAGGAGGTCAGTGGAAGGAAACCTTATAGACAATAAGCACAAAGTATAATTCTGCTTAAATAATCATAAGCAACACTGATGTATTAAGAATGTATTGATCTATTAAGAATTAATGAACAGAGAAGAGGCAGAGTCTTCAAAGCAGCTTTCATCAATTCTTAATAATCTGTTTGTCCAGAAAGTGGTTTGTGCCACAGGAGAAACTGTGACATTATCGTAAAACAAGAGCGAATGCTAAGCTACAAGTAACTACCGCAATCAACCAGCACCTAAAAGTTAACACGTAAAGAAAGGAGCTAAAATATAATAAAATATAAAGTATAGGAAAGTTGCTTCAAAAATTATATAGCACTGGCCAAGTCCTACATAGTGGTATGTCCTACATCTACCAAGGTTGGTCCCCATATATGCAAGTCTTTACCACCTCCATCTCAGAAACATCTCTAAAATGCATGTTTAGACTTGTCGATGCAACCGAATATGTAATTCCAGAGCTAAGCACAAGGTAAAACCTGACGACAGGATAACCGGATATCTAAGGTCAAACATAGAAGACTAGAACAGACTTCCATACAGGACTGTGGTAATGCCAACAAGGTACCGCATGAACCACCCAAACATGACCAACCGCTCAAGTAGAGCACTCGCCCTGAAAAGGGCAACCCTGCTGCAGAAGAGAAGCTAAGTACTAAATCCACGAGGAAGAAGTGACTTCAACTTCTGATAGATTGCCCAACCAGCCTATAAGTGCTGAAATCAAAGGCAGAAGTTAATCTCTTGGCATCCAGCTCTATGTATGTGCTGACCGGCGCATTATTTGGTCCAGAGCTGACACTGTGGGTTTACTGGACTGCGAGGGCACAGCAGTGATTTCTTCTCTTCAATGTAATGGAGACTCCCACAACTCAAGCTCTGGGTCAGGCCAGATTGGGTCTATCGGGGAACTGGGATGAGAACGGGACTTGGCCACAGGGAATACATCGTAGTGTGTAGGTAAAAGACTCATATCAAGGCTTATGACTCATAATGATAACCAGGAACATTTATTGACTGTTTAAACAGTCTTTAAAGAGTTTTGCCTTTCTCCTACAGAGGGATGGGTTGGTGGAACCGGAATGCAGAGGAATCGAAAGCAGTAGAGGAATCTTTTTGTATGAAGTCCCATTGCCAGGAGTTCAATGGCTATAGATGAGATGCTTTTCTCCTTAGATTCGTCTCCAGGCACTGTGAATTTGTTAGGTGGGTAGTCCCCACCACTTACTGTCAATCAAGTCTGGCGATACCCATTGACAGTGAGCGATGGCGAGCTCCCACTGGACACATTCACTACACTGGGAGCTGAAACTAAGAAGAGCCCATACGGGCTTGAGTATAAGCAAAAGAACATCTGAGTTGCGACTGCAAAGCTATATAGCCAGCCCAGCTGAAATATGGACATGACAGGTCCTCTTTAAACAAGAACTGTTGGGACATTTTAGCCTTCTTTGGCTTTCCTGATCGTTGGCTGACATTTCCAGAGTCACTATGCAGAGGAGACACTATGGACGAACTTTAATTAATGGAGACTGACAATAGCAAATAATCACCATGCTTAGAAGTCCCTGAAATTGCAGCTTGCTGTTTTTATTTTCTAGCCTGACAACATTGACTAAATAAATCACTTTTAATTAGGTGCCATAATGAATGTGTGATGCTGTAAGCCATGTTTATGAAAGTATTTAATTACCAGGATCTACAAACAGTCATCAATTAAAAGTTGTCAACGTTGGAGCTATTTCGGACTCACTTACATATTGTATCACCTGGGTAGGAAACAGATGTAAAGCATTAAAAGTACATGCTTGGATCTGAAACGGGTCGCGGGCAATGTGCCTGAGTTGGAGGTTATGTGAGAGACAGAGGCAGCAATTGTTTCAAAAAATAAGCTTTACTTGTTGCTACACTCCATAGGAGCATTTGAGTTACTTAAAGGGGTTTTGTCATTACTACAAACCCTGTCCATCTGCTGGGCCTGGCCTAAAATAAGAAAAATAGCACAAACTCACCTCTCCTGGTGCCTTGGGGTGCAGCTGACAGGCTAGACAGCTCGGTGGAAGAGGCCGCAATGTCAGTCGACACTCCTGGCATCAATTCTCATACCCAGGGCTCTATGATGCCCGGAGTTTGGGACAATGACACTGCAGCCACTGATTAGCTGCCGCAGTCCCCTAACTTCCGCCAGGACATCTACTCAGAAGTTGGTGACAGGCCTGTTGGAGACTGTCAGCTGTGTCCCAGGGTGCCAGGAGAGGTGACTATATGCTTTTTTCCCCTTTATTTTGAGATGGACAAAGCAGGTGGACAGGGTTTTATTACAAAACCCCTTTAAACATTACGGATGCTCAACTCCCTCATACCTGGTTAACCATGAACAGTATGTCACAATAACAGTATGTCAAAATTCTACCGTCCCTTTAGGGAGATACTTCCCCAGTCCACATTCATCTCTACAGTGATCCATCATTGTCTCTGAATCACTGGAGACCGGTCTCACATGTCCCAATGCTTGATCTTGTCCAGCTTTCATGGTGCTGTCATCTGCTTCTGGGACCAAGTGCCATGCAGTAAGGGAGCTCTCCTCTGCTTCCATGTAGCATGTAGTTGTGCTGTGTTTCACCGCCTGTGATAACATCCCCAGAAGGCCTTTCACCTGACCTCCGTCGCTCGCTCTCTGCTGTACCCCAGCTAGTCGGCCCACGTATGTTTGGGCCTCTTGCATCTCCCCAGTGTAGTGGCCCATAGTTTTGGGGTCCACTCCATCACCTCAGAATACCGGTTTTATGTTTGTCTCATGCACTGTCTTGACCGTTGAATGCATCAGTTATGTGTATTGGATGGCTGCAGGCATGAAAGGGTTAATGTCTAGGTATGTCTGGAGAATGTATCGTTTTGTCTAGTGTGATATAAAAGTGTAGTCACGTGGGAGCCCAGCAGCTTGAGCTTGAGTGCTAGGTGTGCCAGCCTGAGAAGAGAGTGCTAGAGGGGACCAACGGAGAGAAGTGAACAGAGGAATCCAAGAGGTGGCATGCTGCTCCTGCTTGGGCCTAGCCCTTCTGGAAGAAAACTACTATCCAGGAGAAGAGAAAACCGCTAGTAAGCGAGAGATGTCTGTGTGACTGGCAGTGGAGAGAGAGTTACTGGGACAGAGAGAGAACCGGCAAATAACAGACTGCGGCTGAGTAATTCTCCGGGAAGCTTCCCTGTTCCAGCATCATTCCTCAGGAGTGCTGTTTCATGTTAAGGCTGTTGCATTGTTCATTTGCCGTGAAGAGAAGCAAAGTAAACGGGTAGAACTGCATGCTCCTGGTTCTTACTCAGAGAAGTAAACTTTGTGTATGGACTATTTTATTCCCGGAATGGATGTCATAGTGATCCACAACAGAGTACGGAACGTTAGCGTCATGAGCAATAAAAACTGGACTACAGGTAACCATGGTTACTATCCCTGTGAATTCCCCCAGGAGCAATGAGGTCCGGTCCTGAGCTACCCTTAGGGAGGAGAACGTAGATCCCTGTGACAAGATTATCTCTCTACCCTGCTGTCCCCTCAGCTGAGGGCCTGCTCCTCGGATGCTGTACCAGCATTGGAAGACTGCCACTATAACGGCTCTAATGCGGCCTCCCCCACTTTCAGGACCTCTGATATTCTGTTGTGTTACTCCCCAGATGGCACAAATACCTTTTATATAGCACTCAGTCAGTGCCAAGAATGTTCCACCAGGTTTGGGAAAGGAGCTTAGCTTCTATTCACTGCTCTACCACAACCAGACCTTCTGGGCAGTGATGCACTAGCCTCCTGTACTTGGTGTGGAGTGCTTTGTCAATGTCTTCACACCATGACTATGTCACCGGCTAGCAGTGGGGCCTTTCTCCATAGCATTGTAAGCACTATACTACTGGCACTTGCATGTGCCTATCTTTTGGCAGATGGCTGGTCCTCTCCTCACTCCCCTCCACTGCCCTGTCAGACAGGGGGCATAGCGAAGCTCCAAAGCTCACTGTAAAGCAATAGAACTGCTGTAGTAAGAGGACAGCAAGGCACCGTTCACCCCTCTTACAGATCCACAATGTACAGTCAGTAACATATTGGTATTAAGAGCCTATCATTGTGCCCATAGCAGTCATCTCCAATCTGTGGCTCTCCAACTGTTGCAAGACTACAACTCCCAGCACTCTTTGACTGCACCAAGCCTGGAATACATTGTGCCAGGAATGTAGCTGGAGGAGGAGCAGGTGGTGTGTGGACACAGGGCCAGGGCCACTCTGACTTGACCAGGGTATGTAGATAAAGTACTAGGGCAGTGAACAGAATCTTTGCTGGAATAGGGGCCCTCTGTCCTTCCTTACCATGATGACTGGAGCAATCAGTGGTCGTCCTAGTAATCGGACCTTCACCAATCTAATAATTACTAACCCTGTGGATGGGTTTTGAATGCTATTAGTGGGGGAAAAAAACTAATGTAACTCTTATATAACTGTAAACTGAAGATTGTCAACTTGAAACTTATATGCAATTGGAAATATAGCCGTGTACATGCGCTATGTGCTACATATGGTGCATGCTTGCTGGAACATACACCAAGCAACCACTTTATTAAAGACCCCCATTTAATAGAGTGTTGGACCTCCATCGGCCGTCAGAACTGCAGGAATTCATTGTGGCGTAAATTCCACTAGGTGATGAAATAGTTCTGCGGGAATATTGGTCCATGAGGACAGGAAGCTTCCTGCAGTTCCTTCAAATTAGATTGAGGTACTGATATGTTCAGACCAGCTGACAGTGAGTTGTGCGTTTGAACAAGTTAGTTGGAGCAACAGTGTAGTATTCGATTGTAATTTGCTTGACCGTTTTCTTCTGGTCTTCAGAATGACACTTCACATCTTTCTTTGACCCCTTTCATCAATCAGTTGTTTTTCCTGGATGTTTTTCCTCGATTATAACATTCTTGTAATATTCTTCACACTGTTAGATGAGAAAAGCCCACAAGTTTAGCATTGTGTAAAATTCTGTCCCCAGCTAGTCTTGTTGGAAGTTGCTCAGAACACTGTATTTTCCCATCTAAGGGCTCCTACCCACTTGCGGTTTTTAACGCAAATGTCAATGAAACTTTCTAATGCTAAAAACGTATCACACAAAAAAAAGCACAAACTTGCGATGTGTTTTTAACTTTAAAAAGTCCCATTGACATTCACGTTAAAAAAAATGCAAGTGTATAGGAGCCCTAAAGGTTGCATGCACATGGGGCCGAATTTTGCTGCGGAATCCGAAGCGGGCGTCCGCCTCCGGGTTCTGCACCAAATGCCCTCCTGTGCTATGAAAAAGTGATTTTTCATGCACACGAACAGAAACCTACACGGATGGCTTCCACTGAATTCAATGGAAGCCGTCCATCTCGCGGGCCGTCCGCAATGTGGATTCAGAAAAGCAGGAGTTAAAAAACAAAAGTTCTGTACTGCGCATGTCTGATGGCGAGTACAGATGAAGTGAAACTGAAAGCAGATATGTGCGGATGCCACTGCTGCCAGGGCCAGATTCCGTTGTGGGATACTAAATGGGGAAGCCGACCAGCCCTTGTGTATGCAGCCTAATGTGGATTCGCACTAAAACTGATCCATGGAAAATTTGTCATGTGATTTTATGCTGCACTCTAGGGTCACAGGTCTAAGACCGGTTTCACACCTGTGCTGGAGATTCCATTGCAGATCCATCTGAAAATACCTAAGGGAGGTCCCCATCATAGTTGCAGCATCCGAGGAGCAGGCCTACTGCCGAGGAGATGGTGGGGTAGATAAGGATTTCTGTCATGGGTGGCTCTACCATCTCTTCCCCTGAGGGTAGCTCAGAAGCGTCCAAGTTACTGTTGGGGGAGGTTACAGGGAAAGGCTAACTAGCGCTTATTTTAAAGTTTTTTTTGTCACTCGTGACGCCACCATTCCGTCCTCGGTGGTGAAACCTGAAGTTGTAATAAATAGGCCCCACACAGGGGTATCTTTCTGAACAAAACAGGAATCGGTCGATAATGTCCGTTTACTTAACTCCAATAAAATAACAGTAGGTCAGCACAAATTACATTTCTTGAAGGTGGTGTGACAGGGAGGCTTTCTCTTGGGGTAATCCAGACAATCCACAGTCTCCGTTATCTGTGTGATCCAGCTAAGGCGACACTCTTCCTCTTCTACTCCCTACTGATCAACGCTCACGCTTCAGATGCTTTCCTTCTCTCTTTCTCTCGGTGTTCTAGTGATGACAACGGCACATCCTGTGTAGAGTAGGCCCAGGCCAAGCTGAAAGATATCTCTCAGCTTCTTTCATTCTTCCCTCCACAGACCGATCAATGTCTGTGGGGTTCACTCACTCGCAGGCTTAGACTCTTCCAGACTCTCTAGACTGACTCGCATAGCATCCTTACCAACACATATATAAAACATAGTCACATGACATACAACATGATACATTTCTCAGACATAACCCAGACATTAACCTATTCAGTGCTGCAAAGGTGCAATACACATCTCAAATGCACACTTCATAGAAGACACTGACAATACAATTGCATGAGACAAACATATAACATTATGGAGGGGCCCCTCTAACTTCGGGCCACTACATAGTCAATGGGGTTTGCCTGCTGATGTTCGGTTCCACATAAGACAGACCCGTTCGGCCGCAGGGATTCCTCTTTCCTGCTCCCTAAAGCCTCAGTCACACGGACGTTTTTTCCCGCGATTTGCGGATCGCATAACAAATGCGAATCCGCAAATCGCGTGACCGGGGCCGATGATTCGCTGAAAAAGCTGCACCTAGCAGCGTTTTCAGTGAAACCGCCCCGCACTGCCCGCTATCCTCTGTTACAGCTGTGGCAGAGGAGAATGATGTTCGCCCATTGAATTCAATGGAGCCGGCAATACAATCAGGTCCATTCCTATTAATAATGCCGGCAATACAATCATTTCTTTAAATGAGCCTTGTTGTCTTTGTGGAATTGCCCTAATTGTGCATCAAAAGTAAAATTAGCAATCGATATGCAATCTAACAGAGCTGTAAAGAATATACTGTCATTTTTTTGTCTCTTCTCAGATAGGGTGTTTTAATCCATTTAAATGTCCTTTAATTAGTTCTAGTCATTTCTTCATAGGTTGATTTCACTGGTCCTTCGGGGGACGTTCTACCAACTGTTGGACAGAGGTGGTACCTACTCAAGGTAATGTCAGGTCTATAGATATGAATTAAAGACCAAGACTCCATTAATCGCTTGTCCTTGCTCACCCCTTGGGCTACCAACAGGCAGTTGATGTTAGTAATTGTACCCCAGCTGCTGTGACTTGTTCATTTGCACAGATGAGTGGCCTCAGCATATCCCGTCAATAGGGAGCCAGAGACAAATGACTAGCAGTTAATCTGCTGCCCCAGGATCCGCACGTCGGGAAAGATTGCGATTCATCTTACTCAGCGTCATCTGCCAAGACAGATAAATAGAGGTAATTTTTTTTCGGCTTATTTTCTGCTCCTTAAAGTAACAGTCTGTTTTAGAATTCTTAACTTTCTTAATGCAACTGTTATAACGTTCCCTCTTGTTCCTCAACCAGTAACTCCACAGGGCATGCATTTACTTGGGTTTATATGGAGCACGATCACGAACCTATCCTGCTCCATGCAAGGCGGTTGCCAGCTGTCTGTGATAGCCAACACCCACCCGCAACAGCCATGATCAGTGCTAATGCTGATCACGGCTGTTAACTCTCTAAATGCCTCCTTCCCTTCTTCTCTCCACCCCTTGCCTGCTGTCTGCAATGGGAGGGAGTGGAATGGGGCAGGAGCTAGTTGCTAAGCTCCCACCCCACCCCTTCCTATTGCTGGCACCCGACAAGAAGCGAAATGGGGGTGGAAGCTTAGCACACTAGCTCCCACCCCATCCTACCCCCCTCCCTTGCCAAGAGCTGGCGAGGCGGAAAGGGGGAAGGCAGTTTAGCAGAGCTAAACTGTCTCTCCCCGCGCACCGGCAATCCGGGCTTGCTGTATATGCGCTGGACCTGGGCCGTCTGAACGGGGTGCACAAACGGCAGACTTGTGCGCATGTTTACGCATTTTTACAGCACCTGGCAGGCAGACGTAAAAGCACCTATTCTCATGTGAATTAGCCCTAATACTGTGGTATTACATTATACTGTACCCTATGCGGGTACAGGCATCTTGGTGGCAGCTATAGTGCCAAAAAGTTTTCCCCTCACCTTTCTAAGTTCTACAAAGTTTTCTGTTTCCTACTTGTATCTTTATTTGGCTCAGAAGATATTTTAGGTTACCCTGACTTTTGAATCAACTTGTATTTTTTGGTCCTTATACACCATCAACTTATCCTGTAGAGCTGTAATGGCTCAACATTCTCTGTCCCCAATGGAGGTTACAATATAAGCAATCTACTCTATGCAACTCTTAAAAGGGGATGGCCAACACGCCATCATGCCTCCTCCTTAGATGCATAGTACATTCCAGACCCGATTTTTAGGACCTGCACATATGCAAATGGAACACATACTGTGCATCTATGAAAGGGCATGATGACATGTTGGCCACATGTTCCTCCATAGGTTGCCATTGTATGGATAGATGCACTGTCCAGAGGGATAAAAGGGAGGTAGTGTAGAGAAGAGGTAGTGAATAATGAAGATATCAGCCAGTCACTGGCTCCAGTGATGATTCTTCCATGGCCGCTGAAGCCTGTAAGTAACTGTGCAGTGACTTGCACAATGTCCAGCACGTGACTGCATGACACTTCTTCTGAGTCCTGTGTGGCAGGCAATGGGGCTGCAGTGGTGGATAGGGAGTCACTGGGATATGTGAGTAATCAATTTCTCTTCATTTTAACCCTGTATAATTTCTTTTAATGTCCAGGAAAATATCCTTAAGAAGGCCAAACACATTACATGAATGTTGGCTGAATGCAACAATTTTGGTTAGACTGTCCGGCCATTTAAGGGTGTATTTACATGTGAGCTTTGTGCATTGCAAGATGTCCATCCGGTTTAGCCTGTTTCCACCCCCCTTTGTTGAAATAGAACTCATTATTTGCAATTGGGTCTATTTACGAGGGGCTGCTGATAAGTCTTTGGCTTTGTGTTCTTTCTTTGTTTCTATAGTAACGAATGTTACATCACATGAAAGCCTTATGTGTCTAATATATGTTTTCAAAATTTTGTGTTTGTAGCTTATGGCACCAGTGATCTAGGCACGCGGGAAAACAAAATGGCGGCATCTAAGGCGATATTCACAGCAAATGAGAGCAGAGGAGTGATAAAATCCTTGTTTCTGTAAGGAAAGTCCGCGAAGGATATTCATGGTGATATGTCGAAGACATTGGGGGATCAATGCCCTTCATATTCTACAGTTAAGAACTGGGTTGCCAAATTTAAAATGGGCTACTTCAGCACCAATGATGAGGAACGTCCTGGACGACTGAGAGACGTTGTTGTTCCGGAGATCATCGATGCTGTGCACAACCTCATACTTGAGAATCTGCGAATTTCAGCTGCAGGAATTGCAGACATCATGGGGATTTCTGGTGAACGTGTTTGTGTCATTATCCATGAACATTTGAACATGAAGAAGCTATCTGCAAAGTGGGTCCCCAAATGTCTGCCAACAGATCAGAAAAGCATGTGAGTGAAAACTCTCCGGGCCATTTGTCAGCGTTTCCGGACTGATAAGAACTTCCTGGATCGACTGGTCACTATGGATGAGACCTGGATTTATTTGTATGACCCTGAAAACAAGAAGCAGTCAAGAGTGGAGGCACTGTAGTTCTCCTCGCCCAGAGAAGTTCAGGGTGCAAAAATCAGCCACTAAGGTGATGGCGTCTGTGTTCTGGGATAAGGAGGGCGAGCTGCTAGTGGACTACCTTCAAAAAGGTTCCACCATCAATGCAAGGTATTACATTGAACGTTTGGAGCAATTGAAGGCAGCTCTGAAGGCCAAAAGGCGTGGCAAGCTGTCCAAAGGAATCTTGTTCCTGCAAGACAACGCCTCTGCTCACACTGCACAAGCGGCCACGGCAAAACTGGTGGAGCTAGGCTTCCAGCTGGTTGACCACCCACCTTATTCACCAGATCTAGCTCCCTCCGACTATCACCTGTTTCTAAACCTGAAGAAACACCTCAAGGGGACCCAATTTCACACCATTTCTGATGGTATGGCTGCTATGGATGACTGGTTTGAGGCACAACCGAAATCCTTCTTTTTGCAAGGCTTACAGAACTTGGAATACCGATGTAAGAAGTGTGTTGACATCAGTGGAGAGTATGTAGAATAAATGTAAAGTTTCATCTTCCTATCTCATTTCTTTCTGGGTAAAGCCAAAGACTTATCAGCAGCCCCTCGTATAGGGGCGAAGTTTCTCTTGCAGTGATGCTGCGAGACAGAAAGATTGCAGCATGTCCTTTTTTTGGCAATATCAGCCATTCTTCCTATAGTAGTAAAAGAAAAATTGCATTGTACTCGCATGCAGGTGCGATTTTCATGCGAGCGTGATTTTTATTTTTCCTGTTGAAGTAACATACAATTTTCACACAGGTAATCGCATGTACTACAAAGCAATGCACTTTTCTTGCAAAAAAAGCATCAAACTCGCAGGAAAGAATTGGACCGATATCGCACTCGCTCATGTAAATACACCTTTATATGTAGATAAGTGTTCCGACTATATAGACTCTTCCATTTTACAGAACACCACTCATTCCTCCTAATACATGTAGGGACAAATGACACTGCCTAAAAGGACCTCTCAACTATCTGCAAAGACTTTGAAGACCTCGGAAAGAAGGTGAGGAACTAGGAGCCTAGGTGGCCTTCTCATCCATCCTTCCAGTAGATGGGCAAGGAATAAGGAGGTAGAACAGGATTCTAGAGGTGAACAACTGGATGTGTTGATGGTGCCGTCAGCAAAGATTTGGATTTCTAGACCATGGAGTGCATTACCTATTTGACGAACTGTGTGCTAGAGACAGGTTGCACCTTTCAAAGACAGGAAAGCATATATTTGGCAGGCCCTTTGTTACACTCATCAGGAGAGATTTAAACTAGAACAATATGGGAAGGGAAGTGAAAGGACAGGTGAAAATATACAGCTAATTAATACATTTGAGAACCTTGCTATTAGAAGTGGAAAGAAAGAATAAAAACAAAAAATTCTGAAGGAAAGTAGAGGAGCAAGAGACACCGATCACAAACTAAAATGTTTCTACACAAATGCACAGAGCATGGGAAACAAACAATGAGAAATGAAGCTACTAACACAGGAAGAGAAATATTAAGTCAAAGGCATCATGGAAACTTAGGGGGATGATACACGTGATTGGAATACAAGGCTTGAAGGATACAACTTATTTATAAGAAACAGACCTAATAAAAGAGGAAGAGGTTTTGCGTTGTATGTTTAGAAAGCATACATCTCCACAGAGATTTAAGCTTCAGAGCATGGGAGTTCAGTAGAAACTGGGTAAGAATACAAGGAGAGAACAACAGAAAGGACACCATTGTAGGCATTTACTATAGGCCACCTGGATAAGCAGAAGAAAGGATGAACTCTTTCTACATCAGATGGCCAAGCTCTCAAAAAAGCCTGACATAGTGATTATGGGATATTTTAATTATCCAGACATTTGTTGGGAATCCCTCTCAGGCAAAAGTAATGGATCCGACAAATTCTTATCTGCTCTTGCTGACAACTTTATCTTCCAAAAGGTCAAAGAGAAAACAAGGGGATCTGCTATCTTGGACCTAGTTCTTAGCAACAGGGAGGGAATGGTTGAGGAAGTAAGAGTGGCTGGGACCTTAGGAGGCAGTGATCATGCTATCCTTGAATTTTGGGTAACAAGGGGAGGAAGACCAGAGAAAACTCAGACCTCAAGGTTGGATTTCAGAAAGACAGATTTTATTGGACTGAAGAAGAGGGTAGGAAGAATCCAATGGCTGGATGTTCTTCAGGACAGAAATGTTCAAAAGGTTTGGTAAGTATTGCCAAATGAGATTCTCAAAGCAAATCGTTCACAATCCCTAAAAGAAGGAAGAATGGGAAGCATTTAAAGAGACCAGGATGGATGAACACAGAACTTAAATGCATGCCAAAAAGGAAGAAAAATATGTTTAGCAAATGGAAAGAGGGGGAATAGCTATCTAAATAGGAATATAATGTGGTTTGCAGAAACTGTAGGGCAAGAAAAGCTAAAGCTAACAATGAATTAAGGCTTGCAACAGAGACTAAAAGCAATAAAAAAAGATTTGGGGGATCTGTTAAAAGCAAAAAGAAAAAAATCAAAGATGCTATTGGATGTTTACAGGATGAAAACGGTGAATTGGTTAAAAATGATGTTGAGAAGGCTGCACTTTGAAATTCCTATTTTATATCTGCTTTATCTCAGAAAGTAGATGTAACATTAACTGATCTTCCCTGTGCTATTGGGGGAAAAAAAGAACTCAGGCTATCTGTAAACAGAGTGATGGTGAGGGAACACTTAGCTAACTTAACCCCTTAATGACACGGCCTATTTTGGGCTTAAGGACGCAACGATTTTTGGCGGATTTTCATCTCCATTTTTTAAAAGCCATAACTTTTTTATTTTTCCGTCGACGTGGCCGTATAAGGGCTTGTTTTTTACGTAGCGAACTATAGTTTTTGATGGTGCTATTTTTAGGTGCATAAACTGTATTGTTAAACTTTTAATATTTTTTTTTATGATAACAGGGAGAGAAAACACATCAATTCTGCCATAGGTTTTTTTTTTGTTTTTTTTTACAGCGTTAGTCATGACACAATAAATTTTTTTTCTGCGGGTCGGTACGATTACAACGATACCAAAATTCTTATTTTTTTTAGGTTTTTCCCCTTTTTTGCAATAAAAACCCTTTTTTTGGAAAAAAATTTTTCTATATCACTGAATTCAAAGTCCTGTAACTTTTATTTTTCTATGTATGGAGCTCTGTGAGGGCTTATGTTTTGCGAGATGAGCTTTAGTTTTTATTGGTACCATTCTGGGGATTATACAGCTTTTTTGATGACTTTTATTGCATTTTTTGGGAGGCAAAATGCTAAAAATTAGTCTTTTGCCTGTGTTTTTTATAGTTTTTTTTTACGCTTTTTGCCATACAAAATAAAAAGCATGTTCAAATTTTTGTCGTTACGGATGCGTCAATACCAAATATGTGCCATTTTAATTTTTTTTCACCTTTTTTTATGGTAATAATAGAAAAAGCACAAAAAAGGGTTTTTTCCCCTTTTTTTTCACATTTTTCTTTTTTTTACACTTTTCTTTTTTTTATTTTACACAACTTGAGTCACTCTGAGGGACTTACAACACTATGCTGATGATCGCTGTGATAAGGCATGGCAGGGCTACTGCCCTGCCATGCCTTATCGCTTATACAGCGATCATAGGCATTGGCACTACAGGACGCCAGTGTGTGGCGTCTTGTTGCCATGGCGACAGGCCGGGCTCTTGCGATAACAGGAGACACAGAGGGAGCGCTCTGTGAACTCTTTCCCTGCCGCAATCTCCTTAGATCACAGCAGGGAAGGGGTTAACAGCAGGGGCACATCTCCGTTGCCCCCCCGCTGTTGCAGCTCGAGGCCGGCTGTCAGTGACAGCCGGCTCCTGCTCCGGGATAGCGCAAGATCAGTAATGATCTCGCGCTCTCTCTATGACGTAAGGGTACGTCATTTTGCGGGAAGTGCCACCCTGCCATGACGTACCCTTACGTCATAGGGTGGGAAGGGGTTAAATGAATTCAGGTCTTAAGGTCCAGATGAATTACATCCTAGGAAACTAAAGGACGCAGCAGAGGTAATTACTGAGCCAATCGCCATAATCTTTGAAAATTCCTGGAGAACAGGAGAAGTCCCAGAAAAAGGGCAAATGTTGCGCCTATCTTCAAAAAAATGGAAGAAGGTGGACCCAGGAAACTACAGGCCTGTGAGCCTGCCTTCTATACCATGAAAGATCTTTGAACAAATTATTAAACAGAATGTATGCAAGTACTTGGATAAGAATGGAGTAATTAACCAGAGCCAGCATGTTTTTTTTTACAAACAAGTCATGCCAGACGAATCTAAATTTTCTTCTAAGACAGAATCTCCGACTGGATTGATCAGGAAAATGCTGTAGATATAGTTTATCTTGACTTTAGTAAAGCATTTGACAAAATATCTCGCACCATACTTAGTGAAAAAAATGACTAAATATGGGATTGACAAAGCAACTGTTAGGTGGATTCACAACTGACTGAGTGACCGTACTCAAAGAATGGTCGTAAATGGCTGCACATCCAATTGGAAGAATGTGTCAAGTGGGATACCACAAGGCTCTGTCCTGGGCCTAGTGTTGTTTAACATTTTTATGAATGATCAGGAGAAGGGAATTGAGGGGAAGCTGATCAAGTTTGCAGACCACACAAAGCTAGGAGGGACAGCTAATACCCCTGTTTCCCTGAAAATAAGACATAGCATGATTTTCCTGAATTTTTGAGGATGCAAAATGATTTTTCAGGCCTTTTGAGGATGCTTGAAATATAAGCCCTACTCCAAAATTAAGCCCTGCTAACAGTTAATTTAAAAAGTCAATTTAAATAGTGTCCAGGCAGCTATACATGTAAAAAAGTTAAACCTTTTTGAACAAAAATTAATATAAGACACTGTCTTATTTTTGGGGAAACAGGGTACTAGAGAAGAGAGAGACAGGATCTAGAAAAGCTTGAACAGTGGTCGACAACTATCAGAATGGTATTTAACAAAGAGAAATGCAAAGTCCTACATCTGGGCATGAAAAAAGCACATACAGAATGGGAGGAATTGGGCTAAACAACAGCACATGTGAAAAATACTTGAGTATACTAATAGATCACAAACTGACCATGAGTCAACAATGTGATGCAGTAGCAAAAAAAGGCAAACACAATTCTGTGATGTATTAAGAGAAGCATGGGTTCTAGATCACGTGAGATCTCATGTAGATTACTGTGTCCAGTTTTGGGCACCCTGGTTTAAGAAAGACATAGATAAACTGAAGCAAGTTCAGAGAAGAGTTACCAGGATGGCCGGTGGTCTGCAAATGTCCTATGAGGAATGATTAAAGGATCTGGGAATGTTTAGCTAGCAAAAAAGAAGGCTGAGAGAAGACTTAATATCTGAAGGGCTCTTTAAGTGCAGAGGGATCAGCCCTATTCTAATTTACACAAGGGAAGAGTAAAAGCAATGGGATGAAACTGAAAGGAAGGAGACACAGATTAGAGATTAGAAAAAAACTTTCTGACAGTGTATGAGATCAATGAGTGGAACAGGTTACCACGGGACATGGTGAGTTCTCCTTCAATGGAAGTCTTCAAACAGAGGCTGGACAGACATCTGTCTGGGATGATTTAGTGAATCCTGCACTGAGCAGGGGGTTGGACCCAATGATCATGGGGGTCCCTTCTAACTGTACCGTTCTATGATACTATATCCCAACAGCAGATGTATGAGGAAAGACACAAGCTGCTGCCAGAGGAGTATATTAGAAGATGTTAAGAGGTCCAGGGGCTACCCTTGTATGGTGAACCCAAGTTCCTCCATGTTGCATCAAGAACAATGCATCCTTAGTTACTGGCTGTGGAAAATTCTGCCAGATGTGTCTACGGAACAGAAAATAGTTCTGCCTCCTTGTTTACAGCGAAAGGCAGAGGAATACTCTGCAATGAGATGCACAGTTTTAATGCAATAGATTAATGTGCAGGCGAGGTCGTTACTGATTTCCCAGGGGGAATAGAAAGCGTGTAAGTAAGTGTCCTCCCCCGTCACCCAATAACCCCTTGTGTACATCTCACAAAATTATTAGCCTGACAAGCATTATTTACCTCCATGTGCGCCCGCACAGCTTCACGGCTCATCTTAATGGCTGCTGAGCAAATGCAAACAGCTCAAAATAAATTAAATATTGAGAGACGTTATTAAGAAATACACTTCGATTAAATATTCATAAGAAGCCTCATAATTCATTTACAGCTGCCCCTCCCTTAAATCAACTCTTCTTACCTAACATACAAACATCATTTTTGCATAACCTTAACCCTTCAACTGCCACATAATGTGTAATCACAATTAAAATATATACATTGAACGATCACTGCATTAGGAATAGCTGGCTCGTGACAGCTTGTGATCACTAATGCTATACTATGTGATGGTCGTGTCATGATCTGCTCTCTGATAATGTGCTGACCTCTCCTCTGTGTCAGTCATGGATAAATGTGATGACTTCAGATGTTGGTGCACTTGTTGGCTATTCCTGAACCACAATATCAAGAGATATCCAAGACTGGTTGAACCATGGACAGACATTCAACAGATGATGGCACAGCAGCAGCCATGTGTGGTTGATCCTAGAGGCAAGCATTCGGTGGCAAGTCTGATATCTCAGCAACACCATGCTACAATGGAACAACTGACCCAACAGTACAACAACAAGGAAGTTTACAAATTTCCACAATGACCATGCAGTGTACCTTGCATTGACTGGGGTTCAATAGCCAAAGACTAACAAAGATGCCACTGATGACCCTGGGTCATCGCCAACAATGCCTCGGGTAGGTGCAGGAAAGACACCAATGGGCCCTGGACACATGTCAGAAAGTTGTCTGGAGTGATGAGTCACATTTCTTGCTGAACTATATGGATGGCCAGGTCTGAATTTGGCGTAAGCAGCATGAAGCTGTATCCCATTGGAACACCATTGGGGTTTAACAGCCTGGTGATCGCAGAGTCATGGTCTGGGGAGTATTTTCCTGGCATGGCCTAGGACCGTTGGTCATCATGTAGTAGACATGATGATTAGTTAGCGTAAAATGTCTATTGATTTGTATATACTAGATGTATTACGCAGCTGTAGTGATTTAACTCTGTAGAGGCTAATGGCCACACAATTTCATTATGGTAATTTCTGGACAATGGCATGGTGAAAGATGTGTGTTACAACGTTAGCCTAATATAAAGCTTTTCTCCAGCCTCTGAGAGTTAAAGTAATATTCCTATACTGTATTACTTGTATGCATTTTGGGCGTTTTCCCCAGCCCTTCCCCACCCTCAACTTCTGAGACAAAGAAACTACTTTTGCCTGATTGCATGTTGAGGGGACAAAGGATGACTCATACACTGGACTTGAGAGAGAGGTGGGGAGGGGGGCGGGGAATTCTATATGGCCCAACGAATGAGAATTATATATGTTACTGATGTAATCTGTTATATGCCCATAAAGGGCAGGTATTATGTGTTTCAATAAATTGAGGATCTCGAGCAATGTACCGCTCAGATCCAGTTTAGACTTGAGACTTATAGCTTGTGTCTGACTTGGTTGGCATGCCATATTACACAATTAGGAAGCTACAAAATACCCTGAAACCTGCTGGAGAAAAGACTATCCAGTACAATCATACCCCAATCCTTGAATGGTGCACACAAGAGAACTTATTAGCTGATCATCTGCACCCACATCTTCAAGATGTCTTCCCTAACCACAGTGACATCTTTCAACAGAACAATGCTCCATGTCATTGAGCTCTGATCACTAAGGAGTGGTTGGAGGAACACAACAATTAATTCTCTGCACTGCCTTGATCCCCAAACTCACTAAACTGTAACTCTATTAAACATGTTTGGGATGCTGGAAAAGGCCGTGAGATCTGCTCCCACTTATTTGCAAAATGTGAACCGACTGACGGAGCTGCTGCAGTGGGTATGGGGCAAATTGATCTGTTCCCCGCATTCTGAAAGCTGTGATTACCCAAAGAGGTTGACCAACCCTTATATATAACATCAATGAGTAAGGACTAGTGTCAACAAACTGACTTATTTTTCTCCATGATATAAATGAGCATCAAATACGGTAACAGCTTCCAATTCATCTTTTTTTTTATTTACATTTTTTCATATCTTCTGTACTGGACTTATTTTTTCATTTTTTGAGAAATTGCATGGTGGAGCATTGTGGGACTTGGGATATATTTTGTATTATTTTTATAAAAGTTGTAGTGTTTAAAGAGGTATTCCCATCTTAGCATGTTGCCTCCTATCCATGGGAACTATATCCATAATGTTCTGCATCGATCAGCCCAGTAGAACAGAAATACATATTACGCAACGTTGCACACAGTTCATCTTTGAAGGGTTAACTCTCTGCAATTTTAAATCTGGTTTACTTGCAAGACCACGTTTGAATCCACTTCAAAATGTCTCCCCAGTTACTAACTTGCATACTGCCCTCTGTATAATATTTCAGTTTAATTATGACAGTGCGCATAATGATAGTTCACTCAACAGTACAATATCCTCCACACAGTCCATACATTCTTTAACAGGGCTATTGGCTACCCAAAAACATCCCTAACAGTGTGCAGACCCAATGACTGAATTGAGACCAGCCTCACTTATGGTGCTGATGGGTAGGAATAGCCACTACAGTCGAACCTGGCTTGTCCAAAGTTGGGAGTATAACTCTACTGTTCTCTCCGATCTCTTGTTGCTGGGCCAGAGCAGTGGTACAGTGTCTCTTCTTCTCTTTTTAGCAGTTAGCCTCTATGCACAGTGCTCAAGGGTCTCTCTAAGCAGCCTTCTCACAATAGGGGTCCAGGCTCCTACTGCCCTTTCCTCCCTCTCTCACCAAAAACAGCTCCTCTGCAGTCCATGGGACCTCTCTTGGAAGCTCCCCAGCAGCAGCTCAGCTCACTAACATACTTTCTGGACTCTCTCTCCTAATGAGAAAAATGACTCCTTTTACACGCCAGGCAATCAGTAAGTGTCCCTTTAGACATGCCCAGTTCTATCGTGCCATAATTTGGTGCAGCTGTAATTCTGTTGCATTTTTTGGTGCATGCTTAGTGCATCACCATGATAAAATTTTTAACTCTTTAGGGTAGCCCCTTACACATGCATCTGTGCCACCATGCCATTCACTACAATTGAACTACATGAGATAGCTGAATTCAAAACACAGGGCAATCTCTGGAAGTGCCGTTGAAGTGAATGTAACTGCCAGAGATTGCAAAGCGCTTGAAATTGGCTATCTGGTAGTTCCCACTGAAGTGAATGGTGTGTGGGTGCACATGTGTAGCAAGTGCTGTCAAAGTTAGGGACAGCTGGGGGATTTCTCTGGAATGGTGGGGTTCCAGCAGTTGGACTCCCATGGATTGGCAAGTTAGCTTCTATCCTGTCGACTATTTTTGTTATATTGCCAGCTCCAACAGAGGTTGTTACCAAACTTTCTTGAGTTCTGTACAACAAATTTATAGTTATAAACCACCCCTGTGCCTCCTCTTTATAAGTAGATGGCTACCCACATGACAGACCAAATTCACCATTGGAGCTGGGGATGCAAATTACTCTTCTTTTTTATTCAATTCGTTTTAACAATGTGATGCTTTTTAATAATGTAGTTTGAAATTGGGATAAATAGCTGGAAATCCGCTATAATCAAATACAGGAGAGTGGAGAAGAACATGCTGCTAATGGTCATCACCAACATTCATCTTCTTGATAAATGTTTTACGCTGGGTTAGTTCTGCATACTAATAGATGTTTGCTTCCGATATTACAAACTCATCTACAACAAAATCCCTGAGACTGTCGCCCTGGAGGCACGAAATTAACCTGTTCTACATTTCAGAATTGACAAACAGGGGCTGTCTCCTTCATCTATTATCTTAACTCTGGGAAACCACAATTTGCAGAACAAGCAAGTTAAAAACAACTCATCAGGATACAGTTTAATAAGGCACAGACAAGGAGCAGCCGCATTGGCTTGAGAGACCTGCAGAGGCAACGTTGCTCTGGAAACCCGAGGATGAGGAGGAACACGGGATCCGCTTCGTCTGACCTTTTCATAAACATCCAGCGCAATAATCAACAGGACAAATTAAATGTGTGTGTACACAAACCGGCTGAGACCATAAAAAACATTGATCAATCTCCAGAGCCTTTATTGCAGCAATTTAGAAAGAGGAAAACTCGTCTCGAAAGCCTCAGAAATGTTTAGCATTGAGTCCAGGAATCCCCTTAGGGTCTAATCCAAACAACCCTATGAAACGAGACCCTTAGTTCATCTGGCAATAATGAGGCCAGGAGAAAGCAGAGGTTGCATTTATTACTCTCCTGCCACCATAAATTATTAACACTGAGCAGTCAAAAAGAAAGCACATAGGTGAGAGGATATAAAATATGAAGGAAAAGCCTCCGACACTTGTGTTGCAAAACTGGGTAGCACCACTCCAGAAATCCTAGTTGTATTCTCTCGTACAGGAAAGCCCAGCTCTCCAGCAGCAATGGGGCAGCTCACTCTTCACAAGGCTCTCTGCTCCCTACAAAAACTGCTGAGTCACTTCATAGCCCAGGATCAACAGCTGCTTTTTATACCTAGCCCATCAGCCAATCAGCAGGCGGTTCACTCTGTTCATCCACAGCTAAGGTGACCAGACGTCCCAATTTAGGCAGGACAGTCCCGCTTTGGGACCCTGTGTCCTGCCTTCTGGCGGGACCCCAGTGGGACATACATTTGTCCCACTTTCCGGTGACGTCTAGTCACCATTAAAGTGATTACTGGGCAAGGTGCCGCAGCTCCCTGCCTGGTAATCACTCTGCAGCGCCGCGGCTGGATGCACACACTGCAGTGTATGCATCCGGGATTATCCTCCCTCCTCCCCTTACCTCTCATCTTTGGTTTCACAAGTGCGGAGAGCGAAAGGGAGAAGGCACTGCTGCAGGTGCACAGACTTCCGTCCACCAGCAGCAGCACTGAGAGGAGCGTCAGCGCTGCTGTGAAGGCCAGGAGGAGGGTAGGTATATGGGACTATGGGGGGGCGCTAGAAACGATGGGGTTATTATAGTAGGTCATTATCATTCCTGGGGCTACTCTGTGAGGGGCACTGTCATTGCTAGGGCTTCTGTGTGGGGGGCACTATTATTGCTTGGGCTACTGTGTGGGGGGCACTAGTCTGAGCTGTCTCAATGGGACATTTCCATTCAGTATTTCAGGGTTGCTACCCTCAGAGTAGATGCTATTAGCAATGGCTGGAGAGTGAAGGGAGGGAAGACACCAATTTATGGTACCAAGATAGGAATTGTAGCCAGACAAGCACAGGTCAGAGCAGGCAGAGTTTAATCCCAAGTAGTAGGCTGGAAGACGTGAGGAATGGCAGGTTGATGCCAAAACAAACACTGGAACAAAGCATGTTTGCAGAATATGGGAACCAAAATGATGGGGAAAGCATCCTTTAAAAAGCTAGTGGGAGGAGACATTGGAATGCACTAGCCCTTTAGGAGACCAAAAGTCAAAGTGTATGCACATGAGAAGCAGAAAAAGTGAACCAAAACAGGAGAGTCTCAGTGAAGGGCAGGATGCCAGACATGGAGAAGGGAAAGATGGTACCCCATAGCATGTCTCATGCATGATCTCAAGAGGTTGGGTCATATATGGCCATCAATGACACCTTGTATCATAGTTATATTAACCCAACATACAGAGGTTGTCATTAAAACTGGGCAACTTCTCTATTGCTGTAGGACTTTGGAAAACTTTACAATGAGCGTTGAGGAAGGGGGCAAAGGACCCCGAACCGACACTAAATTCAGTAACACAGTTTGACATTTAGCTGAGCAATCTGTAAAGCTAGTGACACACTGCCATATTTTGTCCTCAATTTTGTGTCTGTAATAGGAAAGTGCATCCAGCCTTGATCATGGGTCTACTAGTCTGAACTCTGAGCATCATACATTCCTATGATGTTCGGGGTTTGGGTCAGGAGACTCATGGTCAGGCTGGGATGGCCTTCTGTATTATGGAGGCAAAACAGCCGCCAATATGCGTCAGAGTGTCACCAGCGTATTACAGAGGAACACGCAGCCTGGTCTATTTTATACCATTACTAGGAGTCAGTCAATTTGGAAAGTATGTTTACTTGCACAAACAAGAAGCATATGTATTGTATATTCACAGCAGGAGACCGTTAAGATTTTGTCAGCACCTGATTAAATAATTATGAGCCCTTTGTGCGGTATGCTGTATTTTAACCCATCCAAGTATTGCATACAAAGTCGGAACTGCTTGCTCATTTGTGCAGAGTTTTTGGCTTTGCAAAGCACAAGATATTCAGCTTCAAAATCGTACTGACAGCTATACACAGGATGAATCCACGGCCTGTTCTAGAAAGGTCACAAGAACAGACGCAATTACTGTGATGTGAAGTTGTGGAGTGAATAAATTACCCAGAAAGGGACAATTTGTACATTATGAGGTTCAAAAACGCAGAAGCAGGACGGAGATTTTCTTCAACAAACATCAAGCTCTCACCTGTGGCGGGCCGGGCGCCCGGAGACAACGCGCTCAGTAGACAGCGGCACTTGATAATGTAGAGTTAATTAGACAACGCAGGCTGATTTGAAGAGCTAATTAAATTCTGATTTTATGGCCAATTCTTTTGACACTTTTTTTTATTTCAAACACAAATTGAAAATAGAAGTACGAGGATGGGGACACGTCGAAGATTCTGGACGGCGTTCACGCACGATTTGTTATCTGTAATTTGGTACAGGTTTTATTAAAATGTCACAAAAAAATTGCTGATGAAATTATTATAGCAAGTATTTTTTCTTATCTTTTGTTTTTGATAATTCATCCAAAGTTTTGGAATGAGATGTCGACATACTTTTGGCTTTGCTGGACTTTTGACCCCTTAGTGGCCAACAATTCGCCTTTTTACGGCTGTCACTTGTAGGTTTTAAACCTGCCCATACATCTTTTTAAGGCCTTATTTATATGACCGTATATACGTAGGTGTTTAGCCGCATCAAAGAAGAAAAAAAAATTGCCCAAAAATCGCAACCATCCAAAGCATTGGATTCCAATGTATTCATTCAGATGCACGATTTTTGGGCGCGTAAAAAAAAAATGTGCCAGGAAAAGTAGCACATCGATGATCTTATACGCTGGATCAAAATATAGGTTTTACCCTATCTTATGCCAAAATACGCAGAAAAGTCCCATAGACTTCTATGGAAGCGTAAAAAAAAGGGAGGGGAGGGAGTTTACCGACATCCAATGCTGGGAAGAGAAGACCCCTGGCTCTATTTAAGTTGGCGCTGGCTTGATGCCTAATCACAGCCTTTCATTGACTGTCTTAGCCAATCAGCGCTGGCAAGCGCTAATTGGCTGAGACAGTCAATGAAGGGGCTGTGATTGGGCATTGAGCCAGTGTCGAGAACCAATCACAGCAATCTATTGCTGGAGGTGGGGTTCTCAAACCTGGCCTACGGCAATAGACTTGTGAGTGCAGGGAAAACCTGGATCAGCGGCAGAGACCAGCGGCCGCGACCCGGATGGCAGTGGCTAGGTGAGTATTACTTTTTCTTTCTCTATCTAGCGTAGCTGGGGCTGATTTTCAGGGTAGGGCTTCCATTGCAAGCCCTCCCCCCGAAAATCGGTGAGCGGTTAACACTGCCAAAAACGCGGCACCAAGTGTTGCCGCATTTTCAGCAGCACTGAAACCGCTGCCCATTCATTTCAATGGGCGACACAAGGCTGAAAACACCCAAAATAGAACATGCATCGCTGTCAAAGCTCAGCATTGGAAGACGCTGCGTTTTCAGCCCTGTGTGAGCAGCCCCATTGAAATAAATGGGAGCCTTGTACAGCGTTTAGCGCTGTGCTAAAAATGCAGAGCTAAACGCTGTACAAAACGCCCTGTGTGAGGGAGGCCTAAGGTAGTGGCTTAGCTGACTTCTGATAGCCAGCCTCCTGTTTTAAACAGCCAAGAAGGGAGAAACCTCCGATCCTGACAGTTTAACTTCTTACATGCCACCATCCATAGCAACTGTGTGGTGCCCCACTGTGACCAAGACACAAGGCCCACGCTGAGGAGCTGGCAGGGGTAGAGATGGCACTTGTCACGGTGGCTCTACCAGACTCCTTCCCAGAGGGACGCACAGAACCTCGGCCAAGGCACCGCTAGGCCTCTTCCACTTATTACCTGAACAAGTGTAGTGGACTAGATGAATTGTCACGCGTGACGCCACCGTTCCTTTCACACCGATGATTCTCCGGTGGTAGAATAAAGAGAGTCCACACAGCTTGAAATGGAAAACTCAATCACCAGTGAACTTTACTGTATACTTGAAGACAATACAGCTTACTCGCATGTGCAGCAAAGACAGCTTTTCAGTATAGGTCAGGGAGGAGAACACCGGATGAAACCAGGCCTACAGTTTAAGTTATCGGTAATGCTCTGCTTCTGGACACACACACTCTTGGATGAGATTTTGCAAATCTCGTCCACTTTGCTAGCTATAAAAAGCCGCGGGCAGAATGTCCGTGCAGACTTTGTGCACGGACATTCCGCGCAATTACGCCCCATGGGAACCCAGCCTTAGGGTTCACTTTCAGTTTAGTCCAGGTGTAATTTACTCCTGCTTGTCTCCACACACAGGGTAAGGATCCTTTCTGGGCTGGCAACAATCCTGCAGCTATCAGGTGCTGTACACTGTATCAATGGAGTAGGGACAGATAAATCACACTCTGCTCTGCTTCTATTCCACATTATCTCTTTTCTGACCCAAACAGGAAGTGAAGGGTCTTATATTACCTCCCCTTCCAGAAGGAAGCTTCTAGCATCTTCTCCTCTGTCAAACAGGGCTAAGGTAACCCTGAGGGGCTGACTAACAGTAGGGGATTTCCCAGTTGCTAATACCAGGCAGAGATACAGGAAATACAGCCATATAATAAAGTACAGTACAATACACTCTTTGTAAAAATTTTAAAAAAATCAAGCACCTAGAAGGAATTGTCACTTTGCTGCAAAACTCGTCATGCAGTAACATCTCAGGCAGATATGCAAATGATTAAAGTTGTGGCATGATTCAATGAGCAGTTTTGCCACCTGAGGCCCTAAAAATGGTTCCACCCTTGACCTATAAAAAGGGGCTACTTGTCTGTAGTGACCTCCTTTTCCGCTTGTGTAGAGCTTGCTGACCGCTAGATGCTTCTACGATGCAAAGATATTTTGCCCGGTTATCAAACTTTGAGAGTGGGCAGATTACTGGAATGCAAAAAGCTGGATGGTCATATTGAAGAATTGCCTGCTACCTGGGCCGTTTTGACCAGATTGTTAGCAAGTGTTATAACCAGTGGATGTGTGAGGACACAAACACAAGGTGACTAGGCCTAGGATGCTCTCCACGGAGCGCCAGTAAAGATGAACGTCTGATCATCTGACAACCACAAACAGCTTCAACTGTTTGGTTTTCCACCATCCAGAAACAGGTGGTGCCATCGTTGCAGGTCCCCGTGTCTGACAGAACCATTTCCATATGCTTGGCTAAAGGACATTTGTTGTCGTGCAGCCAATTACATGCATTTCCTTTGTCACCCACTCACTGTCACCTCTGTTTGCAGAAGTATTTTGAACAACGAAAGTGGGCTACTCTAGAGTGGAACCGGGTTGTCTTCAGCGATGAATCCAGGTTTAGTTTGGGAACTGATGATGGCCGTGTTCATGTCTGGAGACCTCGGGGTAAGCGCCTCAATCCTGCCTTTGCTGCACACTGCCCCCACTGCTGGTGTGATGGTGTGGGGGGCCATCGAATACGACAGTCTGTCACCCCTAGTAGTGGTAGAAGGGACAATGACAGCTCAGCGATATGTTTAGGACATCCTGCAGCCACGTGTGTTCCTCTCATGGCGGCTTCATAGAGGCATTTTCCAGAAGCATAATTGTCAGCTACACACATAAGGGGGTCATCACAACATTGTCACATGTCCGTGGCCTGAGCGGTTACCAGATTTATTATCAATAGAACATGAATGGGACCATCTGGGGTGCCAACTTCAACAACCTATGAGTTTGCACAATCTAGAGGCTCAGTTACAGCAAATGCATAGCGATATACTGCTGGATACCATATGGAACCTGTATGCCTCCAAGCCCTTCTGTGTCATATCTGACATCAAAGCTGGAGGCGGCCCAACAGGGTACTAGGGCCTCTCTTAAGGTTTTCAGTTCTGCTCTGAAATTTTTATTACTTACTTATACCAATGTTACAATTATACATAGAAAGTTTCATTAGATTCCAACAACTCCTACGGGATAGATTGTTTTTGACAATGAGTGTGTATATATGGTGACACAGTCACCCTTAGATGTTAACATGACTCAGCAGTGCCAGTACTGAGTCCCTACACTAACACCAACTCTTGCCAGAATGGTATAATAATATAAACAAGTAGATTTTGCTGTAAGGGCCTTTGTACATACGACCCTAGATATACCATCTTTACAAATCCCAAGAGCTAAAGAGAACTCAATACTAAAAAAATAGTTCCATGTTCTAATTTGCATAAATTTCCAGAGGAGCATGCATGGCATTATAAGTGTCCTTACACCTACTAGGTGCTCTCCCCAAGGAGAAAGGATACCTTTTCTGACCCACATGATGCACCTCTCACCCAGCCAGACAGCAACCGACGGCACATTGGTGAGGGGCAAAAACCTCAAAACAGTGTGTGTACATGGTGATCTTTTCCTTCTGGAAAAGAACTTGACTTTGGCTCATATTCCCAGTCATTGTTATAAGGCTTGTTAAAAGGTCTGATATTGACTTGCAAGAATGCTCCCTTCTAATGGGTGGCACTGTAGAGGAGTTGTTCCATCTACCTATTTGAAAAAAATCCAAGTACTTATCAACTTCTATTTTGCCATTTTTTTCATTATAAGAAACTTACAGTAATTAGTTAAAGTCACCTCTTCCTTTAATTGGTGTCTAACATTTCCCTGAGCTCCTTCAGCCTGCTGATTATAAATGAGATCTTTGGATATATAACGTGGTGGGAAAATTAATTGAAGAATCTCAACATGCATGATAAAATCAATTAAACACTCCTTTTTTAATTAGTTAAAATTTATGTATAAAAAAAATTAAATAACATATTTACAGGAAACTCATTAAAAAACACAAACATGGTATCAGATTTCTGAAGAAAAGTAGACTTGAAGAAGTTGTGCCAAGAGCAAATGAAGGGCAAATGAATGTCATAGTTCCACTCTACCACCCAGAGCCCATAAGACCCGTTCTGATGAACCATCTGTCATCCTGGTATTACAGGATGGTCATTCATGTGAATCCATGTCCTATAATACTACATTTTGCATGCCGTACCTGCTGCAGAGAAAATGTGTGGCTGACTGTGGCTTCACCAGGCAAAATCAGCTGATTTCTGGAGGCGTCAAGAATGGGACCCAGAATGATTGACTTCTTTGCTCAGGCTCTACATTCTGGAAGGGGGTGGTGCCCATACACCTTCAGTAGCTATCAGATGAACAATCTCTCAATCAACAATTATTCCTCCCAACTTCCCCATAGGTATGCACATTTGGTTGTCCAAGCATGTATTTTCAGTTGGGGGCATGGAGAAAGACACTGTTGGAGGGAGAGTTAAGGGACTCTGCTATACACCAGATAGTAAGCTGGTCCCACTAAATCCTCAAACTCAACCAACTCTTTTCTACTGTATATGAGGGCTTTGAAGGGAACCTGCCATTACCTTTCAGCCCCATAAACTATGTTATGGGGATCAAAAGTGAGGGAAAGGGGAATCCAGGGAGTGGTGTTTCATACTAATTGGTTGCCCTGTTCCAGTGCTGTATGCCCCTGAAGTTTGCGCTTGCATACAATGTGACTCTTTTCATACGCCTCTGTGCATGCATTCTCCCACTCATCTCTCATGGAAGTGCACACACTCAGCCGTCTGAAAAGAGTTACTCTGTGTGCGCGCTAACTTCGCAGGGACACAGCACTAGAACAAGGCACCTGGTGAGTATGAAACACCACTCCCCCCCATTCCTTTACTTTGAGCTCCATAAAGTAATATATTTGAGCCCTATAAACTACCTTATGGGACTCAAAGATCATGACAGTTTCCCTTTAAGCAGTCACTGAGGATACAATAGCAGATTTCAAACAAAAATGAACAATTAAAGGGATGCAAAAACTTCAGCATTTGGCATTGAAATTTCACTTTGAAGACTGGGGCCTTTGAGTCCCACCATTGCCCTCAAAAATTGTGAACCAACATTTGTCAAATGGCTGAACTCAAGTATCTCAAAAGGTACTTCATAGTAACAATGAGTATTTGTGCTTCTGCTGTCTCCAAGTAATTTTGCTTTCATGAAGGTAACTGCCTATAAGATTCCAAGCACAACCCCCATGGTCCCAGCTATGCTCTCCTCAGTTAAGAGCACGACCCTACCACAGTCTCCTGGGGTCCGTCAGGAGCACGACCCTACCACAGTCTCCTGGGGTCCGTCAGGAGCACGACCCTACCACAGTCTCCTGGGGTCCGTCAGGAGCACGACCCTACCACAGTCTCCTGGGGTCCGTCAGGAGCACGACCCTACCACAGTCTCCTGGGGTCCGTCAGGAGCACGACCCTACCACAGTCTCCTGGGGTCCGTCAGGAGCACGACCCTACGACAGTCTCCTGGGGTCCGTCAGGAGCACGACCCTACCACAGTCTCCTGGGTCCGTCAGGAGCACGACCCTACCACAGTCTCCTGGGGTCCGTCAGGAGCACGACCCTACCACAGTCTCCTGGGGTCCGTCAGGAGCACGACCCTACCACAGTCTCCTGGGGTCCGTCAGGAGCACGACCCTACCACAGTCTCCTGGGGTCCGTCAGGAGCACGACCCTACCACAGTCTCCTGGGGTCCGCCAGGAGCACGACCCTACCACAGTCTCCTGGGGTCCGCCAGGCGCACGACCCTACCACAGTCTCCTGGGGTCCGTCAGGAGCACGACCCTACCACAGTCTCCTGGGGTCCGTCAGGAGCACGACCCTACCACAGTCTCCTGGGGTCCGTCAGGAGCACGACCCTACCACAGTCTCCTGGGGTCCGTCAGGAGCACGACCCTACCACAGTCTCCTGGGGTCCGTTAGGAGCACGACCCTACCACAGTCTCCTGGGGTCCGTCAGGAGCACGCCCCTACCACAGTCTCCTGGGGTCCGTCAGGAGCACGCCCCTACCACAGTCTCCTGGGGTCCGTCAGGAGCACGACCCTACCACAGTCTCCTGGGGTCCGTCAGGAACACGACCCTACCACAGTCTCCTGGGGTCCGTCAGGAGCACGACCCTACCACAGTCTCCTGGGGTCCGTCAGGAGCACGACCCTACCACAGTCTCCTGGGGTCCGTCAGGAGCACGACCCTACCACAGTCTCCTGGGGTCCGTCAGGAGCACGACCCTACCACAGTCTCCTGGGGTCCGTCAGGAGCACGACCCTACCACAGTCTCCTGGGGTCCGTCAGGAGCACGACCCTACCACAGTCTCCTGGGGTCCGTCAGGAGCACGACCCTACCACAGTCTCCTGGGGTCCGTCAGGAGCACGACCCTACCACAGTCTCCTGGGGTCCGTCAGGAGCACGACCCTACCACAGTCTCCTGGGGTCCGTCAGGAGCACGACCCTACCACAGTCTCCTGGGGTCCGTCAGGAGCACGACCCTACCACAGTCTCCTGGGGTCCGTCAGGAGCACGACCCTACCACAGTCTCCTGGGGTCCGTCAGGAGCACGACCCTACCACAGTCTCCTGGGGTCCGTCAGGAGCACGACCCTACCACAGTCTCCTGGGGTCCGTCAGGAGCACGACCCTACCACAGTCTCCTGGGGTCCGTCAGGAGCACGACCCTACCACAGTCTCCTGGGGTCCGTCAGGAGCACGACCCTACCACAGTCTCCTGGGGTCCGTCAGGAGCACGACCCTACCACAGTCTCCTGGGGTCCGTCAGGAGCACGACCCTACCACAGTCTCCTGGGGTCGGTCAGGAGCACGACCCTACCACAGTCTCCTGGGGTCGGTCTGGAGCACGACCCTACCACAGTCTCCTGGGGTCGGTCTGGAGCACGACCCTACCACAGTCTCCTGGGGTCGGTCAGGAGCACGACCCTACCACAGTCTCCTGGGGTCGGTCAGGAGCACGACCCTACCACAGTCTCCTGGGGTCGGTCAGGAGCACGACTCTACCACAGTCTCCTGGGGTCGGTCAGGAGCACGACTCTACCACAGTCTCCTGGGGTCGGTCAGGAGCACGACTCTACCACAGTCTCCTGGGGTCGGTCAGGAGCACGACTCTACCACAGTCTCCTGGGGTCGGTCAGGAGCACGACTCTACCACAGCACTAGGACAAGTCATCTGGTGATTATGAGACCCCCCCCCCCATTCCTTTACTTTGAGTTCCATAAAGTAATATATTTGATCCCTATTAACTGCCTTATGGGACTCAAAGGTGATGACAGTTTCCCTTTAAGCAGTCACTGAGGATACAATAGCAGATTTCAAACCAAAATGAACAATTAAAGGGATGCAAAAACTTCAGCATTTGGCATTGACATTTCACTTTGAAGACTGGGGCCTTTGAGTCCCACCATTGCCCTCAAAAATTGTGAACCAACATTTGTCAAATGGCTGAACTCATGTATCTCAAAAGGTACTTCATACGGTAGTAACAACGAGTATTTGTGCTTCTGCTGTCTCCAAGTAATTTTGCTTTCATGAAGGTAACTGCCTATAAGATTCCAAGCACAACCCCCCTGGTCCCAGCTATGCTCTCCTTAGTTAAGAGCACGACCCTACCACAGTCTCCTGGGCTCGGTCAGGAGCACGACCCTACCACAGTCTCCTGGGGTCGGTCAGGAGCACGACCCTACCACAGTCTCCTGGGGCCGGTCAGGAGCACGACCCTACCACAGTCTCCTGGGGTCCGTCAGGAGCACGACCCTACCACACAGTCTCCTGGGGTCCGTCAGGAGCACGACCCTACCACACAGTCTCCTGGGGTCCGTCAGCAGCACGACCCTACCACACAGTCTCCTGGGGTCCGTCAGGAGCACGACCCTACCACACAGTCTCCTGGGGTCCGTCAGGAGCACGACCCTACCACACAGTCTCCTGGGGTCCGTCAGGAGCACGACCCTACCACAGTCTCCTGGGTCCGTCAGGAGCACGACCCTACCACAGTCTCCTGGGGTCCGTCAGGAGCACGACCCTACCACAGTCTCCTGGGGTCCGTCAGGAGCACGACCCTACCACAGTCTCCTGGGGTCCGTCAGGAGCACGACCCTACCACAGTCTCCTGGGGTCCGTCAGGAGCACGACCCTACCACAGTCTCCTGGGGTCCGCCAGGAGCACGACCCTACCACAGTCTCCTGGGGTCCGCCAGGAGCACGACCCTACCACAGTCTCCTGGGGTCCGCCAGGAGCACGACCCTACCACAGTCTCCTGGGGTCCGTCAGGAGCACGACCCTACCACAGTCTCCTGGGGTCCGTCAGGAGCACGACCCTACCACAGTCTCCTGGGGTCCGTCAGGAGCACGACCCTACCACAGTCTCCTGGGGTCCGTCAGGAGCACGACCCTACCACAGTCTCCTGGGGTCCGTCAGGAGCACGACCCTACCACAGTCTCCTGGGGTCCGTCAGGAGCACGACCCTACCACAGTCTCCTGGGGTCCGTCAGGAACACGACCCTACCACAGTCTCCTGGGGTCCGTCAGGAGCACGACCCTACCACAGTCTCCTGGGGTCCGTCAGGAGCACGACCCTACCACAGTCTCCTGGGGTCCGTCAGGAGCACGACCCTACCACAGTCTCCTGGGGTCCGTCAGGAGCACGACCCTACCACAGTCTCCTGGGGTCCGTCAGGAGCACGACCCTACCACAGTCTCCTGGGGTCCGTCAGGAGCACGACCCTACCACAGTCTCCTGGGGTCCGTCAGGAGCACGACCCTACCACAGTCTCCTGGGGTCCGTCAGGAGCACGACCCTACCACAGTCTCCTGGGGTCCGTCAGGAGCACGACCCTACCACAGTCTCCTGGGGTCCGTCAGGAGCACGACCCTACCACAGTCTCCTGGGGTCCGTCAGGAGCACGACCCTACCACAGTCTCCTGGGGTCCGTCAGGAGCACGACCCTACCACAGTCTCCTGGGGTCCGTCAGGAGCACGACCCTACCACAGTCTCCTGGGGTCCGTCAGGAGCACGACCCTACCACAGTCTCCTGGGGTCCGTCAGGAGCACGACCCTACCACAGTCTCCTGGGGTCGGTCAGGAGCACGACCCTACCACAGTCTCCTGGGCTCGGTCAGGAGCACGACCCTACCACAGTCTCCTGGGCTCGGTCAGGAGCACGACCCTACCACAGTCTCCTGGGGTCGGTCAGGAGCACGACCCTACCACAGTCTCCTGGGGCCGGTCAGGAGCACGACCCTACCACAGTCTCCTGGGGTCCGTCAGGAGCACGACCCTACCACACAGTCTCCTGGGGTCGGTCAGGAGCACGACTCTACCACAGTCTCCTGGGGTCGGTCAGGAGCACGACCCTACCACAGTCTCCTGGGGTCGGTCAGGAGCACGACCCTACCACAGTCTCCTGGGCTCGGTCAGGAGCACGACCCTACCACAGTCTCCTGGGGTCGGTCAGGAGCACGACCCTACCACAGTCTCCTGGGGCCGGTCAGGAGCACGACCCTACCACAGTCTCCTGGGGTCCGTCAGGAGCACGACCCTACCACACAGTCTCCTGGGGTCCGTCAGGAGCACGACTCTACCACAGTCTCCTGGGGTCGGTCAGGAGCACGACTCTACCACAGTCTCCTGGGGTCGGTCAGGAGCACGACTCTACCACAGCACTAGGACAAGTCACCTGGTGATTATGAGACCCCCCCCCCCCATTCCTTTACTTTGAGTTCCATAAAGTAATATATTTGATCCCTATTAACTGCCTTATGGGACTCAAAGGTGATGACAGTTTCCCTTTAAGCAGTCACTGAGGATACAATAGCAGATTTCAAACCAAAATGAACAATTAAAGGGATGCAAAAACTTCAGCATTTGGCATTGACATTTCACTTTGAAGACTGGGGCCTTTGAGTCCCACCATTGCCCTCAAAAATTGTGAACCAACATTTGTCAAATGGCTGAACTCATGTATCTCAAAAGGTACTTCATACGGTAGTAACAACGAGTATTTGTGCTTCTGCTGTCTCCAAGTAATTTTGCTTTCATGAAGGTAACTGCCTATAAGATTCCAAGCACAACCCCCCCTGGTCCCAGCTATGCTCTCCTTAGTTAAGAGCACGACCCTACCACAGTCTCCTGGGGTCGGTCAGGAGCACGACCCTACCACAGTCTCCTGGGGTCGGTCAGGAGCACGACCCTACCACAGTCTCCTGGGGCCGGTCAGGAGCACGACCCTACCACAGTCTCCTGGGGTCCGTCAGGAGCACGACCCTACCACACAGTCTCCTGGGGTCCGTCAGCAGCACGACCCTACCACACAGTCTCCTGGGGTCCGTCAGGAGCACGACCCTACCACACAGTCTCCTGGGGTCCGTCAGGAGCACGACCCTACCACACAGTCTCCTGGGGTCCGTCAGGAGCACGACCCTACCACACAGTCTCCTGGGGTCCGTCAGGAGCACGACCCTACCACACAGTCTCCTGGGGTCCGTCAGGAGCACGACCCTACCACACAGTCTCCTGGGGTCCGTCAGGAGCACGACCCTACCACACAGTCTCCTGGGGTCCGTCAGGAGCACGACCCTACCACACAGTCTCCTGGGGTCCGTCAGGAGCACGACCCTACCACACAGTCTCCTGGGGTCCGTCAGGAGCACGACCCTACCACACAGTCTCCTGGGGTCCGTCAGGAGCACGACCCTACCACACAGTCTCCTGGGGTCCGTCAGGAGCACGACCCTACCACACAGTCTCCTGGGGTCCGTCAGGAGCACGACCCTACCACACAGTCTCCTGGGGTCCGTCAGCAGCACGACCCTACCACACAGTCTCCTGGGGACCGTCAGGAGCACGACCCTACCACACAGTCTCCTGGGGTCCGTCAGGAGCACGACCCTACCACACAGTCTCCTGGGGTCCGTCAGGAGCACGACCCTACCACACAGTCTCCTGGGGTCCGTCAGGAGCACGACCCTACCACACAGTCTCCTGGGGTCCGTCAGGAGCACGACCCTACCACACAGTCTCCTGGGGTCCGTCAGGAGCACGACCCTTCCACACAGTCTCCTGGGGTCCGTCAGGAGCACGACCCTACCACACAGTCTCCTGGGGTCCGTCAGGAGCACGACCCTACCACACAGTCTCCTGGGGTCCGTCAGGAGCACGACCCTACCACACAGTCTCCTGGGGTCCGTCAGGAGCACGACCCTACCACACAGTCTCCTGGGGTCGGTCAGGGGCACGACCCTACCAGTCTCCTGGGGTCGGTCAGGGGCACGACCCTACCACAGTCTCCTGGGGTCCGTCAGGAGCACGACCCTACCACAGTCTCCTGGGGTCGGTCAGGAGCACGACCCTACCACAGTCTCCTGGGGTCGGTCAGGAGCACGACCCTACCACAGTCTCCTGGGGTCCGTCAGGAGCACGACCCTACCACAGTCTCCTGGGGTCGGTCAGGAGCACGACCCTACCACAGTCTCCTGGGGTCGGTCAGGAGCACGACCCTACCACAGTCTCCTGGGGTCGGTCAGGAGCCCGACCCTACCACAGTCTCCTGGGGTCGGTCAGGAGCACGACCCTACCACAGTCTCCTGGGTCGGTCAGGAGCACGACCCTACCACAGTCTCCTGGGTCGGTCAGGAGCACGACCCTACCACAGTCTCCTGGGTCGGTCAGGAGCACGACCCTACCACACAGTCTCCTGGGGTCCGTCAGGAGCACGACCCTACCACACAGTCTCCTGGGGTCCGTCAGGAGCACGGCCCTACCACACAGTCTCCTGGGGTCCGTCAGGAGCACGACCCTACCACACAGTCTCCTGGGGTCCGTCAGGAGCACGACCCTACCACACAGTCTCCTGGGGTCGGTCAGGAGCACGACCCTACCAGTCTCCTGGGGTCGGTCAGGGGCACGACCCTACCACAGTCTCCTGGGGTCGGTCAGGAGCACGACCCTACCACAGTCTCCTGGGGTCGGTCAGGAGCACGACGCTACCACAGTCTCCTGGGGTCGGTCAGGAGCACGACCCTACCACAGTCTCCTGGGGTCGGTCAGGAGCACGACCCTACCACAGTCTCCTGGGGTCCGTCAGGAGCACGACCCTACCACAGTCTCCTGGGGTCGGTCAGGAGCACGACCCTACCACAGTCTCCTGGGGTCGGTCAGGAGCACGACCCTACCACAGTCTCCTGGGGTCGGTCAGGAGCCCGACCCTACCACAGTCTCCTGGGGTCGGTCAGGAGCACGACCCTACCACAGTCTCCTGGGTCGGTCAGGAGCACGACCCTACCACAGTCTCCTGGGTCGGTCAGGAGCACGACCCTACCACAGTCTCCTGGGTCGGTCAGGAGCACGACCCTACCACAGTCTCCTGGGTCGGTCAGGAGCACGACCCTACCACAGTCTCCTGGGTCGGTCAGGAGCACGACCCTACCACAGTCTCCTGGGTCGGTCAGGAGCACGACCCTACCACAGTCTCCTGGGTCGGTCAGGAGCACGACCCTAGCACAGTCTCCTGGGTCGGTCAGGAGCACGACCCTACCACAGTCTCCTGGGTCGGTCAGGAGCACGACCCTACCACAGTCTCCTGGGTCGGTCAGGAGCACGACCCTACCACAGTCTCCTGGGTCGGTCAGGAGCACGACTTTACCATGGTTCTCCTGGGTCCCAGTCGCAGTCCAGATGCCCCAAAAGGTTAGACTAGTATGGCTGATCTCTCCCTCTTGTCAGCGATATAGGTGTCATGTGAGTGGTGGTGTGACACCGGTTCTGGGTAGCGCAGAGAAGGCAGACGGGGGTAGAGGCAGCACATTTTTGCAAAAGTATGACTTTACTGAAGTATGCATAATAAACACTATTTCTCTTCTCCAGAGGGTTCAAATGAATTTAACATTGCATAATATCTGGGTAGCATAAGCTCTCTCACTTGAAGCAAAAGTACTCTTCAACAACAGTACTTGTAATCACTTGGCATCTCAGTTCCTCATTGATTCATCCTGGCAGCAGCAAGGCACATAGTTATGTGAAAAAGTAATGAAAATACAATCAGCATCTTTTGTCACTTCTTACTGATGCGGCAAATCACTAGGGGGTGGGGGGTGGAGCCTCTTCCACAGCCTCTGAGAGGCTTTGAGAGAATGGTGCAGAGCGCCTCTATTAGTGACTCTGCTTCTCTGCTCGTACAACTGCAGGAAGGCAGAACCTATACCAGTGATCCAGTGCCCAGCAGTAGCATTGGTCAGTGCTCTTGCCAGCACCGGTTTCCTCCATATTCCCACTCCTCGTCCCATCCTGGTACTGGACCGAAGGGGCTGGGCTTAAACTGACAGCCGGCAGCTGTAATTACAGTGGCTGTATGCTGCTTCATTGAGTAAGGAGGAACACTGTAGCATTACCCTCTTACATAGTCAGGTCTCTCCACCCCAGGCTACAGCACCAGCAGTAGCATCTCTCACTCTGAACAGTCCCTGTACACACTGTAAAGCAGCATAAAATGTCCCTTTTGTATCCAGGCATCATTTCACCAGAAAGTTCCCAGTGAGCATGCTCAGTTCTGTTCCACCAAAATTTGGCATACATTTTGGCACACGTGGTAATTTTGGTGCAATTTTTGGTGCATTCTACTGTCCATCTCCATGACAATATTTTAACCCTTATACTGCAATCTCCAGACATGGTGAACATCATCTACTGTCATGATACTAGGAGTTCAAACATACCCATTGACAAGCAAAGTAATAGCTATGGGGCTCTGTAGAAAATAAATAGAATTGATGCCACTTTGCAATAACCCTCAGTACTTTTTTTCTTCCTCCTTTGGCCTCTTAGCCCATTCGATTACTATTAATATTCCCTTCTTCCATTGTTTTCTTGTACTTAGGATTGTCCAATAAAATCACCAACATTCCCCGTAAGCTTTAGCGGTGAAAGTGAGACCCCTCAGGAGCTGGAGCCCCACATCACATCCTGAAGGTAACATACATTCCTTTAGTAGGGTTTATATTAAAAAGTCACATTACTATAATTTTGGTTAACGTAAGAATTTTCATTTTGAAGAATTAGGGGCATTGGGAAGTCTTCTACTAGTAAATATACATCTTCTTTATGTGCTGCAGTCTGGATAGGTGCCAAGCTTGACAGATTTCCGCTTGTACGACTCACACTCGAGCAAAAACTATAGATTGTTTTAATGTAAAACAAAAGTAGGGAGGTAAGTGCTATCATGTAGACTTCCGTGGTAAAGCTGAGTCACCGGACTTGCTGTAATCCAGCCAAGGACTATGAAAGCGGCAATTTGTGTCAATTGTAAATGCCTAAAGAATCGAGTAACCTTATTAAAATGCATTCAGTGACAGGAAGCAGATCAAATGTCTACAAACTGGTGATTAAACATTCCTGGACCATCTCTTAGTCTGGTGACAAACGGCCATTAGACAAAGTTGTTCACAGTACCTAAAGGGGTTATACACCCTCTCCAATCCTACAGCCTTCTCAGTTTTATCAACAAGACACAAATCCAGCACTGTTTTACGTTGGTTTGAGGATATGGATGTTCCATGATTGAACTAAACATGCACAGAGTCCCAACCTGAACCCTACTGAACATCTTTGGAATGAACTGGAACGTTGGGTCAAGAAATATGAACATCTTCTTTGAGAGAATTTGCCAGATGTTTGCAGGATGAATGGAGGGAAATATCAGCAGAAGTGTATCAGACGTTAGTAGAAAGTATGCCACAGAGAGTATCCGATATCATTAAGACCAAATGAGGCCCACTAAATATTAACATATGGAAATAAATACTTTTGATTCTTGCTCAGGTGTCCAATTACTTTTGGTAGGACAGTGTGCTTCTAATCAGAGGCACATTGAGAATATCCCTTGTTGGTGCCAATGAATGTACAGTGCTTGAATGGTTGACTGGCAAAGTGGCAAGCATTGGGCTTGAAGGCTTAATACATGGATTACCCAATGAAGTCTATCAAGAGCATAGCTATAGGGGTTGCAGAGGTAGCAGTTACAACTAGGCCCAATTTATGCTCCTGAAGTACATCATCAGCATGGAGCAGAAGGGTGTCGCAGGGGGTGGTATTGCAATGCACCAGAGGGAGTAACCAAAACGAACAATATTTATTTAAGAACAAAGAAATGAAAATGAACAAGGTTAGGATGACAAGTAAGCAATTAAACTTGTACCTTTTAAATAACCTGGCTGTCACGTCTAAACTGAACACGCTGGATTCATAACCCTGAAATAAGAGCTGTGAAACGACAGATCGCAAGTGCACACAAAACAGTGGTGAACAATAAAGAAAATGGACACAAGGAAAACACTGTCCCTAAGGACCCTTTACCCAGGGAAGGGATCTGCCTATATGCAGATAACCCGCCCTGACAAGGGTGAACCTGACCATGTACCTAAGCCACTAGCAGACCCTGTGTGGGAAAGAAGAAAACCACAGTGAACAAGATAAAAATGATAAAACCTCAGTACTTAGCTTTGAGAAGAATTAGGCAAACAGGAGATCCAGCACCAAGCTCTGACTTCCACCACATTCAGACAAAGACTGAAATTAAATAGCACTGAGCTAAGCACCAGGCCAGGTTAAATAATCCTCCCAAATTACTAACAGGTGAGACCAAGTAGGTCTCACCTAATACCACTCCCACCAGAGCAAGAAGATGGAGAAACAAATATAACATCTGTACCAGATTACTAGAAAGGAAGAAATCCCAGAACCGCAGCACCACTGGTGCTAGCTACAGTTTAGTAGATTCTAAGAATAACAATACTTTGTGCACAATATAGGATTAGGTTGAAACTACAATATCAGTAACACTGTGCAGGGTAACTGAAATGTGGAACACTCAGTCCATCCTTTAAAGGCTTTACCCTTTCCAATCCACTGTCTGACCTGTGAAGACATGATTTAAAACTGTACAGCTCTGATGTTGGAAGATATCCGTCGGGGTTCTCTTACTGTACATTGCCAACCTCTCTGCTGTCGGAGCCTATCCAACGTGTCACCTCATGCAGTACTGGCTTTAGCCAGCATATAGTGCTGTTGTATAACTGCAGAAAAAGAGTAAGCCCCCTAGGAAAACCAGGATACAAATTGGATTGGAAAGGGTTTAAACTCTACTAGTATCAATATAGTATTTTGGAAACACAGTGTTCAAAGTTCAGTCTATATGTAGGCTTGTGCCCCTGTAACACTGTCACAGTCTGTAACCATGAGTAATGGCAATTTGTCAAATAGTTCAAGCCTGTTGGCATGGCACCTACTATACAACAGGCTGGTTGCTTGATTAGTCATATCCCTAGCAGTGTGCATATCTAATGTTTGCATTGAAGCTGGCCTCACTTACGGCTCCATTGCACAGGAGTCACTGCTACTACTGACCTGAGCTTGTCCTCAGTCAGGAGTGTGACTACCAGAATTCTCTTAGATCCTTGTCACAGTTCTGATGCAAAGCTGCGGCCATAGCACAGACTCTCTCTCTGCAATTCCAGACAGTCTCCGGTACCTCTGGTCAGCGCTCTCTGTCTTCTCATATCTAAGTTCTGTGCTCTTGTTAGGGGGTGGCACTGGCTACCCACCACCTTAGGCCACTCTCACACATGCGCAGTATGACGCTCCTATTGATTTCAATGGGACCTTGCAGACATGCGCTCAAGCATTTTCAAGCTCTGTCTACTCTATTTTACCGCATTTAGCATACCTCATCACCCGTCACAGTGATGGTGTGCGCTAAGTCCCACTGTCGGAGGCAGGAACCGGCGTCCGAAAACAAAAGTAAAATCGCGGCAAAACACTGCTATGGAAATCACGGTGTTTTGCGGGCTGCACTTGTTAGAGTGGCCCTATAGTAGAGTGGCATGAAGCTGCTCACTCAGCTTAGCCCTGCTCCCTCCTATCTGATACCTGCCTGGGAGGGGGAGTGGGAGATGCAAGAGGTTGGCGGTCTCAGATACGCTGACAAGCACTGTTATTCCACCCTCCAATGGTCAGAGCCATGGCTGGGGAGGGGAGTTACAGAGTAGATGCTGTGGGTACCATGTTGGTGTGCCCTGGGTGGCGCCGCTTTGGGTTAGCCTCATTAAGGCTCCACCTCTCATAGTGAGGCGAGCGGTGATGCAACTAGCGCATTAGCGCTCATAGGATCTGATCACAATAAGGAAAAAGTATATGGAGCTAGGCCCCGCCCCCTCTTGACGTGAGGGAGACTTTTGCGGCAGAAGCGCCCAATAGTAAGTCAGGAACTGTGTGACAGCTTTAAGAAACTCTGATGGAGAGGAGAGCAGACTCCAGAGAAGTGAGTCAGCAGAGACTGTAGCAGCATCATGACGGTGGCCATTGCAGGTCCAGTTAAGGAGCGGGCAGTTTCCTCCTGCAGTGGAGCTGCCCAGAGACACAGCGACCGCCTCAAGCCCTGAAGACATGGGAGCGAAGACGGAGGGCCAAAGAATGGGACACCAGCCATATCCCTTGGGAGAAGCACCCCACAGCATGTAGGAGTGAAGGGAGACTACCATCTGCATTGCTGGTCACCGCGGCGGCGGTGCAGAATAATCTCCATAGACACTACAGCGATAGAGATTGCCAATTAGCTTGAGCGAACGACTACCCTCATTATTGCATGAGGTAAAATCCCTGGCCAGGGTGGGGGTTAATGACTCACGGACTGTAACAGCGTTACTGTGATCTGGTCATGGCGCCATAGAATAGCAATGCCTTGTGAGGGTTAAGAGGTTAATAGCTGTGCTGATGTTATGTATAGTTATGTGTAATGCTATGTAGTGTTAGGGCTCACTCACACGGGCGTATGTGTCCTGCATGTAACGCGTAAAATATGCAGTACACAGCAAATACGCATTTACATTAATATTTGCTGCATACGGTAAATTTCCATAGCTTTTATTAGGGCGTATTACACTCATAATGCACACTAAAAACAGTAAAAAGCGCCATTTTGTACATCTGTCTCCTAACTTGCGAGCTGATCTTTCGGTATGGGAAGAATTTTTGTGGCAGCTCAATGGCCATTCGCTTGGCTGTCAATTCTGATTTCCAATGTCAAATTGGATATTTTCACTGATGCAACTGGTTCGTCGGGGTTCGTTGCCTATAGCGTGGGCCAGTGGTGTGCTGGGGTATGGCCGCAGTCATGGAAGGAGGCAGGGTTTTGTCCAATTTAGTTCTGTTGGAATTGTTTGCATTGGTAGCAGAATGCGAATTGTGGTGGGACTGGTTTCATAACAGGAGGATTCATTTCTATTGCAAAAACTTGGGGCGCTTCAGGTCATCAATATTCAAATTGCTCCCTCTCCTCTGCTAATTTGGCTGCTGCGCTATATGGTTTTGTGTTGTCTGCATCGTAATTGTCAAGTTTCTGCGGTGCATGTTCCTGAGCGGTAAGGGGCAAAAAGTTGGCAGCGTAGTTGCGGAATTTTTCTAAATCCTTTTTATTTTGGCAAGCAATACGTGGATATCAACGTGGGCATGGGCAGCAAAAGGAGAGGAGTCAGGTGGCCTTTTCTCTGATGGAGCATCTAGTTCAGGTACTACTGTAGGTGTGTTCATCAGAATTCAAGGTGTTATTATTTCAGTTTCCCCTATTTTTAGCATTTTTGGTTGGTTTTTCAGGTAGGGGAACTTGTGTCTAATAGCATTGCCTCTATGGGTGGTTTACAGTTTGGGGATGTGTCTCTTTGGACAAAGGGGTTGGTTGCCCATGTCAAAGACTGATCAGGCAAGGAATTGGGTTGAAAAGAATTCATTTCTGGTTAATGGCTCTATATTCTGTCCTGTTCCTTGTTATGATGCCTTTTTGCCCAGGGGGTCATTGGTGCATGGTTTGTTGATACATGTGTTGGATTTGGCTTTGTCACATTTTCAATTTGAGTCAGTCTTTTGGAAGTGCCATAGGGTTTGAGTGAAGCTACGAGGTCTTATAGTTCTTTTTTTAGATTGGGACTACTACAGAGGCAGCATGGTCAGGACTCGGTTCGGAGGTGGTCAGGGGAGTGGGCCACTGGTAGACCATTAGATACAAGCTCTTTATTTATCCTCCTTTGATTTGAAGTGAATAATGTCTTGTTTTTGTTCTTGCTTTGTGTTTCCTAAAGGATGTGTTTGCCTAGTATGGATACTGGGTCATTCTTATATTTTTTGGGGTGCGCCACAAGTGCAGACACTTGGCTGTCAGTTGAGCTTTCATTGGGATTAAGTAACAGTGAGGTGGAATGAGGTTCGGGACATGCAGGTTGCTTCTGAAGTTCCATTTCTATGTGGGTATGAAGCAGGCCCCAGAAATATTAGTTGTGCATGCTGGGGGTAGTTATATTGGAGTTCATACTTTGTATGAGTTAATGGTCTCAGGTTTCTTTTTCTTGAGATTGTGGATGAGTCACCCTAATATAGTGGTTGTGTGGTCCAAGATTGTTGTTCAGAAGACTTGGCATTTTGCTCTTTAAGTGGACAACATTAACAGGCTCGGATTAAAGTGAATAAGGAGGTTCATGTTTTGTGGCACGTAAAGGTGGGGTGGTGGTTTGTCATTGTGGTTTGGAAGAGAAGTCTGAGAATTACTGGCATGAAAATTGTGTACATTTTTAATGGTGCGGGAGTCGATTTGTGGACTTTGGCTATTCAGGAGGGAGTAGAGTGGGTGATTTTGCAATGCAGGAACTCTCACAAATATAAGTTGTGGAGGAGAGATGACACAAAAGGGATGGATATGAGGAAATGGAGGGCTGATTTGCAGATGATGGTGGATGGGTTCATCTGGGATGAGCCCAGAGGTCAGTTGTAGCAATTATTGGCAAACCAAGGTGTTGGCAGCTAACGGTAAAGGGATGAGACTGATGAGTTGCAATAGGGAAAGGCGGAATGGGGGCGGGGCTAATTCTCAGAACTTAGCCCCGCTCCCATCCCACCTCCTTTCATTGCAAATAGTGCAGAGGGGTGGAGAGGAGGCAGAGAGGGGACGGGAACTCAGTTCCTGCTCCTGGCTCTTCCATCCTCCCCCCCCCCCCCCTGCAGATGAGGACGACGTATATCGGCTCGGCGTGAAAACCGAGCCGATATATGTTCGTGGGAATGCAGCCTTACTAATACATATGCAATTGCAGCAACATCAATTTCTAGGCAGGTGGTTCTAGCTGGTTAGTCTGGAGTTGACTATCTCTAGGGTCATTAATTGATTAAAACTAATATATATATATATATATATATATATAAATAAATTAAATTGGGGAGTAATAGGCTGAACTGGATGGATAAATGTCATTCTTCGGCCTTACATACTACGGCATGTTACTATACGAACATTGCAAAAACTTTTGACGGTGTTTGGCAATCATTAGTGAGATAAGGTTTATATATATATATATATATATATATATATATATATATATATATATACACACACACATACATATATACATACATATATACATATATACACATATACATATATACACACACACAGAAGCCTACATATCAATAGAAATAACTAATTACCATTTATTTTATTAAAAAGCTTAATCATTCATATTTTCTTATCTGAAGTCCAGTTTTTGCTCCTTCGTCCTTCATCCCCCCGCTGAGGATAGATGAGGGTGGTTCAGCTGCAATTCAGCCTTGTGTAGGAGAAAAAAAAAGCCATAGTTAATTGCAGCTCCTATTTGTGGAGACCTTGAATTTGTCTGATTGCTCTGTGCTTGAGGCAAAATACCTGGATATTTATCTAAGCAATATACAGAAAGGAAAAAAAGTGAAAAAGAAACTCAGGACAGAACAAAAGCAAGATGGTGTATGGGAGAACATTATGGCTTCTCCCACTTTCTCTGTAATGTACAATTCATGCATATGGTTTACATGTTTTAAGCTTTTAATATGTTGATTTATAAGCTGTTAATAAAGGGCTGCCGTGGCCATTAAACTCATGTCACACAGTGGTGCGTTTTATTTAATGGAGTATTGCTATCCCTTTAGTCGTGTAAAATCATCCTCTTAGCCCTTTAACTTATCCTCTCAGATAGATAAGCTGATGTTATTGTTTTCAATGAGCAAAAGAAGAGTTTCTTCCAAAGGTCAAACTATACATCAAATTGCATCCTGTAACATCCGCCTGCCTGGATTTTATATCATTTGGCCCTGTTCTTGTGTATTCTTTGTTTTAAATGTTTCTTATATTTCCATAAAGGTCTGAGAGGTTTCTTTCCTAAAACATCTCAAATCTTTACAGCAGGTCCTCTTCTGGTGGAGAAGCTGCCTTTTCTCTAATCAAGAGCTGACCCCGTGCCATCCGTATAGACTGGGATTGAAATGTTCCTCTTCTAATGTCACATTTTCCTAGTGATCAATAAGATTTATATAAAATGGATATCACCGAATTCATCATTGAAACTGGGATCATTTGTACATAGAAACCAAACATCTGACTCAGAACAACATATGGAAAGCAATTATCGGTGCCGGGCAGTATTGATGTGCTTCTGTCTTGGGGAAGAATGATTGAACCTTGGATAGATTTCCTTTAAGTTTAGTTCCGAGTAGCAAACAAGCCAGGTCATTATAGGAAGTGTTCACATATGGTTACAGCTCCAGGGGCCATAATCAGTGGAGGGCAGCCCAATGTACCATTGACATGGCAAGTATCGATCAGTAGAAAAAGTGCACAACTCTTCTTCACTTTAGCCCCTTTAAAGTGTCTGTTCATCTATATTCAAAAATTTTACTAGACTATTTAAAGAGACTCGGGAGACCATCTTTTTGCAGCCCTCACTGAGAGCAGCATATGGTAGCACCTGTCACACTGATTTAAGTGATTTGTCTGTTGTGTGGATCCATGCAGTAGTTTTGTAGAAACTTTAAGCTGCAAAACACAGAACTAGTCCTGTATATTCATAAACTGGTGACCACCATCTTTTTGCACCCCTCTCTGAGAGCAGCACAAGGTAGTGACAGTCACACTGATTACAGTGATGTTTGCTGGGTGTATCTGTGCTGTAGTTTTTGGGACACTTACCTTTTATTAGTAGCAGAAAATACCCAGAGGGCTACTTAAAGGAGTCCTGGATTTTCATGAGCTGCAGGCTAGCCACACTGACCCCAACCTCTAGCCAATGATTTGCAGCTGTTCATCTATACACAGTAATAGGCAACCATAGTTAGCTAAGTTCTCAGGGTTTATTTAGGATCTTAGGTTTAATGTACTATTGCTAGTAGACTCGGACTGGCTTCCGGTCTCTTTTTCATAGCTGAGTCGCCTTTTTCAGGGTTGGTGCTCCGTTTGAGGGACTGGTCCGAACAGTTATGGCCATCTGTCTGTACCATCTTCTGTATCTTATTATATTCTATTGATTAATCCAAAAACAGCCCATATTATCAGTCACCATTTTTGTATCCGAAACTTGCCACCTGCAGTAGTCCAAACGAGTTGACCAGATGTGAAATAGGACTGCCAAGAATTAAATAATGCAGCAGCTTATAGCAAGGATAGAAACTAAAAGAAGAAGCAGATATAAACTGGGCTTATAATAGCTCCTCACCATGTTGAAGGAATTGAATGGTATCCATGTTTACCCAGCTCTTTCAACTTTACAGAACTTTGTTAACTTTATCAATCTGTTAAAAGTAATTAATTTTAAGCTTCCTTTTTTATTGCAAAACACTTAAATATTGATCTCCTACTTGTTTCGTAAACTAATTATCATCCACAAGATTAGCCATAATATTAAAACATCCTGACAAATATTGTGTAAGTCCCCGTCGTGCCACCAAAAAGATATGGACTCCACAAGACCTCTGAAGGTTTCCTATGAGATTTGGCACAAGACATTAGCAGCAGATTCTTTAAGTCCTGTAAGTTGTGAATTGCACCCTCTATGGATCAGACTGGGGTTTTCAGCACATCCCACAGATGGGTTATCTGATTGAGATCTTGGGGATTTGGAGGACAAGTCATCACCTTCAACTTATTGTCATGTTCCTCGTCGGTTCCTGGACACTTTTTGCAGTGTGGAAGGATGCATTATCCAGCTAAAACAGGTCACTGCCATTAGGGAATACCACTGCCATATAGTGGGGTACCTGGTTTGTACAATGTTTAGGTAGGTAGTTTGGCATCGATATGAAAACCGGGACCCAAGGTTTCTAGCAGAACATCACACTGCCTCTGACAGCTTGTTTTTTAATTATAGTACATCCTGGTGCAATCTCTCCCCCAGGTAAGTGATACACACACCCGGTCTTCCACATAATGAAAAAGAAAACTTGGTTCATCAGATCAGCCACCTTCTTACATTACTCCATAGTCCAACAATGGCACTCAAGTGCCCATTGCAGGCTCTTTTGGCAGTGGAGAAGGGACCAGAGGTTGAACATTGAACATCCATGAACCTGTCAACAGTTCACTGATCCTTACTTGGATGACTTTTGGTAGGCACTAACCACTATATACCAGAAACATACCACAAGACCTGCCATTTTGGAGATGCTGTGACCCAGTCATCCTGCCATCACAATTTGGCCCTTGTCAATGTCGCTCAGATCCCTAGACTTGCACCTTTTCAAGCTTCTAACACATCAACTTAAAGAACTGACTATTCACTTGCTGTTAATATTTCCCACGCCATGACAGATACCATTGTCACCAGATAGTCAATGTTATTCACTTCACCTGTCAGTTGTTTTACTGTTATGGCTGATCATTGTAAGTCTCACCCATTGTATTTAGGGAATGATCTAAGTTTTTAATAAAGCAGAATATATTGCATTCTCCAAAAAAATGGGGCAGGAAAAAGTCAAAAAGTACCTGTCCTGGGTCAATAATTTCAAACCCCAAATCTACACTTGGTACAGAGGTTGCACCAATAGGTACCACACACAGTTTTACAAGAAGTTGCAACCATAACCCCATCCCAGGCCATACTTGGATTAGTATCTAACCAGCTATACGAAGGAGTAGAATTGCCCACGTGGCAGTCCACATCCGGGAAGTCTGGAATACATTCTCTTCTTCTTAGGGTTTCCATTCATTTCAGTGGCAGGAGGGCAAAACATCTATAAAATATGATGTGCAATATTTAATTAAAGGGGATTTACCACGAAAACAAGTTATCCTCTAAGCACAGGACAAAAGATAACTTGCTGATTGGTAAGAGTCAGACCGCTGGCACCCAGAACAATCCCAAGAATGGAGAACTAGCACCCCCCCCCCCCCAAATAAACAGAGCGGTGGTTGAACATATGCATTGCCATTCCATCTATTTTAATAGACTGCCGATGATCGATATCTCCAGCAATCCTACTAAAAGGAATAGAGCGGGGGTGTGCATGTGCAACCAGCACTCTGTTTTTTTGGGCTCCCTATTCTTGGGATCGGTTGGAGTCCCAGTGGTCACACCCCCACGGATCAGCAAACTATCCTCTACCCTGTGGATGGACAATAACTTGTTTTCATGGTAAATCCCCTTTGAAGAATACTATATCCTTAAGTACATCACTTCTAGAAACTATGACGCAATAGCTGGAAATATGCCTAAACGAGAAAATGGCTTACCTAAGTAAAAATCAACGGTTTGCCAGCGGTGTTGGGAGCAATCCAAAAGAGGGTATTTCCAATTTAAAGTGACTCTATGGGTTTTGGGAAAATATTCTGTCCCAGGGTAGGAGGATATATTCTTCATTGCCATTCCTCTGATCCACTGGTCCCGGGTTCCATTTGTGGCCATCCAAAATGTCTGCAACAACTTTTTTTAACTACCTAATACACACTGTACACTGCTCTCTGATTGGCTAGTTCTGATCACATGAGTATCTCTAGCCAATCAGATAGCAGGTGCATTACTAGTCTAACACTGTGAGGATCAGGTAGTCTGAAAATTGCATTGGCCATCTTGGACAGCTGAAAACAGGACCCGAATCCCATGGATCAAAGAGAGGGTAGATAAGAACAACTGCGGGTAATATAGAACTTCTCCTTCGGGTCCTAGAAAGGAATTTTGTTTTGAAACCAGAGGGTTGCCTTAAAGCATCTGTAACGGTGGTTTTACATCTGCACTTCAGTTAGCAGGGCAGGGGAATACCAATGGTTGAACAGCTCCATCTCAGAAGGGAATTGAGCTGCGCTGAATGGACTCCGTGGACTACAATGGAGTCCATTCACTTTCCATTCAGCTGTCCACCTTTTGGATGGAAGAAAAAGCACTGCATGCAGCGTTTTTTTTTGTATTTTGAGCTGGATCTCCGACGGAAGTTCCAACACATGTGGGAAACCAACCTTAGATTCACACTGGCATTGAGTTTCTGATGGGGGTGGGGGCGTCAATTTTTACGACATGAATGGTGCAGCATGGAGCGCTATTCTTCTGGTCAAGTCTATAGTAAGCCTGATAGATCTGACACAGCATCACGACTTCCATTGAAATGTAGACGTAAGGGGTCTATGCTAGCGACATGTTCCCTTTAAATGTACATCTATGGAGTTATCAGCTTCGGAATACAGTAACTTATACAGTGAAGCATCACATTTCTGTGCTTAAATGTTGCATCATCCCAATTATGGTGGAAGTAATTCAAGCAGGACAAAGTCGCAGAGCCGGCGAGGCAGGGTGGCTCTATCTCACAGCGCCGCAGAAAACAGCTCAGATTGAAATAGCAGTAAAGAGGATTTCATTGAAATGAGAGAGAATAAATTACTGTAAGCTAGTTGGGGTTGCCCGGGACACCGACAGAGGAGATTTAATACTCGCTGGATTCTGCCTTAACTTGCAGGCTATAAAATATCAATTTTTTATGTTAAGACTCCACAAGGTGTATTCTACACCACAAAATCTAACGAGAATGCAAATAAGTAGTCGTCCTGCCAGGGATTAGATGCATCCCATCAAACTCTCTCAGGAAACCTAGAATAATTCCGGGCGTGTCTGAGGTCACAAGTCTGTCTTCTGAAACCCCCCACAGAAGGCGAAAATTGGACAAATGCGGTCATGTAAAAATCCTCTGATCTTCAACTGTACGATGAATTAATCCACGCGTCCGGCCATGGGCGATATAACATCATACCGCATGGAGAAGATCCAACAAGTGATTTTCTGTGGCTGGCTCTGTTACATGGGCAGTGTGCCTGGCACTATTATGTGGGCACTATTATATGGGCACTTTGTCTAGCTCTGTTAAGTGTGCACTGTGGCTGGCACTTTATGTGGGCATTAGAGATGAGCGAACGTACTCGTTTCGAGTAATTACTCGGACGAGTACCACCATTTTCGAGTACTTCAGTACTCGGATGAAAAGATTCGGGGGGCGCCGGGGGGGAGGGAGATGCGTGGCGGCGCGGGGGGTAGCAGCGGGGAACAGGGGGGAGCCCTCTCTCTCTCCCTCTCCCCCCCCACTCCCCACTGCTAACCCCTGTGCCGCCACGGCGCCCCCCGAATTTTTTCGCCCGAGTACGGAAGTACTCGAAAATCGCGGTACTCGGGCGAAAAAGGGGCGTGGCCGATCACGTTCGCTCATCTCTAGTGGGCACTATTACTGCCACTGTAAAGTAGCCACTTGGGCTGTGGATGGTTTTGTTATTTGGACACTATGACTGGCTGTATTATGCGGGCACTGTTATATGGGCACTTTGTCTAGCTCTGTTATGTGTGCACTTTGGCTGGCACTTTATGCGGGTATGGTGTTGGCTCTGTTATGTACACTGTGTGGATGGTTTTGTTATTTGGACACTATGACTGGCTGTATTATGTAGGCACTGTGGTTGGCACTTTATGTGGGTACTGTGTTGGTTCTGTTATGTGGGCTCTATTATTACCACTGTAAAGTGAACGCTTTGGCTGTAGACTTTGTAGATGGCTATGTTATTTGAAGGCCGTGGCTGGTTATATTATGTAGGCATTATGTTGGCTCAGTTATGTGGGCACCGTTGTATTCACTGTAAAGTGAACACTTTGGCTGGCGATGTCATATGGACTCTGTAGATGGGTTTTGTTATTTAGATCCTGTGACTGGCTGTATTATGTGGGCTTTATTTTATGGGCACTATTGCTGGCACTGTTTTATAGGCACTCTGGTTGGTGCTATTATGTGGGCACTGTTGCTACCACTGTAAAGTGAACACTTTGGCTGGCTCTTTCATGTGTTCTCTGTTATATGAGCATTGTGTCTGCTCCCACCCACTTGCGTATTTTTTTAATGCTGCTATATCACTGCATTTTTTAAACGTGATTGTCAATAGGACTTTCTAATGTTAACCCCTTCATGACACGGGCCTATTTTGGGCTTAAGGACGCAACATTTTTGCGTCGACGCGGCCGTGTGAGGGCTTGTTTTTTGCGTGGCGAACTGTAGTTTTTATCGGTGCCAGTTTTGGGTACATAGACTATATTGTAAAACTTTTTTTTTTTTTTTAATGATAGCAGGGAGAGAAAACGCATCAATTCTGCCATAGATTTTTTTTTTTTTTCTTACAGCGGTACTCATGCAGCATAAATGAGACATTACATTTTTTCTGCGGACCGGTACAGTTACAACAATACCAAAATTCTTACATTTTTTTTAGGTTTTCCCACTTTTCTGCAATAAAAACCCTTTTTCTGGGTAATCTTTTTTTTTTTTCTAGATTGCTGCATTCAAAGTCCTGTAACTTTTTTATTTTTTGATGTACGGCACTCTATGAAGGCTTATTTTTTGCGAGACGAGCTGTAGATTTTATTGGTACCATTTTGGGGTACATACGGCTTTTTTGATCACTTTTATGGCGTTTTTAGCGTTTTTTTCCGTGCACAGTCAAAAGCGTGTGCAACTTATTGTACGCGTCGTTACGGACGCGACAATACCAAATATGTGGGATTTTATTTTTTTTTTACCTTTTTTTATGCTAATCTGTGAAAAAGCATTAAAAAATGGTTTTTTTTACTCTTTTTTTACATTTTTTTTATTCTTTTTTTAATCTTTGTTTTTTTACACTGTTTGTGTCCCTCTGAGGGACTTTAACCACTGCCCTGATGATCGCTGGTATAAGGCATGGCAGAGCTACTGCTCTGCCATGCCTTATCGCTTGTACAGCGATTATAGGCATAGGCAATACAGGACGCCAGTGTCTGGCGTCCTGTTACCATGGTGACAGGCTGGGCTCTCACGATGACATCGCGAGTTCCGGCCGGAGACACGGAGGGAGTCGCGCTCCCTCTGTGAACTCTTTCCCTGCCGCGATCTACTTAGATCGCGGCAGGGAAGGGGTTAACAGCGGGGTGCGCATCTCCGGTGCCTCCCCACTGTTGCAGCGGGACGCCGGCTGAGACTGACAGCCGGCTCCCGCTGCGGGATAGCGCGGGATCATATGTGATCCCGCGCTATCTCCAGGACGTAAGTTTACGCCCTGTTGCGGGAAGTACCAGGCTGCCAGGACGTAAACTTACGCCCTGCAGCGGGAAGGGGTTAAAAAGGCATCACAAGTTAGTGCTTTGCAATTTTTGTGCGATGCTTTTTTAACATTAGTTGATAATCGCGTGAAAAAAACACACAAGAAAAACGCAAGGAGCAAGGAGCTATATATGTGCAGGAGCCCATATATAGATACTTTGCTATATGGCCACTGAGGGTGGCACTATTATGTGGACTCTCTGGATAGCACTATGAGTGTGGACACCCAATGGCGTTATATTTTCTCTTGCGCTGCGAGAGCAAGTGAAAACACTCGCCTTGCAGCGCAAGAAAAACGCTGGAACATCGCCAGTCTTTTCAATGGGGCCAGCAGCAGCAGCGCTAGCCCCATTGAAAACATAAAGAGAATACCGTGGACTTTTGCCACAGCTGTGGCAGGAGTTTCCTTCATCCCCGTGGGGACCGTGGGGATGAAAGAATCCTCTGCCACAGCTGTCACATGAATGACTAGCTAAGCACTAGCTGTAATTGACTGAGCGCTCAGCCAATCAGCACAGCCCTTTCAGGAGGCGGGGATTTTTAAAAGTGCTGGACAGCAGTGGCGGGGAGCCAGCCGGAGGACGTGTCTAAACGGCAAAGAGGCGAGTACATTTTTTTCTTTTTTTAAGCAGTTAATGATAATTTTCAGAGAAGGGCTTATATTTCAAGCCAATCTCATTAAAAGCAATGGCATAGCAAGGTAGACTTCTGCCACAGCTGTCGCAGTCTGTGATATTCTCCTTACACTTTCAACGGGGCTAGCACTGCTGCCGCTGGCCCCATTGAAAACACTGGTGATATCCCAGCATCTTTCTTGCACTGCGAGGTGAGTGTTTACATTTGCTCTCGCAACGCAAGAGAGAATAAAACGCCACTGGGTGTCAGCCCTTATACGGACATTGAGGGTGGCACAATTATGTGGACTCTATGGGTAGGACTATTATGTTGTTGACAGTGAGAGTGGCACTATTATATGGACTCTATGGGTAGCACTATTATGTGGACTCTATGGGTAGAGCTATTATGTGGACTCTATGGCTGGCACTTTTATGTGGACACTGAGGGTGGCATTATTAGGTGGACTCTTTAGGTAGCATTATTATGAGGACACTGAGAGTGACTCTTAGGTGGACTCTATGGGTAGCATTATTAGGTGGACTCTATGGGTAGCATTATTAGGTGGACTCTATGGGTAGCATTATTAGGTGGACTCTATGGGTAGCATTATTAGGTGGACTCTATGGGTAGCATTATTAGGTGGACTCTATGGGTAGCATTATTAGGTGGACTCTATGGGTAGCATTATTAGGTGGACTCTATGGGTAGCATTATTAGGTGGACTCTATGGGTAGCATTATTAGGTGGACTCTATGGGTAGCATTATTAGGTGGACTCTATGGGTAGCATTATTATGTGGACTCTATGGGTAGCATTATTATGAGGACTCTATGGGTTGCATTATCATGTGGACTCTATGGGTAGCATTATTATGTGGACACTGAGGGTAGCATTATTATGTGGACTCTGAAGATATTTCTGTTATGTGGGCACTATCTGGCACTATTATGTGGGTGCTGTGATAGGTTCTGTTATGTGGTTGGTACTGTTCTTTAGGCCTCCACATGCCTTTTAATCTCTACTAATCCCACGGAGAATCAGTTGCACCATACACTGAATGTTGTATTATGGAGGTATTTTTGCCTAGATGTGTTGCTGTATGGGGGCGCTATATAGCGGCATGCAGTGGCCTTAAAGAAACGTACAGACTCCATGTACTGCTGTACAGCATCCAAAACCCAATGACAATATTTATCATCTCTGGAAGGGTTTTTTGGTAAAAATGTCAGTTAATTTTTGGGCAAGAAAGAGGTTAATTACATATGAACAAATGATAGGTGTAATACACCAATCAGAGACTTTAGAGAGCCAATCACTGCAAGCACAAAATCTGATTTCCTCTCTTCTTCCTCTCTGCCACACGCTGTAATGATATGTATGATTCAGCGGAGGAGCTTGATGGTAATTAGACCAAAACAATGCTGTAAGTAAGAATTTGGATGTTTCCTAATTTCTCCTTTCCATCAGGGACTCATAGACTGATGCAGCGCCACATGTGCTGCCACCATCTGGATACTACAGGGAAGTACACAGAGATTTTCTACATACATAGAGCACCACTCAGTGGGCAAAATACACATATAACATAAACAGCACAGTATTCTCTAGATGTAGGAACGGAACACGTAACATTGCCATTAACAAGCCTTCCCCAAGCTCCAAGCCTCCGAGCTGCGATCCCTGGGAGCTCTGACTAGAATATACACTGCAAAGTTTACTAACGTGTTGCTATACAAAATGTGTCCAGCACCCCATTATAGGGGCTCCCAGGATTATAGGGATAGAGCTCAACTATTGTACAATGTAAAATACTGCAAGCTTTACATTATACTTTGTGCTTCTGCTCCTTACCATTTGCAAGATCTTTGCTTGCTGTCAGGGAAAAAAAAAATCACAGAGCACATTATTCTTTGCTGTGCATTATCCCTGTATTGTGACCTCACTGTGTGCATTATCCCTGTATTGTGACCTCACTGTGTGCATTATCCCTGTATTGTGACCTCACTGTGTGCATTATCCCTGTATTGTGACCTCACTGTGTGCATTATCCCTGTATTGTGACCTCACTGTGTGCATTATCCCTGTATTGTGACCTCACTGTGTGCATTATCCCTGTATTGTGACATCACTGTGTGCATTATCCCTGTATTGTGACATCACTGTGTGCATTATCCCTGTATTGTGACATCACTGTGTGCATTATCCCTGTATTGTGACCTCACTGTGTAAGGTGACCAGATGTTCCAATTTAGGCGGGACAGTCTTGCTTTAGGACCCTGTGTATGGCTATCCCCAGGGTCCCTAAGCAGGACAGCCTTTTGTCCCGCTTTCAGGATGTTTGACACATTTTCAGGACATCAGGTCACCATGAAAGTGATTACCTCTGTCTTATTGTAGCTTTAGATTTAAAGGGGTTGTCCCACCGTGCAAAATGGCTCTATATAGTTCTGTAGGGCTATTACAATGTGTCCTTTGTAAATATGCCATACAGAAGATATATACTTACCTGATCCGGTGCCCCTTCCCTATATTTACCTGTCTACTGCCTTGGATGCGACCAATTCAGCGGTGTCTTTTCTCCCAACAGTCGCGCAGGCGCTGTAGTTCTTGCTGTCTGGTGAGGTCCTTGTGAACGCACCTGATGTAGGCGCATGCGCAGTCTTCTCCTACTCCATGGCAACGGCTACCCCTGGCTCCAGCAGAAGAAGAGGAGCAGCTTCCCCGGGCGGACCGTCCTTCTGGGTAAGTCACTGGTCTTGGGAAGTGGGGTGGGGTTGGGGTGCGGGCGCCGGCATATCACTGGTCTGGGTGGGGGATATGCCGGGTGTCAGTGGTCGGTGGGGGGGGGGGGTTTAGGGTGTCTGGCTGCAACAATGGGTAAATGGTCTGGGGGAGGGGGGGAACTGACGTGCTGTCACCGGTCTCAGGGGGGAGGTGGGGGGTGCGGGTAGGGGTTGCCGCGCTGTCACGGGTCGGGGGGTGCGGCTGCCAGCATGTCACCTGGCGCCCGGGGGGAGGGGTGCAGAAGTCACGCTGTCGCCACTGGTGGGGGGGGGGGGTGCCAGCATGTCACTTAGCGCCGGGGAAGGGGGGGGGAGGAGGGGTGCGTGAGCCAGGCTGTCACTTCTGGTGGTGGTGTGCAGGTGCCGATATGTCATTTAGCGCCCTGGCTGTCACCACTGGTGGGGGGAGGGGGATGCAGTAACTTAGCGCCGGGGGGGGGGGGGGGGGGTGCGAGAGCCAGGTTGTCACTTAGCGCCGGGGGGAGGGGTGCAGGTGCCGGCATGTCACTTAGCGCCGAGGGGGGAAGGGGTGCAGGAGTCGGGCTGTCACCACTGCTGGTGGTGGGGCGGGTGCCGGCATGTCACTTAGCGCCTGGGGGGGAAGAGGTGCAGGAGCCGGGCTGTCACTTAGCGCCGGGGGGTGTGGGTACCGGCATGTCACTTTGCGCCAGGGGGGAGGGGTGCGGAAGTGGGGCTGTCACTTAGCGCCGGGGGCGGGGGAGAGGAGTGCGGAAGCCGGCTGTCACCACTGGTGGGGGGTGCTGTCACATAGACTTTTGGCCGTCGGGTGCTGTAAAAAAAAAAATTGTCGCCGTCGGGTGCTGTCATAGACCTTTGGCCGTCAGGTGCTGTCATAGACCTTTGGCCGTCAGGTGCTGTCACATAGACTTTTGGCCGTCGGGTGCTGTCAAAAAGAAAAATTGTCGCCGTCGGGGCACTGGGGTGCACGAGTATAAGGGCATTTTGCGGGGGGGGGCAATGTGGGGGGACACTGGGGGGAGGGGCACTGTTGAGCGGCATGTCTGTGTGGGCACTTTGGAGGGAGGGGTACTTTGGGGGGGAACTGTGGGAGGGGTATGTGTGTGGGGCACGTTTGAGGGAGGGGCACTGTGGGAGGTACTTTGGAGGGAGCTCTGTGGTAAGGGGCACGTGTGTGGGGGACACTGGGGGGGGGGCATGTGTGTGTTTTGTGTTACTTTCACTTTCAATGGCAGAGGATCGTGATCCCCAGCATGTCCCCTCATCACTGGACACTGCTGTCACAGTGTCTAGTGATTAGGGGACATGCCAGGGAGATGAAGGAATTTCCTGCTACAGCTGTCACAGCAGTAGTAGATCATCACACTGCTCTCCCATTGATTTGAATGGGGCTGGCCGGCTGCCCCAGGAACTGCCCGCTCTGAGGAGCGGGCAGACTCCCAGGAACTGTTCTCGGGCCCCTGCTCAGATTGGGCAGCAGTGGTTCCTCTCCCACCAGAGGAGTTTATCGTGACTGATGCCCAACTATTGGAAAGTTCCCGGGGTCCGGGGGATGAGGCTGGGGACTTCCGGCAACTGTCTCAAGACCTTTCAGTGGGTGAGGAGGACGATGACGTTGAGACACAGTTGTCTTGCAGTGAGGTAGTAGTAAGGGCAGTAAGTCCGAAGGAGGAGCGCACAGAGGATTCGGAGGAAGAGCAGCTGGACGATGAGGTGACTGACCCCACCTGGTTTGCTAAGCCTCGGCCCCATCCACCAATGTCTGTCAGCGTACCGTCCAGCCGTCGCTAGTGCAAGTGTTTGAGCGCAAGCACGCCGCCACGCACCCGCACGCTCAAGCGTTAAACGTGCACATCCAAATTTATCAGCCTGGAGATGCTGCCGTATAGGCTTGTGGAAACGGAGGCTTTCAAAAATATGATGGCGGCGGCGGCCCCGCACTACTCAGTTCCCAGTCGCCACTACTTTTCCCGATGTGCCGTCCCAGCCCTGCACGATCACGTCTCCCGCAACATTGTACGCGCCCTCACCAACGCGGTTACTGCCAAGGTCCACTTAACAACGGACACGTGGACAAGCACAGGCGGGCAGGGCCACTATATCTCCCTGACGGCACATTGGGTGAATTTATTGGAGGCTGGGACAGAGTCAGAGCCTGGGACCGCTCACGTCCTACCCACCCCCAGAATTGCGGGCCCCAGCTCGGTGGTGGTATCTGCGGCGGTGTATGCTTCCTCCACTAAACCACCCTCCTCCTCCTCCTCCAATGCAACCTCTGTCTCGCAATCGAGATGTGTCAGCAGCAGCAGCAGCAGCAGCACGTCGCCAGCAGTCGGTGTCGCGCGGCGTGGCATCACAGCGGTGGGCAAGCGTCAGCAGGCCGTGCTGAAACTACTCAGCTTAGGAGATAAGAGGCACACGGCCCACGAACTGCTGCAGGGTCTGACAGAGCAGACCGAAGGCTGGCTTGCGCCGCTGAGCCTCCAACCGGGCATGGTCGTGTGTGACAACGGCCGTAACCTGGTGGCGGCTCTGCAGCTTGGCAGCCTCACGCACGTGCCATGCCTGGCCCACGTCTTTAATTTGGTGGTTCAGCGCTTTCTGAAAAGCTACCCACTCTTGACAGACCTGCTCGGAAAGGTGCGCCGGCTCTGCACACATTTCCGCAAGTCCCACACGGACGCTGCCACCCTGCGCACCCTGCAACATCAGTTTAATCTGCCAGCGCACCGACTGCTGTGCGCCGTGCCCACACGGTGGAACTCTACGCTCCACATGTTGGCCAGGCTCTATGACAGGGGTGTCAAACTCATTTTTACCAGGGGCCACATCAGGTTTTTGGTGAACTTCAAAGGGCCGATTATAAGACAGTACAGTAAGGGCTCGTTCACACCAGCGTATTTGCGTACATAATATGCAGAGAACAGAAGCCATTGATGTCAATGATTTCATTCACATGATGTATATTCTCACACAGCATGACCTATATTGTTTCAAACTACGCACCCCAATAGGCCATCGAAGTGAATGGGCCACACAAATACGTGGTGAATGCGCAGGAAGCCTATGTATTCAATGCATATTTGCGCACCATCTCAGGGGCCCATCTGCGTTCTTTTCTGCGTGCCCAAATACGCAGGCATAAGCGATTTTCGATTGCGCAAATACGTAGCGTATTTGTGCGACCGAAATGCAATTACGCCCGTGTGAACGAGCCTTAATAGTGACCCCCCATAGTGGTCGCAGTAGTAATAGTGACTCTGATAGTGGCCCCAGTAAAAATATTGACCCCCACAGTAGACCAGTTAGTAATAGCGATCCCCACAGTGGCCCCAGTAGTAATAGCGACCCCTACAGTAATATTACTCCCTCCCAGCAGCAATATTACCCACTCCCAGCAACAATATTAACCCCCCCACACAGCAACATTAACCCCTCCCCCCTGCACCAATATTAACCCCCTCCCAGCAACAGTATTAACCCCCACCCACCCAGCAGCAATATTAACACCCCCCCCCCCCCCCTCCTCCCCTTCCCAACCCGGCAGCAATATTAACCCCCTGCCAGCAGCAATATTAACCCCCTCCCAGCAGCAATATTAACCCCCACCAGCAATATTACCACCCCACCCGACCCCCGCAGCAATATTAACCCCCTGCCAGCAACAATTTAACCCCCACCCCCACCCCCCAACACACCAGCAATATTAACTCCCTCAGCCCCGGCAGCAATCAGCATTATTAACCTTCTCCCAGCAACAACAATATTAACCCTCACCCCCCAGCAGCAATATTAACTTCCCCCTTCCCCAGCCATGTGCTTACCTCCACGATCCGAGGAGGAACGGTGCTGAGCCCGGGTGGCATATGAACTTTTCCCACAAGACTTCTGCACTATTGAGCAATTCCAGCAACCTGATTGGTTGTTTGGGGAATCAGCCAACCCAGACAACCAATCAGGTTGCTGGAATTGCTGACTAGTGCAGAAGTCTTGTGGAAAAAGTTCATATGCGTCCGGGTGTGCACTGACATCAGTGAGCAGCACGGCACGCTTCCTCCCTGAGTCCTCTCCTGCGGAACTGAAGAGCAGGGGACTCAGGGGAGAAGGGACCAGCGCTGTCAGTGTGATTACCAGCGGGGAGCTGCGGCACCCCAGCTGGTAATCACTACAGTGGTGAGCGGCCGTCGGCACGCCGCGGGCCACATAACACAAGGCAGCGGGCCGGATTCGGCCCGCGGGCCTTGTGTTTGACACATGTGCTCTATGAGCAGCGTAGAGCTATAGTGGAATACCAACTCCAACATGGGCAGCACAGTGGGAGTCAGCCTCCTCAATTCTTTTCAGAAGAGTGGGCCTGGTTGGCAGACATCTGCCAGGTCCTTGGAAAGTTTGAGGAGTCTACCCAGGTGGTGAGCGGCGATGCTGCAATCATTAGCGTCACCATTCCTCTGCTATGCCTCTTGAGAAGTTCCCTGCAAAGCATAAAGGCAGACGCTTTGCGCTCGGAAACAGAGCCGGGGGAAGACAGTATGTCGCTGGATAGTCAGAGCACCCTCCTGTCTATATCTCAGCGTGTTGAGGAGGAGGAGGAGCATAAGGAGGAGGGGGAAGAGACAGCTTGGCCCACTGCTGAGAGTACACATGCTGCTTGCCTGTCATCCTTTCAGCGTCTATGGGCTGAGGAGGAGGAGGAGGATCCTGAAAGTGATCTTCCTAGTGAGGACAGCCATGTGTTGCGTACAGGTACCCTGGCACACATGGCTGACTTCATGTTAGGATGCCTTTCTCGTGACCCTCGCGTTACACGCATTTTGGCCACTACGGATTACTGGATGTACACACTGCTTGACCCACGGTATAAGGAGAACCTTTCCACTCTCATACCCGAAGAGGAAAGGGGTTCGAGAGTGATGCTATACCACAGGACCCTGGCGGACAAACTGATGGTAAAATTCCCATCCGACAGCGCTAGTGGCCAAAGGCGCAGTTCCGAGGGCTTGGTAGCAGGGGAGGCGCGGAGATCAGGCAGCATGTACAGCACAGGCAGGGGAACACTCTCTAAGGCCCTGGACAGCTTTATGGCTCTCCACCAAGACTGTGTCACCACTCCGCAGTAAAGGCTGAATCGGCGGGAGCATTGTAAAAGGATGGTGAGGGAGTACGTAGCCGATCGCACGACCGTCCTCCGTGACGCCTCTGCCCCCTACAACTACTGGGTGTCGAAGCTGGACACATGGCCTGAACTCGCGCTGTATGCCCTGGAGGTGCTTGCTTGTCCTGCGGCTAGCGTCTTGTCAGAGAGGGTGTTTAGTGCGGCTGGGGGAATCATCACGGATAAGCGTACCCGCCTGTCAACCGACAGGCTTACACTCATCAAGATGAACAAAGCCTGGACTTCCCCAGACTTCTCTTCTCCACCAGCGGACAGCAGCGATACCTAAGCAATAAGTAGGCTGCACCCGCGGATGGAAGCATCGTTCTCTATCCCCATCAAAAACGGGGACCTTTTTGCTTCATCAATCTGTGTATAATATTCCTCCTGCTCCTCCTCCTGAAACCTCACATAATCACGTCGAACGGGCAATTTTTCTTAGGCCCACAAGGCTCAGTCATATAATTTTTATACGTTTCAATGCTCATTAAAGCGTTGAAACTTTCACCTCAACCAATTTTTATTTTCACTGGGCTGCCTCCAGGCCTAGTTACCAATTAAGCCACATTAACCAAAGCGATTAATGGATTTCACCTGCCCTCTTGGTTGGGCATGGCCAATTTTTCTCAGGTACATTAGTACTGTTGGTACACCAATTTTTGGGGGCCCTCGCCTACAGTGTAATCAAATGAATTTTTAGCCAACCTGCATTACAGCTGACGTTACATCAGCTGTGTTGGACACTGCAATGGGATATATTTATGTACCACCGGTGGCTTCCTGGCACCCACCCATGCTGTGGGTCCACAGGGAGTTGTAACTGCATGTGTCCACTTCTAAATAACCCCAGTCTGACTGAGGCATTCAGTGTGGGCCGAAGCTCACCTGCATTAAAGGGGTTCTGTCATTACAATCTGTATTTTTTTTCTCCAGTAAATCTGTCCCGCTGGCACAACCTGTGGTAAATAACACATATAAAACGTTTTTTCAGAAGTAGTACTTACCTAGGCTTCATTTTTCACCTCCATGCTCTGTTTACATCTTCAGCCCCTCCTGCTAGGAGGTCATCTCCCAGCACCCCTTGCTGTGCTGACCACTTCCGCCCTCACAAAGCTACTTCCGCCCATCCAGTGCAGTGAATAGTCCTGCCTGCAGTCTACCAAAATCTGCCAGTGTTTCTCCCTGGGTCTCTGAACACCCAGAGTTTCCCAAGGGCCTCCAGATCTTCCCTGCAATCTCACAGTAGCCACTCACTGTAGTCACTCAAAGCAGTCACTCATAGCAGTCACTCACAGTAGTCACTCACAGTAGTCACTCCACATGGTAAAAACAGGAATATTCCCCATGCAATGTATTGTATGAGTGTATGTATATATACATTTATCTATGCGTATATGTATCAAGATGTGTGTGTATAGATATATGTATGTATGTGTGTGTGTGTATATATATATATATATATATATATATATATATATATATATATATATATATATATATATACACATACATACACACACACACATATAATATGTATAGTAATATATCTACACACTGCATAGGACATGTACGTTCCACGCTTACACCCATGTGCGGCTGCCCTCAGAGAGACAAAAAAGTGCACAAAAGTGTGCGCAACTGCACTTAAATCTGTGTAAAGCTGGTCCTATTGTATGTATATATGTATGTCCTGTTGTACCGCCTCTAGCTTGGATACAAGATGTGATACGGGCGGGCATGCAGGCTCTAGTACCCTGTTGTACCACCTCTAGCTTGGATACAAGATGTGATACAGGCAGGCATGAAGGCTCTAGTATCCCGTTGTACCACCTCTAGCTTGGATACAAGATGTGATACAGGCAGGCATGGAGGCTCTAGTACCCTGTTGTACCACCTCTAGCTTGGATTCAAAATGCGAAACGGACGGGCATGGACGTTCTAGGACCCTGTTGTATCGCCTCTAGCTTGGATACAAGACGTGATATGGGTGGGCACGCTGCCACTTGGGATGCATTATGCATTGACACTTGGGGGTCAGGATAACAGCATGCTGACAATAGAGGGCAATGTATTGCTTTATGTCTTTGGTGATGTTAAATTCATTCTCTGTGGCTGATTTTACACAAGTGAGCACTATATCAGCCCGAGAAACTCAAACCAATATCTCGCATGGCAAATATGCGAGTGTGTCTGCCAGTGCAGTGCGCCTTGTAAGAACAATGCATTGCGATGTGTGTATGTGTGTGTCATATATATACACATACATACATACATACATACATACACACACCGCTGTAGGAGCAACTGTAAGAAACAAAATAAATGGTGGGAATATGGCGGCCGCCTGATCTTTCACGCACATAGTATTCATAGGGCAGGTCCTATATTTTCTCGGTCAAGTATTAACGAGAGAGAAACCATAGTAATCATAGGCTTAGTTTTGTTCCAATATACGGCCGTGACAATCATGGCCGCATAAGGGAAGAAAATTACATTCGCCTGAAACCGCCATATACACACACACACAGACAAATAAAGCTAGATAGATATATGTGTGTATATACACATAAACATATAGATGAATAGACGCGGATGGATAGACGGGCAGACGCAGACGGATAAATGCAGACGGATAATTACAGACGGATAGATGGATAAATACAGATGCATAGAGAGATAAATGTAGACGGATAAATACAGACGGATAGACGGATAAATACAGACGGATAGACGGATAAATACAGACGGATAGACGGATAAATACAGACGGATAGACGGATAAATACAGACGGATAGACACAGACGGGTAGACAGATACAGATAGCATATATATGCATATAAATATATATATATATATATATATATATATATGCATATATGCTTTTTATATATATACTTTTATTTTTATATATATATATATATATATATATATATATATATATATATATATATATATAAAAAAGCATATATGTGTGTGCATATATATATATGCATATATATATGCATATGCATATATATATATATATATATATATATATATATGCATAAATATATATATATATATATATGCATATATACATATATATATATACATATATGTACATATATGCATATATATATACACATATATGCATATATACATATATATATGCATATATGCATGCATATATATATATATGCATATATATATATATGTATATATGCATATATATATATGTATATATGCATATATATATATATGTATATATGCATATATATATATATGTATATATGCATATATATATATATGTATATATGCATATATATGTATATATGCATATATATGTATATATGCATATATATGTATATATGTATATATGCATATATATATGTATATATATATATATATATGTATATATGCATATATATATATATGTGTATATATATATATATGCGTATATATATATGTGTATATATATATATGCGTATATATATATATATATGCGTATATATATATGCATATATATATGCATATATATATTTATGCATATATATATATATGCATATGCATATATATATGCATATATATATATATGCACACACACACACATATATATATGCATATATTTATATATGCACACACACATATATATGCATATATTTATATATGCACACACATATATGCTTTTTTATATATATACTTTTATTTATATATATATATTTATATAAATAAAATATATATATGCTTATATGCAGAAGCTTGCATTTCCATTGGCTAATAGAAATATATTCTGCCTGACAACAGTGTCAGGGATACATTTCTATTGGCCGAGAGGCAGCAGAAGCTTGCATTTCCATTGGCTAATAGAAATGTATTCTGCCTGACAACAGTGTCAGGGATACATTTCTATTGGCAGAGAGTGTGCACGTGTAACGTGCTCCCAGGCGAGCGCGAGCGCGCCGCAGACTCGCGCATGCGCAGTCGTGTGCCGCGCTCCCAGGCGAGCGCGAGCGCACCGCAGACTCGCGCATGCGCAGTCGTGTGCCGCTGTCTCGCGCGTGCGCAGTCGTGCCGTTGTCTCCGCGGCTACCTTCATTCCGCGCTTCCTCACAAGACAATGTACGCACACGTCACTAGTGACGTATGCGTACATTGACCTGAAGGAAGCGGAAGGTAGGCAGTGTACGCTTTTTGACCGGATGGAAGAAAATCGGGTGCTGGAGGTCACGTGACCGAATTGACAAGCGGCTCCAGGAGAAGATTTGGGATAAGAAGAAGAGGTAAGCAGGCTGCCTGGGGAGCAATAGGTAAGTATAAAATTTTTTGTTTTTAATGACAGAACCCCTTTAAGCACGACATTACCTCAGCTGTGATGGGCAATGCAATGGGATATATTTATGTACCGCCGGTGGGTTCCAGGGAGCCACCCATGCCGTGGGTCCACAGGGAGTTGTACCTGCCTGTGACTATTTATAAAAAAACGCGGTCTGACTGGGGCATGCAGACACCTTGACAGAATGAATAGTGTGTGGCACATAGGTTCCCCATTGCTATGCCCACGTGTGCAGCTCCTGATGGCGGTGGCACAGGATTATATTTCTCATTGCTTCTGTACAGCATTGTGGGCTATCGCTCCGCCCCTTTTAAAGAGGGTCGCTGCCTAGCCGTGCCAACCCTCTGCAGTGTGTGCCTGCGGTTCCTCCTCATGGCAGACGCACTTATAAATAGACATGAGTGTGGCGTGGCATGAGTGCAGCTGAAGGCTGCGCAGGGACACTTTGGTGTGTGCTGTGGACACTGCGTCGTGCGGGGGGGGGGGGGAGGGGGTTGGGCAGCATGTAGCCCAGGAGAAGTGGCGGCGGAGTGTCATGCAGGCATTGTGCTTTGTTGGAGGTAGTGTGGTGCTTAGCTAAGGTATGCATTGCTAATGAGGGATTTTCAGAAGTAAAAGTTGTTGGGAGGGGGGGGCCACTCTTGCCGCTATTGTGGCTTAATAGTGGGACCTGGGAACTTGAGATGCAGCCCAACATGTAGCCCCTCGCCTGCCCTATCCGTTTCTGTGTCGTTCCCATCACTTTCTTGAATTTCCCAGATTTTCACAAATGAAAACCTTAGCGAGCATCGGCGATATACAAAGATGCTCGGGTCGCCCATTGACTTCAATGGGGTTCGTTACTCGAAACGAACCCTCGAGCATCGCGAAAAGTTTGTCTCGAGTAACGAGCACCCGAGCATTTTGGTGCTCGCTCATCTCTATCAATTAATCTTTATAGGGCTCGGTGTTAATGCCAGAGTAACCGCCCGCAGCTAAGAACCCTCTTGCCCGCTGCGCCTGCCGGTGAAAGGGCAGTATTATCGCTACAACTCAGCGGTCTTATATCACCACCGGTGGGCGGGGCTACTGCAGCGTGGAAACCCAGTCCAATGGAACATTCACACAAGCGTTTTTTTTTTTCTTTACTATTGCTGAATAATCAGACCGGGTTTTGTTTGTTACATTCTTTTGATTTTTCATCCATTTTGCATCTGATTTTACTGTTTAAAAAAAAAAAAAAAGTAGGATGGTCCAAATGATGCAATTAAATTTCTGCACACTTTTTATGGTTACATGTGATAAAAACCACATTGTAATCGCATCAAAGATTTTATTTAATTGCACGTATAGACTTGAATAGACAAAAATGGGATAATTCGAGATTTTTTTTTCCTTTCTGTTTGGGTTGTTTGTTCAACTTTAAAAAAATGTAATGTGTGAAAAAAAAACCCCATATACTTTATTTGTCCGATTTGGGCAACAAAATAAGGGTGACTACCCACTAGCGTTTTTTTACTGCGAAATTTGCAGGGTTTTTTTCTGCAAGGGGTCTATGGGACTTGTAAAGCTAAAATCGGGATTTTAACATTATAAGTCCCATAGACCCCCTGCAGAAAAAAAACGCTGCGAATTTCGCAGTGAAAAAAAACACTAGTGGGTAGTCACCCTAAGACGGAAAATCCGTTCATGTGCATATACCTTCAGGCTGCATTTTTCTGCCTTTTTTTTTTCGAGAGTTCTAGATGTGTTTTTTACATTATAACAAACCTCCATTCGCTTCACCACAAGTCGCTGCGCTGCAGATTTTCTAGATGAAGCAGAAGGTTTAAATATGCTTCACCTGTAAAAGTCGCGCGGCCAAAAAAACCGCTTTTTTGCTAATTTTACGTCCCCAAAAATTGCTACAGAAGTGCGACTACTACAGTGCATCCCGTATATAACACAGAGCGCCCCAAATGACCGCGTCCAGTGCGCACCGCGGAGGGTCTACGTACCAGGACCCCCGTGTACACTGCGCCGCTGCAAGAAGACATTTCATCACAGCGATTTCTGGCAGTAGGGCCGAGCGACCGTAAGGCTTCCCAGAGAACTGTCCCGTAACACGCTTTACAAGAGCCACATTATTCCGCTAGGATGTAGTGAAACTTGTGGTCCTGCAGACCGAAGATATGCGGGGCCGCGGTGTGGATTCTGATGCAGAATCCAAAATGGCGTAAACCTGCCTGCAACTCTACATCAAAATCCGCATTTAGCCGCGTAGAATTTGGTGCGGATTTCTAACACCGAATCCTGAAATATTCCAGCCGTGCGAATCAGCCCTAAAGAAAAGCCAGCGATCTGCGGCGCCCTACGGGGTTATCCAACTCAGCCGGGGCTGTGCGGCGCCTTACGGGGTTGTCCCCCTCAACTGGGGCTGTGCGGCGCCCTATGCTGTCACCCCCCAGACAGGGTCACGTGGTGCTCTACGCTGTCGCTCCCACCGTGAGGGAAGATGAAATTACGTACCTAAGATCCCAGATTTATCCGCGGACTAAACCCCGATTTCTGTGCACACGCCCGTCGCTAAAATGGCAGACGCATGCGCAAAAACCGCGGATTGCTCGGGCAAACATAGCCGAGAGCCTGGAGATGTCATAGGGGTTCGTAGGCCGGGTTCCCACTGGGCGGAATTGCTGCGGAATTTCCACCTACAATTTTAATCCTCGGATATGGCCGGCTGCACACGGCCGTGACGGGCTCCGCCGCGGAATTCCCGCGGTGGAGCCCGTCACGGCGCCCCCCAGAGACCCCATACTTACCTGCGGATCCGGCGTCCTGGGTCCCGCATGATGCTTCGGCGTGACGCGCCGCAGCATCATGTGACACGCCGGCCACGTCACATGGCACGGCCACGTCGTCACATGACGCGGCGGTCCCGCTGAGGTCATTCCGCGAGATTCACACCTAGTGAGAACCATGCCTTACAATGTTATTTGTACTGATGGGGAATGCTGTAAAAAAAATTACAAAACTCAGTTGTGGAGTTCAAACTTATTCCCATTCACATGCCTAAAAAACAATTCTTAAAGGTAATCGTCTGTAACCTCAATGGGAGCCATAACCTGGCCCTGGTACGACTGTGCCGACGGGGAAAATGATGGCCCTTGGAATGTGACGATAGTGGGGTAAAGGAATGCACCAAAAAACGGTAAAAACCCGCACGTCCCTTCCCCTCCGCCTTGTCTCTGGTACCGCACCGATGCCCACTCAGCCTTGCACTGTCCCTTTCCTCACACAGCAACTGATCTTAGAGGATGTAGGATTTCCCCCTCTGACTCACCACTTGGTACAGTCGTAGCTAGCTTCCTTTGCTCCTTCGGGACTGCGGCTAGGACAGTTCCACAGACTTATTGAACAGAGGGGGAGACAGCCGTCTCTATGCAGAAGTTCCGCAACAGCTGTACGGTTAGTTCTAATTACTGGGGGGTAGATGGGGATTGGGGTAAGTGAATGGAAGATGACAGGACAGATGGAAGGGGGGGGGAAGAACCGGAGGAAGCCGAGTACAGGGAAGGTAGACGGAGGAGTGGGCAGCACGTGACTCCTGCGCGCGGGACGGGAGGAAAAAAAAGGGCGCGAAGACTGAAGGACACTGACAGGAAGAGCGGAGCGGGAGGATTGATGGAGGACGGAGGGAAATAGTAGAAGCGGAGAGGAGAGGGGACAGAACCGGAAGAGACCGCGGGCCGAGAGGAGGGACAGAGAGCAGTAAGAGACAACGGGCTGAGAGGAGGGACAGCGGGCTGAGAGGAGAGAGAGAGAGCAGGAAGAGACCGCGGGCTGAGAGGAGAGAGAGCGGGAGGAGACCGCGGGCTGAGAGGAGGGAGAGAGAGCAGTAAGAGACCGCGGGCTGAGAGGAGAGAGAGAGAGAGAGCAGGAAGAGACCGCGGCTGAGAGGAGGGACAGAGAGCAGGAAGAGACCGCGGGCTGAGAGGAGAGAGAGAGAGAGAGAGCAGGAAGAGACTGCGGGCTGAGAGGAGAGAGAGAGAGCGGGAGGAGACCGCGGGCTGAGAGGAGAGAGAGAGAGCGGGAGGAGACCGCGGTCTGAGAGGAGAGAGAGAGCAGGAAGAGACCGCGGGCTGAGAGGAGGGACAGAGAGCAGTAAGAGACAACGGGCTGAGAGGAGGGACAGCGGGCTGAGAGGAGAGAGAGAGAGCAGGAAGAGACCGCGGGCTGAGAGGAGAGAGAGCGGGAGGAGACCGCGGGCTGAGAGGAGGGAGAGAGAGCAGTAAGAGACCGCGGGCTGAGAGGAGAGAGAGAGAGAGAGCAGGAAGAGACCGCGGCTGAGAGGAGGGACAGAGAGCAGGAAGAGACCGCGGGCTGAGAGGAGAGAGAGAGAGAGAGCAGGAAGAGACTGCGGGCTGAGAGGAGAGAGAGAGAGAGCGGGAGGAGACCGCGGGCTGAGAGGAGAGAGAGAGAGCGGGAGGAGACCGCGGGCTGAGAGGAGAGAGAGAGAGCGGGAGGAGACCGCGGGCTGAGAGGAGAGAGAGAGAGCGGGAGGAGACCGCGGTCTGAGAGGAGAGAGAGAGCAGGAAGAGACCGCGGCTGAGAGGAGGGACAGAGAGCAGTAAGAGACCGCGGGCTGAGAGGAGAGAGAGAGAGCAGGAAGAGACCGCGGGCTGAGAGGAGAGAGAGAGCAGGAAGAGACTGCGGGCTGAGAGGAGAGAGCGGGAGGAGACCGCGGGCTAAGAGGAGAGAGCGGGAGGAGACCGCGGGCTGAGAGGAGAGAGCGGGAGGAGACCGCGGGCTGAGAGGAGAGAGCGGGAGGAGACCGCGGGCTGAGAGGAGAGAGCGGGAGGAGACCGCGGGCTGAGAGGAGAGAGCGGGAGGAGACCGCGGGCTGAGAGGAGAGAGCGGGAGGAGACCGCGGGCTGAGAGGAGAGAGCGGGAGGAGACCGCGGGCTGAGAGGAGAGAGCGGGAGGAGACCGCGGGCTGAGAGGAGAGAGCGGGAGGAGACCGCGGGCTGAGAGGAGAGAGAGAGCGGGAGGAGACCGCGGGCTGAGAGGAGGGAGAGAGAGAGAGCGGGAGGAGACCGCGGGCTGAGAGGAGAGAGAGCGGGAGGAGACCGCGGGCTGAGAGGAGAGAGAGCGGGAGGAGACCGCGGGCTGAGAGGAGAGAGAGCGGGAGGAGACCGCGGGCTGAGAGGAGAGAGAGCGGGAGGAGACCGCGGGCTGAGAGGAGAGAGAGCGGGAGGAGACCGCGGGCTGAGAGGAGAGAGAGAGAGCGGGAGGAGACCGCGGGCTGAGAGGAGAGAGAGAGAGCGGGAAGAGACCGCGGGCTGAGAGGAGGGACAGCGGGCTGAGAGGAGAGACAGAGAGCAGGAAGAGACCGCGGGCTGAGAGGAGAGAGAGAGAGAGCGGGAGGAGACCGCGGGCTGAGAGGAGGGACAGCTGGCTGAGAGGGGGGACAGAGAGCAGGAGGAGAGGGGACAGAACAGGATAAGACAGCGGCTGCGAGGAGGGACAGAGAGCGGGCTGAGAGGTGGGACAGAGAGCGGGAGGAGACCGCAGGCTGAGAGGAGAGACAGAGAGCGGGAGGAGACCGCGGGCTGAGAGGAGAGACAGAGAGCGGGAGGAGACCGCGGGCTGAGAGGAGAGACAGAGAGCGGGAGGAGACCGCGGGCTGAGAGGAGAGACAGAGAGCGGGAGGAGACCGCGGGCTGAGAGGAGAGACAGAGAGCGGGAGGAGACCGCGGGCTGAGAGGAGAGACAGAGAGCGGGAGGAGACCGCGGGCTGAGAGGAGAGACAGAGAGCGGGAGGAGACCGCGGGCTGAGAGGAGAGACAGAGAGCTGGAGGAGAGGAGAGACAGAGAGCGGGAGGAGACCGCGGGCTGAGAGGAGAGACAGAGAGCGGGAGGAGAGGAGAGACAGAGAGCGGGAGGAGACCGCGGGCTGAGAGGAGAGACAGAGAGCGGGCTGAGAGGAGAGACAGAGAGCGGGCTGAGAGGAGAGACAGAGAGCGGGCTGAGAGGAGAGACAGAGAGCGGGCTGAGAGGAGAGACAGAGAGCGGGCTGAGAGGAGAGACGGAGAGCGGGAGGAGACCGCGGGCTGAGAGGAAGAGCCGGCGGACATGGCCGTGCTGGGACCGTCCCCCGCGCTGCCGGCAGAGCTTCCCCCTCAGGCTCCTCTTACAGCTGGACACTATATGGCCGAAGTATGTGCCCCCTGATCCTCCCCTCCGTCTCACCTGGTAGAACATATTAGAGGGTCTCCGGCGGCTCTATCAGATCAGTGGGGGGTCAGCTCTCAGCTTCACTCAGATGTTGGAAGCGTCTGACCAGTGTGAGCTCTTCCTTGCTGCCATTGCCCTGTGCTGTAAACTGCAGGAGTCGTTGCCCTGCAGTGTATTATCGGCCCGGATACACCCCCCCCTCCCTCTCCCTATGGAGATCGGCTGCATTTGTATTTTTTATCTCCTCCCTTTAAAAAAATCATACATTTTACTTTTTTTACAGTAGAAACAAAACTCCGGCAGTTCCGCAGATCCAGAATAAAATCCGCGGTTTGTTTACACAGAAGCCCCAGTTTTTTTTTGCTGTTGACAGTGTAGTTCCCCCAGCGGGAAGTGTATCCATCAGGAGGCCAGCGGTAGGTGGCTGCCCCCAAGGGAAATGTATCCAAATAGGAAGCTGGTGGAAGGAGATACCCCCGACGAAAAGTGTGTCCATTCAGGGGGCCGGTGGTGGGAGCTGCCCACAACGGGAAATGTATCCATCAGGGGGGGCTGTCTGTGGGAGCTGCCCCTAACGGGAAGTGTATTCATCTGAGGGTCCAGCGGTTGCAGCTGCCCCCAATGGGAAGTGTATCCATCAGGGGGGCTGGCAATGGTGGGAGCTGTCCCTATTGGGAAGTGTATCCATCAGGAGGCCAGCGGTAGGTGGCTGCCCCCAAGGGAAGTGTATCCAAATAGGAAGCTGGTGGAAGGAGATACCCGTGACGAGAAGTGTGTCCATTCAGGGGGCTGGTGGTGGGAGCTGCCCACAACGGGAAATGTATTCATCAGGGGGGCTGTCTGTGGGAGCTGCCCCTAACGGGAAGTGTATTCATCAGGAGGCTGGCAATGGTGGGAGCTGTCCCCATTGGGAAGTGTATCCATCAGGAGGCTGGTGGTGGAAGCTGTCCCCAGCTGAAAATGTATCTATCTGGTGGGGGCTGCCCCCAGCGGGAAGTGTATCCATGTGGGCAGCTGGTGGTGGGAGCTGCCTTTAACAGGAAGTGTATCCCTACGGGGATGGCATATATTTATATTCCACAACACTTCTGCTCGATTTGCAGCAAACAACCAATCAGGTTGCTGGAATTGTGATTCAGCAAACCCAAACAACCAATCAGCTTGTGAATTGAGCAGAAGTGTTGCGGAATATAAATGTATACCCAGGGGTGACTGTGGTGTGAGCTGCCCCGAGCAGGAGGTGTATCCATCCGTGGGGCTGGCAGTGTGAGCTGCCCCTAGCGGGAAGTATATCCATCTGGGGGGCCAGTGGTGGGAGCTGCCCCCAACGGGAAGTGTATCCATTAGGGAGGCCGGCGGTGGGAGCTACCCCCAGCGGAAAGTGTACAAATCTGGGTGGCCAGCGGTGGGAGCTGCCCCCAATGGGAAGTGTATCCATTCAGAGATAGCGGTACATACCATATTTCCCCAAAAATAAGACCTACCCTGATTTTTCAAGAGGCTTGAACTATAAGCCATACCCTGAAAATAAGCCCTAGTGACATTACATTAAAAGGAAGGAAAAAAACAATACACTACCTAGCAGACTCGGTCCAGGTCCTCCCGCTGCTCTTCAGAATTTCAGCGCACTTGCTGCAATCCTTGGCTGCCCACAGCAGACCGCCTCTAGGAAGTGATGGCTGTGTTTGGTTCATTGAGCACTGCATTGATTGGCTGAGCAGTGCTCGAGAACCAGTCACAACCATCGCATTGTGGAGGCTGGATTTATAAAGTGTGACGGCTGTGATTGGTTCTCGAACGCTGTTCAGCCAATCAATGCAGCGCTCTGTGAACCAATCACAGCCATCAATTGGTTTATCGAGCGCTGCACTGATTGGCTGAGCAGTGTTCGAGAACCAATCGGAGCCATCGTTTACTAGAGACTGGATTTATGAATCCAGTAACCAGGGGCAAGCTTCTATGGGTGGCTGTGGACTGCAGAAAGCGTGCCAGAGTGGAGAGCAGCAGAAGGACCCAGACCGAACCTGCTAGGTAAGTGTATTACGAAATTCCTCGAAAATAAGACCTAGTGCCTCTCTTGATGCAAACCTCAATATAAGACTAGGTCTTATTTTCAGGGAAACAGTACACCTTTGGGATCACTTTTTATTCAATTTTTTTTCTTGAATAGATAATGATCACATAATTGCAAGTCTTGCATTGCTCGTGTGTGTATATATATATATATATATATATATATATATATATATATATAATATAAATTATTTATTTTTTCTCTGTTGGTGTTCAGCATGTGGGATTGATAATGTGATATTGTAATCATCTGGACCTGCGGTTCACAAACTGTGCTCCTTGGGGCTCCATGAAAGACAGTCGGGCTCCGTGGTGGCAAACCTCTGGCACACATGCTGGATGGGGCACACGTGCCAACAACAGCTCCCCACTGTAGTGATTACCAGCTCGGTGACACAGCTTCCTGACCGGTAATCGCGCAGTAGCGCTACTGGCAGCGCTGAACCCGGCGCACACTCTGACGTCAGTGTGCAGCTGGGATTCTCCTCCCTTAAATACTACCCTACTTGGTTCCACAGGACAAGACAAAGGAGGAAACGTTTGCGGCTCATACAATGACATCAGTGTGCACCCAGGATCAGCGCTCAGAAGAGGAATAGCGGCACTAACTACAAGGAGGTGGTATGTATATGAGTTGACGGGTTATTATGGTGTTTTTCCCGAAAATAGGTCCTACCCTGATAATAAGACCTACCCTGGTTTTTAGGGGAGGCCTAAAATATAAGTCCTCCGCGGCATCCCGATGGTCTCTGGCGGCGCTGCGGTAATCTGCAGTGTCCTCCCTATCTGCCATCTGTTTCTTTCTGGTGACAGGGGTTTGAATACGCAGCCTCCAGCAAAGCGAGCGCTGTGATTGGCTAATTGAGCGCCAGCAGCCAATCACAGCCATTCAGTGAAAGACATCACTGAATGGCTGTGATTGGCTCATCGAGCATTGGCTGTGTTTGGCTGCTGGCGCTCGATTAGCCAATCACAGCGCTCGCTTTGCTGAAGGCAGGGTATTCAAAGCCCCCTCACCAGAAGAGGCTGAGATGGCAGATATGGAAGACACTGCATTTTGCCACAGCACCACCGGAGACCATCATGAGGCATCGGGACACCGCAGACCAGGTGAGTATAAGGTATCCCCTGCCCCGAAAATAAGACACTTTACCTCTTTTGGGGCAAAAATTAATATCAGTGTCTTATTTTGGGGGAAACACTGTATTATTTGTGCTACTGAGGGGTTAATATGATTACTGAGGTGGTTAATATGATTACTGTGGGGTTAATATGATTACTGTTTGGGTTAATATTGCAGTGGGGATTAATGATTAACCACTTAAGCGACGCAATTTTTAGTTATTTATGGGTTAAAAAACGTCACTTTTTTCAATTTGAATTCTATGATTCTTTCTCAACTTGGGAGTGTGATGTTTTTTAAAAAAGAGATATAATGCAATGGGATGCAGGCACCCCAGCAGTGATTTTTGGGGGAGGACTTGAAATATAAGCCCTTCCCTGAAAATCATCCCTAGCTTGTGTAAAAAATGAAAAATATATATACTCCCTCTCCACCGCAGTCGGGGTCCGGCGGTTCTTGACATATGGCATCCCGGCTCTGTACTGAAGATCTTTCAGCCGGTGGAGATTTAAAATCCCCACCAGCTGAAAGCGCTGTATCTGATTGGCTCAGCGCTCAGCCAATCACAGGCAGCGCTCAGCCTTTCCTTGAATGACAGCTGAGCTGCCTGTAATTGGTCACAGTGCTCGGCCAATGACAGACAGCACTCGGCTATTCATTGAATTCAATGAATGGACCCAACGCTGTCTGTGATTGGCTGAGTGCTGTGAGCAAGAACCGCCGGACCCCGACAGCGGCGAAGAGATAAGTATATATTCTTTTTTATTTTTTACACACGCTTGGGAAAATTTTCGGGGAAGGGCTTATATTTCAAGCCCTTCCTCCGAAAATCATTGCCGTGGGGAGTCCCCTCATCGCTGAACACGGTGACAGCACTGTCACAGTGTTCAGCGATAAAGGGACTCCCCGCAGGGGTGAAGGGATCCTCTGCCACTGCAGCGGATAACAATCATCTCCCATTCATTTCAATGGGGCCCAAGCTGCTCTCGCGCGTCCCAGACAAATTTAATTTTTTTTCTCCCGAACGCATGCCTGACGATGGAGTCAGGCAAGTGGTTAATATTGCTGCGGGGGTTAATGTTACTGAGGGGGTTAATGTTACTGTGGAGGTTAATATTACTGGGGTCGCTATAGGGGGTCACCTATTACTCCATGGGCCGCAATAGAGATCACCTATTACTACTGGAGCCACAATAGGGATCACCTATTACTACTGGAGCCGCAATAGGGATCACCTATTACTACTGGGGCCGCAATAGGGGTCGCCTATTACTCCTGGGACCTCAATAGGGGTAACATTACTCCTGGGGCCGCAATAGGGGTCACCTGTTACTCCTGGGGCCGCACTAGGGGTCACCTGTTACTCCTGGGGCCGCACTAGGGGTCACCTGTTACTCCTGGGGCCGCACTAGGGGTCACCTGTTACTCCTGGGGCCGCACTAGGGGTCACCTGTTACTCCTGGGGCCGCACTAGGGGTCACCTGTTACTCCTGGGGCCGCACTAGGGGTCACCTGTTACTCCTGGGGCCGCACTAGGGGTCACCTGTTACTCCTGGGGCCGCACTAGGGGTCACCTGTTACTCCTGGGGCCGCACTAGGGGTCACCTATTGTTCCTGGGGCCGCACTAGGGGTCACCTATTGTTCCTGGGGCCGCACTAGGGGTCACCTATTGTTCCTGGGGCCGCACTAGGGGTCACCTATTACTCCTGGGGCCGCACTAGGGGTCACCTATTACTCCTGGGGCCGCACTAGGGGTCACCTATTACTCCTGGGGCCGCACTAGGGGTCACCTATTACTCCTGGGGCCGCACTAGGGGTCACCTATTACTCCTGGGGCCGCACTAGGGGTCACCTATTACTCCTGGGGCCGCACTAGGGGTCACCTATTACTCCTGGGGCCGCACTAGGGGTCACCTATTACTCCTGGGGCCGCACTAGGGGTCACCTATTACTCCTGGGGCCGCACTAGGGGTCACCTATTACTCCTGGGGCCGCACTAGGGGTCACCTATTACTCCTGGGGCCGCACTAGGGGTCACCTATTACTCCTGGGGCCGCACTAGGGGTCACCTATTACTCCTGGGGCCGCACTAGGGGTCACCTATTACTCCTGGGGCCGCACTAGGGGTCACCTATTACTCCTGGGGCCGCACTAGGGGTCACCTATTACTCCTGGGGCCGCACTAGGGGTCACCTATTACTCCTGGGGCCGCACTAGGGGTCACCTATTACTCCTGGGGCCGCACTAGGGGTCACCTATTACTCCTGGGGCCGCACTAGGGGTCACCTATTACTCCTGGGGCCGCACTAGGGGTCACCTATTACTCCTGGGGCCGCACTAGGGGTCACCTATTACTCCTGGGACCGCACTAGGGGTCACCTATTACTCCTGGGACCGCAATAGGGGTCACCTATTACTCCTGGGACCGCAATAGGGGTCACCTATTACTCCTGGGACCGCAATAGGGGTCACCTATTACTCCTGGGACCGCAATAGGGGTCACCTATTACTCCTGGGGCCGCAATAGGGAATCACCTATTACTACTGGGGCCGCAATAGCGGTCGCTATTACTACTGGGGCCAATATAGGGGACACGATTACTGCAGGGGGCCCACCACTATACGAGGTCATGATTACGACAAGGGGCCCACCAATATAGGGGATGGTATTACTACTGGAGCCAATATAGGGGATGGTATTACTACTGGAGCCACCAATATAGGGGTCACTATTACAACGCGGGGCAGGTTTGCTGCTGAATTTACAGTTGCTGGAGCAGCAAAGTGGTTGAGATTTTGAAAATCTCATCACACACTGTGGAAAAAATCTGCACAAAACCTGTGTGGATACTGACATGTGGTGCAGGATTTAATTCTGCAGCATGTTAATTTAAAATATAATGTATATCAATAGCCCATCCAGTGCTCCAGCGCGCCTCCCTGTTTTTTTTTTTTTTTAACAACTGTGTCCTTTTTATAATGATGGAAGTAAACATATGACCACAGCCTCTGTCACACTTAGGGGCTCCACCAGAAACTTTTGCTTCAAAAAGGGCTCCATGGCTGAAAAAGTTTGGAAACCACTGATCTAGATTATTGCGGACACAGTGATACCAAATTTAATTTAATTTTTTTTCTTGATGAGATAACTTGGAAAGGCTGTTTTTTTTAACTTTTACTAGCTTTTTATTTTTTTCTAATATTTAATAAAACCTGTTTACTCATTCTTACATGTTTTTAAAGTCCTCATGAGGGGCTTTAACTTGTGATTGTTTGATCACTCATACTGTATAAGGCAATACAACACTATTGCATTATACTGCATTTTGACAAGCTATCATTCACAGCAGCCCTGAAGGTGTGCAGAGTGCCATGACAATGGGGTGGCAGACCCCAATCGCATTACTGGGACCGTCCAGCAGCCCCAAACATCGATCGGGGCATTTAACATGGTAACAGCCAAGGCGTGAACACTGATCATGACTTTAGTCGGCAGATGTCAGCCCTCTTTAGCAGGCTCGGCTCTCTAGTAAAGCCCCATGATACCCCACATGTCCCCATGATACCCCACATGTACTGTGCATGTTGGGAAGGGGTTAACATGGAGTCAGGCCACCATAACAGCCCCCACTCTTCTGGGAAGGTTTTCTACAAGATTTTAGACAGGTTCATCCATAGGGACAACTTGGGGCTGCTTAGGAACAGTTGGGTCTGGTGTTGTGACAGTGTCAGGGAGAGGCACAGACTGAGTCAGTATTAGAGACGGCATTTGTCTGATTTTAAAAATTTGTGTGGTGCAGTGGTTAGACAGCAGAAATGCAATCCTAAGTTCTTGCTCACGACCTTAAAGGGGTTGTCTCGCGAAAGCAAGTGGGGTTAAGCACTTCTGTATGGCCATATTAATGCACTTTGTAATATACATCGTGCATTAAATATGAGCCATACAGAAGTTATTCACTTACCTGCTCCGTTGCTGGCGTCCCCGTTGCCATGGCTCCGTCTAACTTCGGTGTCTTCTTGCTTTTTTAGACGCGCTTGCGCAGATCTATCTTCTCCATTCGGCTCGTCTCGGCATCACCGGCATTTTGGCTCCGCCCCCTTGTACGCGTCATCGCGAAGCTCCGCCCCCATCGCATGTGCCGATTCCAGCCAATCAGACGGAGCCATGGCAACGGGGACGCCAGCAACGGAGCAGGTAAGTGAATAACTTCTGTATGGCTCATATTTAATGCACGATGTATATTACAAAGTGCATTAATATGGCCATACAGAAGTGCTTAACCCCACTTGCTTTCGCGAGACAACCCCTTTAAGGTTGCAGGTTCAATTCCCTGCTTGGTTCAGGTAGCCAACTTACGGTTGACTCAGCCTTCCATCCTTCCAAGGTCTGTAAAATGAGTACCGTACCCAGCTTGCTGGGGGGTAAAAGATGACTGGGAAAGGCAATGTCAAACCATCCCCGCAAAAACAGTCTGCCCAGAAAATATCACAATGTGAAGTCACCCTAGAAGACTTGGTACCTGCACTTAGAGGGCTTTGCCTTCTCTGGTATAGTATGTGTTTCAATTTCTACTACTAGTTTCATAAAATTCCTCATCATTTGGTTATCATCCCCCTCAGCCCCTGTCATCTAATGGTTAAATTTGTATTATCACTGTGTTGATACATGCTTCATATCTAGATTCTTTGCAACATGATGTTACATTATTCAGCTCTACTTTAGCCCCTTAAACACCAGGTGTGGTAAATCTACAGCACTTGGCCCTGAGCTTTAATCCTGGCCATTAGCAAAAATACAGAGCTGGATTAAAATCCCTGTTCCTGTTCCATAGGCTCAGAGCCCTGCTTTCGGTCAGCCTGCCACAATCTTTCGACCACCTAATTTCACAAGTGCATTTGTGGTGTTGGTCTACTGATTCACTACGCCTGCTCTCTGACTGGTCAGTGCTGCTTACTTGATTGGTACTGGCCAATCGGAGAGTAGCATGCAGTGTGCATTAAGTAGTGAGAAGGTTATGGTGGTAACATAATAAGTTAGGCTAAAGTGACACAATGTCCATCTAATTCAGCCTTTTTTCACCTCCCCTTGTTGATCCAGAGGAAGGCAAAAATAAACCCAATGAGGCAGAAGACATTTTAGCCCTTTTGGGGGAAACAAAATCCTTCCCAACTCCATAATGGCAGTCAGAATAATCCCTGGATCGACGTTTGAAAGTTCCTACCTGATTCCAAGACTCAGATAAATAACCCCGCTGGTTATTTAATGTCTAAATTGTGTAGTATCATAGCATTCCAAAAAGACGTCTAGCCCCCTCTTAAAGGGGTTGTCCCGCGCCGAAACGGCTTTTTTTTTTTTTTAAACCCCCCCCCCCCCCCCCGTTCGGCGCGAGACAACCCCGCTGCAGGGGTTAAAAAAACAACCCGCACAGCGCTTACCTGAATCCCGGCGGTCCGGCGTCTTCATACTCACCTGCTGAAGATGGCCGCCGGGATCCTCTGTCTCCATGGACCGCAGGGCTTCTGTGCGGTCCATTGCCGATTCCAGCCTCCTGATTGGCTGGAATCGGCACGTGACGGGGCGGAGCTACACGGAGCCCCATTCAGAAAACAAGAAGACCCGGACTGCGCAAGCGCGGCTAATTTGGCCATCGGAGGGCGAAAATTAGTCGGCACCATGGAGACGAGGACGCCAGCAACGGAGCAGGTAAGTATAAAACTTTTTATAACTTCTGTATGGCTCATAATTAATGCACAATGTACATTACAAAGTGCATTATTATGGCCATGCAGAAGTGTATAGACCCACTTGCTGCCTCGGGACAACCCCTTTAAACTCCTCTATCAACTTTGCCATCACCACGTCCTCAGGCAGACAGTTACACAGTCTCTGCTCTTACAGTAAAGTTAGGGGTAGAAGCCAATTTATCCCTTAATGGCAGTCAGAATAATCCCTGGATCAACAGTCGTCCGCAAAATGTTTCTTCCTGACTCTAAGTTTGGAAGATCCCTGAATCAACAACCCTTCTGACCATTTAATGTCTATATCCTGTAATGTCGTAGGGCTCTAGAAAGACATCTAGTCCCCTCTTAAACTCCTCTATGGATTTTGCCATCACCACGTCCTCAGGCAGAGAGTTCCACAGTCTCACTACTCTTACAGTAAAGAACCCCCTTCTGTGTTGGTGATGAAACCTTCTTTCCTCTAGGCATACAGGGTGCCCCCTTGTTACTGTCGCAGTCCTGGGTATAAACAGATCATGGGAGAAATCCTTATATTGTCCCCTAATGTATTTATACATAGTTATTTGGTCGCCCCTTAATCATCTTTTTTCCAGGGTAAATAATCCTAATTTTGATAGCCTCTCTGGGTATCCCAGTCCTCCCATTCTGTTTATTAATTTAGTTGCCCATCTTTGAACCCCCTCAAGAACTAGAACATCTTTCCTGACCACCGGTGTCCAGAGCTGTACACAGTATTCCATGTGAGGCCTTATATAGTGGTAGCATAATGTTAGCTTTATACTGTGGGTCACTATGATTGCAGCAATACCAGATTTATACTTGGACAACTGAAAGCGGGGCCTGGAATTGGCGGAGAATGACAACAAGAGGTATTTTGTCCCAAGACCAGAGGCTTGCTTTAAAGAGAATCTGTCATCAACTATAAGCACCATAAACTAAGTTTATGGGCTTGCAGGTCAGAGCTGAGTTCCAGTAATGTGCTTTTTGTATTTGCCCGTCTCTTGGTTCTTTCGCTTTTGGTGCTGGAAACTGGCACTAGGTCTGCGCATCGGACTCTGCATTGAGTGCGTGCGCACACCAATAAAGAAGAGTGTACATGCGCCCGCCGCCTGCAGGGATGAGCCCATTGCACAGACTGAGTGCCAGTTTCCAGGGCTGCCGTCTGTATCATTGGGGGACATAGCAAAGACATTGGGAATAGCTTCTGCCACTAGGAAGCGACACCAAGCATAAAAGTGCTAACTCCTCCCACTAGCTATATCACCCTGCAAACAACATGCTAGCTCAGCTTTTAGCTTAGTGTCGTAGGAGGCAGACGGTCTCATCACAGAGACTATTTTCTTCATCTTTTATTTTTCACTTTAACTTTTTCCATAAGACCAGGGAATAACATTGAGACAGGACTCTCCCTGTTAACCCACTGAGGAGGGCAAACAGAATGGAGCTAACCTTCTGTTGTCTGCCTGGTCCCTCAGAAGACAAGGAGGCACATTCAGGCGCCAACCTGGAAGTGACCCACCAGCCATAGATCCCCCTTTCTTACAGTCCAGAATCCCCACCCTTCCTAAAGGCAGGCGATGGTGGGGAGAAGCTCTGCTGCAGTTGGGTATCCTCCCTACCTCAGTCAAGAGGTAAGTATGTGGTTTTATTTTGTTAGTCCGCCACCGTGCGGACTGTAACTGGGTGTCCACCGTGTGATTGTGCTCTTTTATTCGTACGGCCCGCAGCTTCTTGGGGCCGCGCGGAGTGTGCCGCCTGCAGCTTGTGCTGTGCCCCTGTGGCTTATGGTGGTGCCACCCGCGGCTTGTAGTGTGCCCCTGCGGCTTATGGTGGTGCCACCCACGGCTAGCAGTAGTGCAGCTTGTGCTGTGCTGCCCGCGGCTAGAAGTAGTGCCGCCTGCGGCTTGTGCTGTGTTGCCCGCAGCTTGTAGTGTGCCCCTGCGGCTTGTGTTGTGCCACCCGCGGATTGTAGTGGGCTGCATGCAAATTGTGGTGTACCGCCCGAGGCTGTGATTAGCCGCCATATGGCAGCCACCACGTAGCTCAGGCGTTATGGCAGCCATGTGGGGGGGATGGCCCCGCCACGCTGCCCTCGTGCAGTGCAACCACGCACCCGGTCTAGCGTGGAGCCGTCTGCCTAGCAGTGCTGCAGCTCGTAGCCGCCAGCGGCCTGCTGCCACATCGGGCGCGCGCCCTGAGTATGTCGCCGCTGCAGGATAGGCCAGTGTATAACCTTTGTGTTTTTGCCGCTGGTCAGCGCAGAGTTCAGGGCCGCCAGGCGTGTTTTCGGTGTAATTTGCCGCTGTACTGCTTGAACTATGACCGCCATAGGCTGGTGTATTTTGCTCCTGTGCGACCCGTTTCGGCAGCATGCGGCGGTTGTTCATGACTATGCTGTCCACTCCATATGCACCTAGCACCTCCCAACCCAGACTTCCTCCCCACAATCCACTTCAGTGAATGTGGGCTTGCTGGGACCTGTAGTACCTTCCATACCAGGAATAGTACTCGCACAGGGATTTTCCGGACTCAGCGCTCCCCATGTCTACTTCAAACCGGGTTGAACCTTGCCTATCGGTAGCTCCCTGTTGCCCCTCCTGCAGTTCCCTGCAGCCAGCCTACCGCAGTGTACTAATGGTCAGCATTACTCCAGGCTTGCTGACTCCTGTATTACCTTCCTTAGAGAAGGAGTTCTTGCACAGGGATCCTCTGGACTCATCGCTCCCCATCTCTGCTCTGGATTGGGTTGAGCCATGCCTGTCAGTAACTCCCCTGTTGCCCCTCCTGCAGTTCCATGCAGTCCAGGATGACAGATGGACAGAGCCACAAATCTCTTTCTCGTCTTGTTCATGGGGGAACACGGCACCCACCCAGTGTGGTATTAGGACTATAACATATACTCCTCTTGGTTGGAGTGTTCTCAGTGCGATCACACATGGTGTTACAATGGATTACAGTTCGTGAGTATGGTTATTCATTATCTATTCTTGTCATATCCTACGGGCTGCTCCTACTGCTTGCATATAAACTGCACTAGCATGTTGCTTGTGGGGGGGTATAGCTAGTGGGAGGACTTATGCTTAGTGTCGCCTCCTAGTGGCAGAAGCTATACCCAAGGTCTTTGTTGTGTCCTCCAATGAACAAAACGAGAAAGAGATTTTACGGCAAGTTCTTTAGAAAAATCTAGTTTTCTCGTACCTCGGCCGGACTTTTTATACTGCTTACAGGTGATGACAGCTTCCCTTTAACTTCATATTTTAGCAGGTGGCTGACACGAAAAGTAAGATTTGGCACGTTTTAATTCATCAATTAGCTTTTAGTAACTCATGTATTTCTTTGCAGCGGGAGATGAAATATTCGTCACCATTGTTACTGGCATATGAAGATAGAATTACTGAGAAGGATAATGTGATCCTGGCAGTTGAGGTGAGTTGTAATTTACTAGCACGCATTGACTTTACATGAAGTTCTCATTCTAGGGTGTATTCACACAGACAATCGTATCACCTGTTAAAACCATTTTCTGATCGCACAGTGCACAACCAATAAAACAGAATGTGGCTGCACTGTGTGATCAGGCCCATACAGACGTCTACTCAGACATTAGGTGATTGTTTAAAAAAGTCCAGGATTAGAAAAACGTGGCTGCTCTGTTCCAGAGACAGCGCCACAGCTGACCATAGATAGTGTCTGGTATTGCAGCTGAGCTCCATTACAGTGAATTAAGTTTATTAGGTTCAGCACTACACACAATCAATTGTCAGTTGTGACATTGTTTTTAGTAGAAAACAGCTATGTTTTTCTAATTCTGGACAGCCCCTTAAGGACATGGCCTATTTTGGCCATGAGAACGGAAGGATTTTTGGGGGATTTTCAACTCCACTTTTCAAAAGCCATAACGTGTAAGGAAGAGTGCGCATGCACCTGCTTCCTGCAAAGATGACCCCATTGCAGAAACTGCCAGTTTCCAGAGCTGCCGGCTAGGGAATGGGGAGTAAGTATAAAAAAGCACTTTCGTGCCTCAGCTGAAATTTTTTATACTGTTTATAGGTAATGACAGGTTCCCTTTAACTCCATATTTTAGCAGTTGGCTGACACGAAAAGTAAGATTTGGCGCGTTTTAATCCATCAATTAGCTTTTAGTAACTCATCTATTTGTTTGCAGCTGGAGATGAAATAGTTGTCAGCTTTGTTACTCACATATGAAGATAGAATTACTGAGAAGGATAATGTGATCCTGGCAGTTGAGGTGAGTTGTAATTTACGAGCACGCATTGACTTTACATGAAGTTCTCATTCTAGGGTGTATTCACACAGACAATCGTATCACCTGTTAAAACCATTTTCTGATCGCACGGTGCACGGTGTAAAAAAGTCCAGGATTAGAAAAACGTGGCTGCTCTGTTCCAGAGACAGCGCCACAGCTGACCATAGATAGTGTCTGGTATTGCAGCTGAGCTCCATTACAGTGAATTAAGTTTATTAGGTTCAGCACTACACACAATCAATTGTCAGTTGTGACATTGTTTTTAGTAGAAAACGGCTATGTTTTTCTAATTCTGGACAGCCCCTTTAAGGACATAGCCTATTTTGGCCATGAGAACGGAAGGATTTTGGGGGATCTCAACTCCACTTCACAAAAGCCATAATGTTTTTATTTTTCCGTCGACATGGCCGTATGAGGGCTTGCTTTCTTGCGTGGTGAACAGTAGTTTTTATTTGTACCATTTTTGGGTACATATAATATATTGTAAAACTTTTACTGTTTTTTCTTTGAGAACAGAGAGAGAAAACACATTAATTCTGGATTTTTTTTTTACTGCGTATTTCTTGAACTCGGTGGCAGGGATAGAGTGTAAAAAGTTGCGCTCTGTGAACATTTACACCTCCTCAGATTAGTAGCCTTGCTGAGGTGCGGTGGTATCAAACAGCTTCTCAACAAACTGCTCCTGGAACTGCAGGAAAGTGAGCATTTCCAGGAACTTGTAAATTACGTAGGCATTGCAGGTAGCGATCTGAATCACACAGCCGTATGTGGAATCTGCTCATGGAGGCCTGAAGCAGATCCCAGCTGTGACCCTGCATATGGCCGCATAATGTGCTACATCCTCACACATGCACAGTACACCTTTTTTTAAAGATTTTATATTTCCCACGCCGATGCTTAGCGATGACACGAGAACTCGCAGCCCATACGCAATGTAATTGCATACAGGCTACAGGTATGTCCACGACCATAGAGCACAATAGTAACATAGTATGCAAGGCCCAATGAAGACAATGTCCATCTAGTTCAGCCTGTTTATCCTCCTATGTTGTTGATCCAGAGGAAGGCAAAAAAAACCAAAGGCAGGAGCCAATTAGCCCTTTTGGGGGAAACTTCCTTCCCGACTCCCTAATTGCAATCAGACTAATTCCTGGATCAACCTTTAATAGTTCCTACCTGTCTGTATACCCGGATTAACAATTAACCTAAGATTTATATCCTGTAATATCCTTCCCCCCCTAGAAAGACATCAAGTCCCCTTTTAAACTCCTCTATGGATTTTGCCATCACCACATCCTCAGTTCCACAGTCTCACTGCTCTTACAGTAAAGAACCCTTTTCTGTGTTGGCAATGGAAGCTGCTTTCTTCTAGACAAAGCAGATGCCCTCTCGTTACCGTCGCAGTCCTGGGCATAAACAGGTCATGGGAGAGATCCTTGTATTGTCCACTCATGTATTTATACATAGTGATTTGGTCGCCCCTTGGCCGTCTTTTTTCCAGGGTAAATAATCCCAATTTTAATAGCCTCTCTGGGTATTCCAGTCCCTTTATTCCATGTATTAGTTTAGTTTCCTTTCTTTAAACCCCCTCAAGCACTGTAACATCTTTCCTGAGCAACAGAACTGTGCGCAGTATTCCATGTGAGGCCTAACAAGTTCCTTATATAGTGGCAGGATAATGTTCTCCTCCCTCACCCCTATACCTCTTTTAACCCCTTAGTGACCAAGCCTGTTTACGCCTTAATGACCAGGCCAAATTTTGCAAATCTGACATGTGTCACGTTAACATGGAAAAAGACCAGAAAGGTTTTGCATATCCAAGCGATTCTGACATTGTTTTTTCGCCACATATTGTACTTCGTTTAGGTGGGAAAAAAAGACCGATAGAATTTGTGTTTATTTATTAAAAGCGCCAAAATTGGGAAAATTTGGAAAAAATCGTCATTTTTTCACATTTCCAACTGCAATATCTCAAATATGTGCAAACATAATATAGAAATTTTTGCTAAGATTTATATTTCCATCCGTTTACTTTCGTTTTTTTTTTTTAACCATTTAGGAGACGTACAAATGTAACATTACTTTTCAGCATTTTGAGGAACACTTTGTTTTCCTACACCAATCTAAGATTGGAAAGGCTCATAGGAGTCAAAATGATAGATACCCCCACAAGTGACCCCATTTTAAAAACTACACCCATTGACGTATTCACTGAGGGGTGTCATGAGTATTTTAACCCCACAGTTTTTTTTCAGGAGTCAATGCAATTTAGAAGAGAAAAACAAAAATTTCATATTTTTGCAAATATGTCATTTTAAAGACAGGACTTTTTTCTATAGTACACATGAAAATGAGGATTTGCACCCCAGAATGGATACCCCTGTTTGTCCCGTGCTCAGAAACATACCCATTGTGGCCCTAATCTTACGTTTGGATGCACAATGGGGCCCAAGATGAAAGGAGCAATCGGTGGCTTTCGGAACAGAAATTTTGCTTGAAGGAGATTTAGGCCCCATTGCCCACTTGTAGAACCATTGAGTGACCAAAACTATGGAGAACGCCCACAAGTGACTCCATTTTGAAAAGTAGATCCCTTAACGAATTTATCTAGGGGTACGATGACTTTTTTGACTTCACAGTTTTTGAATGAATCTAAGCCAAGCCGAAGGAAAAAAATTACAATTTTCATTTTTTTGGTAATTCTGTCATTTTAAAAGCAGTTTTTTTGTACAGCACATATATGAATGAAGACTTGCACCCCAAAATGGATACCCCTGTTTCTCCCGTACTCATAAACATACCCATTATGGCCCTAATCATATGTCTGGATGCCCAATGGGGCCCAAAATGAAAGGAGCAAGCGGTGGCTTTCTGAACAGAAATTTTGCTTGAAGGCGTTTTAGTCCCCATTGCCCACTTGCACAGCCCTTGAGCGGGCAAAACAATGGAGCACCCAAAAATTACCCTATTTTGAAAACTAAACCCCTTAATGAATTTATCTAGGGGTACGATGACTTTTTTGACTTCACAGTTTTTGAATGAATCTAAGCCAAGCCGAAGGGGAAAAAAATACGATTTTCATTTTTTTGGTAATTCTGTCATTTCAAAAGCAGTTTTTTTTGTACCGCACATATATGAATGAAGACTTGCACCCCAAAATGGATACCCCTGTTTGTCCTGTGCTCAGAAACATACCCATTGTGGCCCTAGTATTACGTCTATATGCACAATGGGGCCCAAAATGAAAGGAGCAACCGGTGGCTTTCAGAACAGAAATTTTGCTTGAAGGAGATTTAGTCCCCATTGCCCACTTGTAGAGCCATTGAGTGACCAAAACAATGGAGAACCCCCACAAGTTACCCCATTTTGAAAAGTAGACCCCCTAAAGAATTTATCTAGGGGTATGATGACTTTTTTGACTTCACAGCTTTTGAATGAATCTAAGCCAAGCAGAAGGAAAAAATTATGATTTTCATTTTTTTGGCAATTGTGTCAATTTAAAAACTGTTTTTTTTTGGAAAGTGCACATAGGAATGAAGACTTTCACCCCAAAATGGATACCCCCATTTGTCCTGTGTTCAGAAACATACCCATTGTGGCCCTAATCTACTTAAAGGAAACATAGCTAGGCCTCTAATGGAAGGAGCACCCGTTGGATTTCAGGGTACAATGGAATAAATTCCAGTCCCCATTGCCCACATGTAGAGCCATTGAGCGGCCAAAACGATAGAGAACCCCCACAAATGACCCCATTTTAAAAACTAGGCCCCTTAACAAATTCATCTAGGGGTGTACTGCGTATTTTGACCCCACAGTATTTGAATGAATTCAAGCAAAGAAAAGGAAAAAATTACGATTTTCATTTGTTTGGCAATTTTGTCAATTTAAAAACTGTTTTTTTTGTACAGTGTACATAGGAATGAATACTTTCACCCCAAAATGGATACCCCTGTTTGTCCCGTGTTCAGAAACATACCCATTGTGGCCCTAATCTACTTACAGGACACATGGCTAGGCCCATAATGGAGGGAATGCCCGCTGGATTTCAGGGCAGAACTGAATAAATTCCAGGCCCCATTGCCCACTTATACGGAAAAAAATTTGACTTCCTAAAAATAATCCCCCCCCCCCAGTTTTTGGCATTCCCTAAATATTAGATAAAGGTAATAATATAAACTGCGTTTTATGTCCGAAGACGGGGGTAATTACGGAGGCTGGTTGGGTTGGGCACATGGGGCAAGAAAACCAGGTATCCCCCCCCCCCCCCCTCCTCTCATGTATTTTGGGGGGTATTTCGTAACCTCAGCGGCGGGGATGGGGTGTAGTAAGTGGCGCTGTGAGGCTTTGTAATCTTGCTGCGGTGCGGCGGTCTCACAGAGAAGGCGCTCAACAAGCTGCTCCGGGAACTACAGGAAGACGAACGTTCCCGGGGCTTCTTGTAAATTACGGATTACAGGTAGCGGTCTGAATAACGCCGTGCTCACGTAGCCGTAGGCGGAATCTGCTTGTGGAGGCCTGCAGAGGATCCCAGCTGTGAGCCCGGCTGTGACCCTGCGTACGGCCGCGTAATGTACTGCGCATAACTGCCTACTCACACGGGCGGTTTTTTGTTTGCATTTCCCGTGCCGTCGCTTAGAGATGACTCGGGTACCAGCAGCCCATTCACAATGTGTTTGCATATGGGCTGCGGGGATATCCGCGGTCATAGAGCACAAAGGGCTCTAGGGCGCAGATATTCGTAGTAAAATATAGCATGCTGTGTTCTGTTTCTGCGAGTGGATTACGTAATTCCGACCCACTAATTGGGGGAAATTGTGTAATCCAATGCATGCGATTGATCCGTGGATTACCGCTGATCAAGCGCATGCAGAACCTGTAATTCCTCTCCAGTCACGCGTGATCGGCCTAATGTTAGATCGCTACTTTATCACGTGACCGGGGACCGCTCAGCGAGGCCACCGGTCACTGCTCCAAGCACTCAGTGACCATTGGTCGCTGGGAGCAAGGAGATTTAAAATTTCCTGGGCTTCCCGGCTCCTGCGAATGTGTCCGGCATTTTGCCGGCGGGCGCATGCGCAGCAGCCGGAAGGGTCCATGGAGGATAATCGCATCTGGATTCAAATGCGGAAGCCTCGGAGAAGATGCTTCATCTCCCCCAACCGATCGCATCGGTGAGGGGAAATGAAACTGCCACTTTTTAAAGTGCTTGAGGGGGTTCAAAGAAGGGCAACTAAACTAATACATGGAATGACGGGACTGGAATACCCCGAGAGGCTATCTAAATTGGGACTATTTACTCTAGAAAAAAGAAGGTTAAGAGGCGACCAAATAACCATGTATAAGTACATGAGGGGACAACACATGGATCTCTCCCGCGATCTGTTTACACCCAGGACCACGACGGTAACAAGAGGACATCCGCTACGATTAGAGGAAAGTAGGTTTCATCACCAACACAGAAAGGGGTTCTTTACTGTAAGAGCAGTTAGACTGTGGAACTCTCTACCAGGGGAAGTGGTGATGGCAAAATCCATAGAGGAGTTTAAAAGGGGACTTGATGTCTTTCTGGAGAAGAAGGATATTACAGGATATAAATATTAGGTTAAGTGTCAATCCTGGTATATAGGCAGGTAGGAACTATTAGGGGTTGATCCAGGGAACAGTCTGATTGCCATTAGGGAGTCGGGAAGGAATTTTTCCCCCAAAAGGGCTAATTGGCTTCTGGCCTTGGGGTTTTTTTGCCTTCCTCTGGATCAACACAGTAGGATAGACAGGCTGGACTAGATGGACAATGTCTTCATTCGGCCTTACATACTATGTTACTAAAGAACTTTTACTTGATCGCCATTATGCATTGGATAACGGCGATCACGTGACCAGTAACCGCATACCCCGGCTCCCCGTGACATCTCCAGCCTCTTAGCTACCTTTTGTAGCCAGCAGCAGGGAGATTTTATATTTCTTGGGCAATATTTCACTTTTGCGCATGCGTCCGCCATCATGCTGACGGGCGCATGCGCCAAACCTGGGGTAAGGTCTGCGGATCAACATCCCACCAGGGAACAAATCCGGGACCTTGGGTACGTAATTTCATCCCCCCTTACGGATACGATCCATAAGGCGAGATGAAACTTTAACTTTTTAAACTTTTTTTTACTTTTAACTTTTTTTTTTTTTTTTACTTTTTAACTTTATATGATCAGCGTTATCTGATGGATAACGGTGATCATATGACTGGAAACCGCATACAGCGGTCCCCAGTCATATCTCCCTGCACTCGGCTATCTGTGACAGCCGGGTGCAGGGAGATTTTGAATTTGCCGGGCTCGCCGGCTTCTGCGCATGCGCGCCGCATCTGCACATCGCAGAAGCCAGCGGGGGGGTCCCGACACCGGCCAGAGGACATCGGCGGACCTGAGGTGAGTATTTTCACCTCACCTCATGGATCCGATCCATGAGGGGAGGTGAAACTTTTCTTTTTTTACACTTTTTTTCTGCAGCCGAGACGTCTCAAAACAGGTGTAAACCGCACCAAATGTCTTTATTTTCTCTGTATAATGTATTTGGTGTGCTCCTGTATGCTAATACATTATGATCTGCGTCATTATGACACAGACAGGCTATGATCTCATTCACATGGGCGTACTTGCAATCCGTATTACGCTTGTATATTTTACTCATGTAACACAGAGAATACAAAACCCCATTCATTTGTATTGGCGTAGTCAGGCGTGTTTTTCAAGGGTGTAAAAAAACACAACGCTGCATATTGCACGGACTGAAATTAGATACGCGTATGTGAATGAGCCCTTTGTGTACAGAGACCCCTAGGGCTTTCTTATGATTGTGTCACTAGATTTCCTTATAGGAGTTTCCCTTTCATCATGCAACAGCCTCTGACTGTGGCAATCAAGGAGTGAAAGAGACTCTGAAACCTACTTTTAGCCCTATGAGCTGAGCTTATGGGCTAAAAGTAGGTGACCCACTGAGTCCGGTGAAGTAAGTGCTATAATACCTTCCCCGGTGTGAGCACTGGAAGCGACCACTCAGTGTACTGAGCTGCACAATAAATAAAATTAGAACGGAAGGACTGCATAGCAGCATCATTCAATGCTTATCTTATATGGATAAAGGTAGGTGGCAGACTCCTCAGATCCCTGCCTTTAGAGCAGGAGTTTGGCTATCATTTGCCAGCTGTACTCCCTCTACAGGGTGGCACTGGAACTTCATTGCAGCGCTTATTCTGTAGTTAGTGATGAAAATGCCGTATTTCATGCAGCACCACTATAGGCTTTACCATAGATCGTATATTAGATCCATCACTAGACGATGGACTAGAAGAAGTGGCAATGCCAATTGTGGGGTCGGGAAGGAGAATAAATTTTGCACATGCAGATTTTCTTATAGTTTTGTGGTGTACTACTAGACCGCCATGGTAAACTCAACTCTCAAGATATATTCACAGATGGCGCAGTTGCAGCCGCTCATTCAATCTGTTGTCACTGTGGATGAGTGCAATGAGCTCACAATAACAAGAAGAGTGGGTCACCGAACCCCCTTTCTTGGAAATGGTGATGGTCTCAGCTGTAAGATGTTGGATAGGTGATAAGTGTATTGTAGTACGATCCCTTTAAGAAGGTGGCATCAAATGAGAACATTTATTGGGATGCATGCTGTTATTAAGAACAAGGTAGGGTCCTGTGATGTTGCCATATATAGTATGACTTTAGTAGTTCTGGAACTCAAATGAAAATTGTAACACCTCTATGAGAGAATTATGTCTGTTTCCAGCTCCTTGGTTGTTACCGCCTGTTACTCTTATTCCGACTCTCCTTGGTACCAATTCTAACCAAACATATCATACTGTATAATACTGAAGACAAATTCTGTATAGATGTTTTTATAAATTTATTATTAATGCATGAAAGATGTTATCATGCAGTGAATAAAAAGAAGCAAAGATGATGATGATTCTGCTCTTCAGACCTTGGCTTACTCTTGTGGTGTTTTTGGAAATCCAGGTCTGGATCACACATAGGTGACACTTTCCAGGAATCCTACAACACGCCACATTCAGCCTTGGGGCCCTCAGTTTGTCGTGTCCAATAGGAAGGGAGCAGATGATGATGATTCTGCTCTTCAGGCCTTGGCTTACTCTTGTGGTGTTTTTGGAAATCCAGGTCTGGATCACACATAGGTGACACTTTCCAGGAATCCTACAACACGCCACATTCAGCCTTTGGGCCCTCAGTTTGTCGTGTCCAATAGAAAGGAGCAGATGATGATGATTCTGCTCTTCAGGCCTTGGCTTACTCTTGTGGTGTTTTTTTGGAAATCCAGGTGCAGATCACACATAGGTGACACTTTCCTGGAATCCTACAACACGCCACTTTCAGCATTTGGGCCCTCAGTTTGTTGTGTCCACTAGAAAGGAGCAGATGATGATTCTGCTCTTCAGGCCTTGGCTTACTCTTGTGGTGTTTTTAGAAATCCAGGTCTGGATCACACATAGGTGACACTTTCCAGGAATCATACAACACGCCACATTCAGCCTTTGGGCCCTCAGTTTGTCGTGTCCAATAGGAAGGAGCAGATGATGATGATTCTGCTCTTCAGGCCTTGGCTTACTCTTGTGGTGTTTTTGGAAATCCAGGTCTGGATCACACATAGGTGACACTTTCCAGGAATCCTACAACACGCCACATTCAGCCTTTGGGCCCTCTGTTTGTCATGTCCGGTGGCTGAAGGAGCTGCTTTCTTTCTTAGCAGCTTCCTTCAGGATGCTAATTCTGCTTTTCAGGCCTTGGCTTACTCTTGTGTTGGTTTGGAAATCCAGGTCTGGATCACACAGGGGTGTTGCTTCCCTGGATTCCTACAACACGCCACATTCAGCCTTTAGGCCCTCAGTTTGTCAAGTCCAATGGGTGAAGGAGCTGCTTTCTTCCTTAGCAGCTTCCTTCTATCGTTGTCCCCACCTTGTAGATGAGATGTTCAGATGGTTGCATAACAAGTAAGGTTGAAAGAAGTCCTTCTATTTCAACCTGTAATTACTTGCTATGTTGACCCAGAGAAAGGCAAAAAACCCCTGAGGATTGTTGGTTGGCCCTCATATTAGGGGAAAAAATTCCTCCCTGACCCCAAATACGGCGATCGGAATAAGTCCCTGGGTCGTCAGAGCTCAAATCTATGTGGATGTTCAGTGGTGGGTGTTCGATAGGGTTGTCATGTCTGGTATTTAGGAAACTACATTTTAATGTTATGAAGAGGTCATGGAGGTATGATAGAGGTTACCGGCTGTGATGTAGAACAAAGAAAAAAATCATGAGACAAGTTGTTCCTAATACAAAATGAACACCAATATGGCAAATCTATTATTTGCCTTCTCAGTTGGTATGAAAACTTGAAAGCAGTGGTTTATCTTCACTTTCTACTTGCCTCTCATGGTAACATTTACATCATTCATACTCTGTATGCCTTCATATGGCCTGATTGTTGACGGGATGATAGTGTTTTGACCAATCTGGACATACAAAGCTGAGTTCCTTGAATATTTTTTGGTCTTCAGGTCTTATATGGATTTGCTTTTCCATATATTGCAGAGTTTGATCTGTATTTAGATGAACCGAAGCTGCTGTCATGATTGCTGGAGGTTCCATTCTTCTGGCTTCCACATCTTCCCAATTGATTTCAGAAAAAAATCGATGCTGCTTGATGTCTCTTATTACTCCTAACCGATAGTCCTGGTTTTTACACAGCAGCCCTTTTAAGATGCTCACTGTGTCACGAGTCAGGAACATTGGGTAGCGTGGAGTATGGTGGAGGATGGAGTGATGAATTTGTTTTTCATTTTCTCCAGGAAAAGGGAGCTCACATGTGTACATGTCATAAAGAATCACACCTATGGCAAAATAATCTACCCCTCGTCCATATTCCTGGCCCATCACCATTTCTGGGGCCATAAATGGAACTGTACCTCTAGGGTCTTCTTTTATCCTCTCATACACACCCATTGCAGAAAGGCCAAAGTCTGTTATTTTCACATGGCCGTCTGCGGTCAGAAGTATGTTATCTGACTTCAGGTCCTGGTGTATGATGTTTTTCTTGTGCAGGAACTGAGTGCCACAGATCACTTCTGCCATAATAAATTGTATAGTGGGGGTATCAAGAGGAAAGTTCTTGCCTATAAAGTCAAACAGGTCCCCTCTGGTGGCCAATTCCAATACATAGTAGATAAATTTTTCTGTGTGGAAGGCGGCCAGGCCGTGAATCAGGAACGGGCTCTCGTGGGATAGCTCTAAGATATCTCGCTCCACTAAACTGTGCCCATGCTTCGTGAACAAACTTTTCTTTGACACTTTAATGGCAACACATTCTTTGCGGATGATATCACTTGCCAAAAAGACTTTTCCAAAGCTTCCTGTTCCCAGTTTCTGATGGAAGGTAAAAGAGTCTAATGTTAGGGGGACTGTGGAAGGTGTTTCCTTGCCAGGTTGCTCGGGTTTCTCTAAGCAGCTGTCGCTTGTGGAGGGCTCCTCATCTTGGCTACTGCTGTTCTCAGAGGCTTTGATTGATTTGTAGAGCTCCTCTGGTGTCTCATCGTCTAGCGAGCAGGAATGAAATCTATCGTCACTGCCGCTCTCAGAGGCTTTGATGGATTTGTAGAGCTCCTCTGGTGTCTCATCGTCTAGCAAGCAGGAATGAAATCTATCGTCACTACTGACGCTCTCAGAGGCTTTGATAGATTTGTGGAGCTCCTCTGGTGTCTCATCGTCTAGCGAGCAGGAATGAAATCTATCATCACTGCCGCTCTCAGAGGTTTTGATTGATTTGTAGAGCTCTTTTGGTGTCTCTTCTTCTAGAGAACGGCTCTTTCTGCTTGACATTTGCTTAGATCTACATTCTTCTCTTTCTTTATTAATGTTAATGCTGTTATCATCCCTCTTATTGTCGTCATTTTCTTTGCCTTTAGATGATTCATTGTCTGTTTGTAGGAAAAAAAAAGAGCACGTTAATATGTGTAACGATTATTAGAGTCTTCATTACTATGGCACAGCAACACATATTCATAAATTGTCAGGTTATGGAACATACAGTATTATATTCACTAACGTGTAAAAACTATGATTAAAGACATAAATCCCGTCTTGTGTTTGCAGATTTTGCGCAGACATATGTTTCTATGTTTGCAGGCTATATGATCTTAAAAGCTTATAAAAAGTTTCCATAAATGTTCTCAGTTACTTCTCAATCTCATACCTCTACTGCTGGTGGGACTGGGCCCTGGCATTTCACAAGAAGCTCTTTGGCTTTCCTTGGCACTGTCTGCCTTCCCCAGTCCATCCTCTCCATCTTCCTTGATCTTTAATTCTGCTTCATCTTCTACTTTACACTCCAGTGCTTCCGCAAGACATTGGTATTCTCCTTCAATTTCCTTTTCTGTCAGCACCACTTCTGTCACCTGACTAGTAAAGTCCTGGAAGTACAGATCTTCCTGACTGGGGATCATGTCAGGAACACGTTGGTATTTTGCTTCTGTTTGCTTTTCCACAAAACTGTCTGTCACCACCACTTCTACCTCCGCGTTATCAGTCTTGATGTTTTGATTTTCCTCCATGTTTTCTTCTTTAAGTTCAGTTGACGCTTTAGCTTTAAAGAACATATCTATAGAAATGGGATAAGAAGTCAAATTTGAAAACCTGAAACCTGCTTTATGCAATATGAATGATAAAGGAGATAAACCTAAGGTATGATAGCATACATGCCTTAAAAACTTCATAGAAGACCACCTCACCACCCAAGGACTTGTATTTCAAGAATATGCTTTTCCTGTCCATATGTCCTATTAGGACATCAAGTGTGGTTCCCCATGTAAGAGCAGTTCATGTCCTGATGGACCCAAATGTTGCTAGACAGCCATGTATCTGAATGGTTGCCATATAATACATAAATAAGCTGTATTCTGTCTATCCTACATCATACCCCCATTGGTATATGTCCATGCATTTGCAATGTTACAAAGATTTAAAAGAATGACAGATCTCCAGGCAAGCCCAAAACTGTATATCTTAACATGAAAATTCAAATTTATCTTTCATAAAAATATATAAAAAATAAATGCCACCACAAGGATTGTTACCACTGTAGGACCCTAGCTGCAGAAAACTACCCCTGGCAGCTAATTATATGTTAACATAAACATTTAATTTATTCTTCATAAAAACAATAGAACCTTTGTACTCAGAGATTTGCAGGTTTGGCCGGTTGAGTAACTTTAACATTACTATGTCAAAATCAGAGGCTCTGAATGTATCTCCACCACAAGCAGAGGTAGATAGTCTATCACAGCGTTTCCCATTCAAATCGAGAAAATCTAGCATTAAGTACCTGGGCACTCATATACCCAGAGATTTAGCATCAATATATTCTCTAAATTACCTTCCACAACCAGAACGTACTATTAAATCTATATATATAAAATTGAATGTATGTCTGTCTGCGTGCGTGCGTGCGTGCGTGTCTGCGTGCGTGTCTGTTTGTCCTTTATGCGCTACTACACCATTCATCCGATCGCCATGAAACTTTGGGAAGTTGTTAAGTACACTCCTGGGAAGATTATAGGCATAGTACAAATATCCTACGATAAATGGCTCGCGAGCGTCGTCGAAAGTTACGCCCCCCCCCACGTAGATCGAATAAGTAAGCCACCTGCTATTGTGATGTCATCACTGATGTCATCAACATCGGACGCCCTTGAACATGCCCCAACATGTTCTATAAAGCTGCATTGTGATGTCATTAAGGCTGTATTATGACACGTACAGCTTGGAACCACTAGAGCACGCCAGCCAATTACCATTGGAGTTGGAAGTGGGTAAACAAGTACTAGGATATCTTCCTAAGAAGCCACAGCAGCCGGATAAATTGTATGTTCCACCCAACGGCTATTTTATTCAGCCCGCAAGGGGGAAGCAGCGGCCTACAAAATCTCATTCAGGTAGGTAGGTTCAGTTCTTGGAGGTTGGGGAATGCTTATGGGCAAGGCCTTATGTCTCATCCCAACTCGATTATTCAATTCTAAGCGCAAAAGAATTAGCGTCCAAATTTTATGTACGGAATTTAATTCTCTCACTTCCCAATGTCATAGAAACTTGAAATTTGGCACGAGCATTGATTATGTCATAAATAGGAAAAGTTAATGGGTCCCAACTCGATTATTCAATTCAAAGCGCCAAAGAATTAGCGTTCAAATTTTATGTACGGAATCTAATTCTCTCATTTCCGGATGTCATAGATAGATAGATAGATAGATAGATAGATAGACTGTATGCAATAACCTAGATAGATAGATAGATAGATAGATAGATAGATAGATAGATAGATAGACTGTATGCAATGACACGTACAGCTTGAAACCATAAATACTAGAGCACGCCAGCCATTTACAGTCAGTCTCCATTGGAGTTGGAAGTGGGCAAACATGTACTAGGCTATCTTCCCAAGAAGCCACAGCAGCCGGATAAATTGGATGTTCCACACAACGGCTATTTTATTCAGCCTGCAAGGGGGAAGCAGCGGCCTACAAAACCTCAGTGGTCGCTGCTGCCGTCATCTAGATATATAAAAACGAATGTATGTATGTATGTCTGTCTTCGCAGCAACGCGCGACGGGTACGCTAGTATTTAAATAATTCTGACAAATATTCTTGTCGTGGTTCTGCCATATTAATGTTCTAAAAATTAGTGTTGTCCCTTGCTTCCTGTATCTGTTTCAGATGCTATGCTCCCCATTACCCTAATTGTTTTTTTTTTTAAATATACGCAACTCACCAAATATATCAGTTCAATTGATCAATGATTGGCAGTAACAATGGGGGGCTGTAACTAAAACCATAACCTTTTATTATATGAGAAAGTACATGATATCCTACCTTTGCTGTTCTCCATATTCATCTCACTGGGATCTGGGAGTTCTCCCATGTTACTGTCGCTGGGTTCAGGAAGTTCCTCCTCCATATTTATCCCGCAAGGACCTGAGAGTTCCTCCATGTTGATCCCATTGGGCTCTTGGAGTTCTTCAGCACTTCTCGCTTCTTGGATGGAAGTGCAGCAGCAACTCATACACCCAATAATCCTCGCCCAGGTTTTTCGCAGGCGTGCTAAGAACCGGTTCTTTCTTGGTTTCTTAGCTTTAATTGGCTTATCCTGGCCTTCACGGCCATCGTTCTTCTCTTCTGGAATGTGCTCGATTTTATCAGCTTCTTCCAGTAAATGGTTTGTCTTCTTTTTTGCCTTCATTTTATCACAAAGGCAAAAATATAGAAAGTCCAAAAAATCCGTAAGGATAGTCGCTCTCACTTATTCTCCGCTGGCTGCAGCAAGTGAATGCAAGGATTCTAAGCCGAGCACCTGTATAAGAAGCCTCGTGCCATTGTGATGTCATAAGTGCCATTGTGATGTCATAAGTGCCATTGTGATGTCACTTAGTAGACTACCATTGTGATGTCAGCTGCCATTATGATGTCATCATCTGTCTTGAGGAACATGCCCCAACATGCCCAGTATGTACCTGTATGTGCATACATATGTCATGTATAATGTTACTATGTTTAATGAGGGGTAACCATCCTGTAATCACTTCTACTGTCTGCAGAACTGGGATCTACCACTATATGATCACTGTATGGCGGTATTGATCTTTATATAGTGTGGTTTTTATTTAGTAACAGTTGGGAGGTGCTATTAAGACACTAGTGGTAATATGTGGTTAAGGTGAAAATGCTTTACGGTGGATGAAGGCATACTGAATATAGGGAAATCTGGGGTATGACACCAGACCCCTCCCCGATTGGCAAAAGTCACATCAGTAATTCTACAAGCTATTATATAAAATTGAATGTCTGTCTGTCTGTTTGTCCTTTATGCGCTACTACACCATTCATCCGATCACCATGAAACTTTGGGAAGTTAAGTACACTCCTGGGAAGATTATAGGCATAGTACAACTATGCTACGATAAATGGCGCGCGCGCGCGTCGTCGAAAGTTACGCCTCCCCCCCTCCCCACGTAGATCGTTTGATTTCCATCACTGGATGTCTGACAGTTAAAGCTGCATTGTGATGTCATTAAAGGGGTTGTCCCGCGCCGAAACAGGTTTTTTTTTTTTTTTTAAACCCCCCCCCCCCCCCCGTTCGGCGTGAGACAACCCCGATGCAGGGGTTAAAAAAACCACCCGCACAGCGCTTACCTGAATCCCGGCGGTCCGGCGTCTTCATACTCACCTGCTGAAGATGGCCGCCGGGATCCTCTGTCTTCATGGACCGCAGGGCTTCTGTGCGGTCCATTGCCGATTCCAGCCTCCTGATTGGCTGGAATCGGCACGTGACGGGGCGGAGCTACACGGAGCTACACGGAGCCCCATTCAGAAAAGAAGAAGACCCGGACTGCGCAAGCGCGGCTAATTTGGCCATCGGAGGGCGAAAATTAGTCGGCACCATGGAGACGAGGACGCCAGCAACGGAGCAGGTAAGTATAAAACTTTTTATAACTTCTGTATGGCTCATAATTAATGCACAATGTACATTACAAAGTGCATTATTATGGCCATACAGAAGTGTATAGACCCACTTGCTGCCTCGGGACAACCCCTTTAAGGCTCTATTATGACACGTACAGAGCCACGTAGATCGTTCGATTTCCATCATTGCCACTAATTCTCTCACTTCCCGATGTCGTAGAAACATGAAATTTGGCACGAGCATTGACTATGTCATAAATAGGAAAACGTAATGGGTCCCAACTCGATTATTCAATTCTATGCGCAAAAGAATTAGCGTCCAAATTTTACGTACGGAATCTAATTTTCTCGCTTCCCAATGTCATAGAAACTTGAAATTTGGCACGAGCATTGATTATGTCATAAATAGGAAAAGTTAATGGGTCCCAACTCGATTATTCAATACTATGCGCAAAAGAATTAGCGTCCAAATTTTACGTACGGAATGTAATTTTCTCGCTTCCCAATGTCATAGAAACTTGAAATTTGGCACGAGCATTGATTATGTCATAAATAGGAAAAGCTAATGGGTCCCAACTCGATTATTCAATTCTATGCGCAAAAGAATTAGCGTCCAAATTTTACGTACGTAATCTAATTTTCTCACATAGAAACTTGAAATTTGGCACAGGCATTGAATATGTCACAAATAGGAAACGCTAATGGGTCCCAACTCGATTATTCTATTCTATGCGCAAAAGAATTAGCGTCCAAATTTTATGTACGGAATCTAATTTTCTCGCTTCCCAATGTCATAGAAACTCGAAATTTGGCACGAGCATTGAATGTCATAAATAGGAAAAGTTAATGGGTCCCAACTCGATTATTCAATTTTAAGCACAAAACAATTGGCGTCCAAATTTTACGTACGGAATCGAATTTTCTCGCTTCCCGATGTAATAGAAACTTGAAATTTGGCATGAGCATTGATTATGTCATAAATAGGAAAAGTTAATGGGAAGTTGTTGAGTACACTCCTGGGAAGATTACTGGCATAGTACAACTATCCTACGATAGGTGGCGCGCGTGCGAGCGTTGTCGACAGTTATGCCCCCCAGACAAAGATCGTTTGATTTCCATCTCAAGCACAAAAGCAAAAGGCATTACAAGCAACGGGATGCGTGTTCAACTACAAAATGATGCATCCGCCGAACATATCACAAGACAATTCCTGGATATTGAGAATGCTGAAGTAAAATAAAAGCTGTGCTGTGATTGGTTGCTATATATTATACCGCTGAGGTAAAATGAATGCTGCGCTGTGATTTGTTGCTATTTTTTATATTGCTGAGGCAGAATAAAAGTTGCGCTGTGATTGGTTGTTATTTCTCTTACTGCTGACGTAACATGAAAGCTGCACTGTGATTGGTTGTTATATTTTATACTGCTGAGGTAACATATAAGCTGCGCTGTGATTGGTTGTTATATATTATAAAGCTGAGGTAACATGAAAGCTGCGCTGTGATTGGTTGTTATATATTATACCACTGAGGTAACCTAAAAAAGCTGCGCTGTGATTGGTTGTTATCTAGATATATAAAAACGAATGTATGTCTGTCTGTCTTCGCAGCAACGCGCGACGGGTAATGAATGTCTGTCCTTTCGCATTACTACACCATTCATCCAATTGCCATGAGACTTTGGGAAGTTGTTGAGTACACTCCTGGGAAGGTTACTGGCATAGTACAACTATCCTACGATAGGTGGCGTGCGTGCGAGAATCGTCGACAGTTATGCCCCCCCAGACAAAGATCGTTTAATTCCATCTCAAGCGCGAAAGCAAAAGGCATTACGAGCAACGGGATGAGTGTTCAACCAGAAAATGATGCATCCGCCGAACGTTTCGCAAGACAATTGCTGGATATTGAGAATGCTGAGGTAAAATGAAAGCTGTGCTGTGATTGGTTGCTATTTCTTATACTGCTGAGGTAACATGAAAGCTGTGCTGTGATTGGTGGCTACTTCTTATACTACTGAGGTTGCATGAAAGCTGTGCTGCGATTCGTTGTTATATATTATACCACTACGGTAACATGAAAGCTGCGCTGTGATTGGTTGCTATATATAATACCGCATAGGTAACATGAAAGCTGCGCTGTGATTGGTTGCTATTTTTTATATTGCTGAGGCAGAAAAAAGTTGCGCTGCGATTGGTTGTTATTTCTCTTACTGCTCAGGTAACATGGAAGCTGTGCTGTGATTGGTAGTTATATTTTATACTGCTAAGGTAACATGAAAGCTGCGCTGTGATTGGTTGTTATATATTATACCACTGAGGTAACATGAAAGCTGCGCTGTGATTGGTTGTTATCTAGATATATAAAAACGAATGAATGTATGTCTGTCTGTCTTCGCAGCAACGCGCGACGGGTAAGCTAGTATACAATAAAAGAATGATATGCTGAGACTAAAATACATAAAGAAATTCTTAATGTTCATAAATAGAAGGTCCGCTAATAATGAAGCGATTATATTATTGAAAATAGTCTTCCTCTTATAAACTAGATAGAATGGCGAGCATGGCATTGGCCCAATCACAGTACTTGGAGCACAGTCATGCCAAAGTGATGAAGACTAATGGGACATGTACAGTGCAAAGAAATGCTCTCCATCCCCGGACTGCAGACTGGAACAATCAGTTCACACATAGAGCCATTTTTACCAATGTAAATCACTATCAAAATCTGCACTGAAATCCACATATGACTTTGTTGCAACTCGGGACAGAGATTTCACTTGTTGCTGTGCGGTGAATGAAATATGTGGTGATAATCCTCAGCATTTCCTTAAGGGATGTGTCATCACCTGGCCGAGGTTCTGCAACGAATGTTTTACGCTGTGGGTGAATGAGCATTGCTGAACCTCATTCTGTAACAATGTGCTGTACTTGTTCGATGTCCGTGCATATCCTACAGATGAAACTCTGCTACAAGTGTGTGATGTGTGAGATCACTGGGGATGCAGCCGCCGTTCTAGCAAGATCTTTTCATGTTAAAAAGTGCATTTTATAGTCTCAGAAATAGGGTGTGTATTCAATGAATGGCCACTTTATTATTGACACCAGCCAATTCATGGTTGGCGTGTCCCTGTATGGAAACTAGAGCCGTGACCCCGGAGTGCAGCATAAGGTCACGTGACCAGTTGTTCCACTTCAGCCTGACTTTTAGGTCTCTGTAAGGTCGATCATAATAATATACAGGATATACAAACATTTAGGATATATCACCATCTTAAACCATTAGTGACAAAGCCTGTTTGCGCTTTAATGACGGAGCAAATTTTGAAAGTCTGACGTGTCACTTTGACATAGAATAACTCTGTAAAGGTTTTGCATATCCAAGTGATTCTGATAAGTCTTTTCACCACATATTATACTTCATTTAGGTGCTGAAAATAGACCGATAGAATTTATGCATATTTATTAGGAGAGCCAAAATTGGGAAAATTTGAAAAAAAGTATAATTTTTTTCATTTGCAATATCTCAAATATCTGCAAACATACAGTACAAATTTTTAATAAGATATATATTTCCCTCTGATAGTTTATTCTAGACACATTTGAAAAACTTTCAATTTTTTTCCCAATCATTTAGGAGACTCAACATTTTGAGGAACACTTTGTTTTGCTACACCAAGCCAAGATTGCAAAGACTCATAGGTGTCAGAATGATAGATACCCTCACAAATTACTGCGCTTTAAAAACTACACCCCTTAATGTATACACTGAGGGGTGTCATAAGTAATTTTACCCAGCAGTTTTTTTCAGGAATTAATGCAATTCAGAGAAGAAAAAATAAAGCAGTTTTTTTTCTATAGTGCATGTGAAAATGAGGATTTAAACCACAAAATGGATAGCCCTGTTTCTCCTGTGTTCAGAAACATACCCATTGTGGCCCTAACTGAATGGAGCAGCCAGTGGCGTTCAGAACAGGCATTTTGCTTGGAGGTGTTTTAGGCCCCATTGCCCACTTCTAGAGCCATTGAGTGGCTAAAACGACAGAGAACCCCCCACAAATGACCCCATTTTGAAAACTAGACCCCTTAATGAATTCATCTAGGCAAGTACTGCATATTTTGACCCCACAGTATTTAAATGAATCTAAGCTAAGCAGTAGGAAGAAATTATGATTTTCATTGTTTTTGGCAATTGTTTCAACAGTTTTTTTTTGTACCGCACACATATGAATGAAAACTTTCTCCCTCAAAATGGATACCCCTGTTTTTCCCGTGTTTAGAAACATAGCCATTGTGGCCCTAATCTACTTACAGAACACTTGGTTAGGCTTATAATGGAGGAAATTCCCATTGGATTTCAGGATACAACTGTATAATTTCCAGGTCCAATTTCCCACTTGTAGAGCTATTGAGCGGCTAAAACGACAGAGAACCCCCACAAATGACCCCATATTGAAAACTAGACCCCTTAAAGGGGTTGTCTGGCCACCCAAAGTTAAGTTCTTTCCCCCATACATGCCCTGCAGAGTAAAAGCATTGTACAATACAGCATTACACATAAAAAGCAATATTCTGCTAACCTGTTTTATTCCTTTTTCTCTCCTTGTGCTGACCTGTAGAATCATTCAAAGATGGCACTGCTGTGGTAGTTCCCATGATGCACTGCTCTGTCTCTTTCCTCAGCGTGCGTGCTTCTGATGACGCCAGTCACATGACTGGAAGACCTGCGTCATTATGGGAGACGCACGCTGTGATGGGGAGAGCGATATCGGTCTATGAGTGATATAGCTCTCTCCGTCAATGCTTCACTGCTTTTAATGGAGCCTGCAGGTATTATGTGTTTTAATAAAAGAAGCTCTGGGATTGTAACTCCCCAGAGCTGATTGAGATTCAAGACTGATAACTTGTGTCAAATCGGCTTTCTTTCATTGTGTGTGCATGCCATTCTTCATAATTACGAAGCTACAGAATACCTCACACCCTGCTGGAGAAATTCAGATCTAGAACAGTGGCTTCGCTTTGGTGGGTGAGTAGGCTGTGATCAGCAGCAGTCTGGACAATACAAAGATTGGCAGATAGCATGCGGAAATCAGTGGGCCCAAAATCAACAGAACACGGTAAGATTGCTTTTACGTTACTCTACCTGTGTGAACTGACTTGCAATTGTTAATCTGCCTGTCCCTAAGCCAAACTGCTGGCAATCACCAAAAGTCAGGTAATTTAGTTTTGCCTACTCCAAATTTCCACCGTGCAACCTGTCTAGGGGTATTCTGTATGCTGTGAATGTCGTGATTGAGCCTTTTAAAGACGGTGTACACAAGACTGAGAGACAGATTTTGTGAGGGTTAATTTGTAGTAGGGCGGACTTGGGCTGTATAGCAAGGCACAGTGTGTTCCTATACACTTTGAGGGAGCACGCCCGGGGCATACTCTCCTGCGTAATACTGCATGGTTTGCCCTAATACACTTGGAGAGCAGGGCCAGGAAAATTTAAAATATGCGTATTCACTCGTATGATCAAGCACAATATATGCTCTTATACGTCAGGAAGGATGCGCAGGGATTATAGCCATGGTGCATGATGGCTGGATACGCCAGATATTGTTGAGGTCTTGGTCACTGAATATAATAGTCAGATTTTGTGTATAGTCAAATGTCATGTCCAAAGTGTGTGCAGGGTGTGCTACTGGGGATTACTAATAGAGTGTGGGCTGTTGCAAAGGTAGGTGAGACATACACCTTCAGCCACTGTGGATGTTCTCCAGTAATCCTGTGTGTCCTTTTTGTTCGGTGTTATAGAGTTAATGTGGATTGTGATTTGCGGGGAAAGGAGGGGTTATACTGGGAGGATTTGAAGAAGGTGGAATTTGTAGACAGAGTACTAATGTGCCCAGCAATTCAAGACAGGATAGAATTAGCAGGCAGAGTAGAATTGGGCAGATTGATTGGGTTGGGCATAGATCTAGGTTGTCCAGGGATTCCAGAAAATGGGGAACAAAGTGAGCAAAGATAAGGGGCATAAAGCATGTGATTTAGTTGCTGAGAGGGAGGGAGCAGAGTTTGCTAAGCAATGGGAAAGGATCAGGAAAGTTGCAGGATGGGAAAAGATCACATGCGGTAGACTGTAGCCAGAACAATGGAGGACAGTTTTGAGAGATATGAAGGGGGCTCTGGCAGACAGGGAGGTGCTTCAGGCTACTGAAGGGTGGTATAGAGTAGCAAAAGGGATTCACAAGCAGAATTGGGTGGAGGTGGAGGTGAGAGAGGGGGGATGTGTATTACCTGTATCATGAACAATGTAATGCCTTTGTGTCGACTACACCCCCTCCCTATGATGGTGGCGATCCCTGCTGGACTTGCCGCGTTTGCAATGTTCAAAATCCCTCATGGCGTGATATCTGCAGAAATTGTGAGGCGCCCCGCCCCTACCCTGACGTCACTTCCTCCCGTCAGTGTGACATCACTTTCACTCCCTCCCCAACCCGGACAGGTCTAAACTCTGCCCCTTCCTCCTCCGGTGGCCATCTTGCCTTACCCGAAAGCTCTGAGGCCCCACACCCCGCCCCTTCCTCCTCCAGCGTCCATCTTGCCTCATCCGGAAGCTCTGCCGTGCCACACCCCGCCCCTTCCTCCTACAGTGGCCATCTTGCTACACCTGGGAGGCCTTATCCTCTGACACCCCTATATCCAGTGCTGCATCTGGGTGGCTCTTTCCATGTACCATCCCCTGTCCCCAGAAGGCACTGTAGATCTGGTTAGCCAGCCCAATTTTGGCAGTTTTACCCTGATGATGTTAGGGGAAGATGGTTCCTCCAACCTGCCCCTTGGCCACGGATTTCACCCATGGGCAGATCCATCCCCCTCTAGTGCTAATGTGACCCGTAGCCTCTTGGGGGAATTCCAAGGAGTACAGAGAGACATTCGAAGTGCCCAGAATTGCCTTGAACATTTTAATAACACTAGTGGTGATCAGCAGGACCGGATGCCAGGGCCCTCATGCTTAGCCCCTAGCCCACAGCCCCCCATACTGGTGGGAGTCCAGCCTCCAGCTGACGCTCCTGTGATGTATGTTTCTTTTTACCTTACTTAAACATCCAGCCTCCAGACCAGTATGCTTGACCCGATGCTCTTTTATCGGAGACTGGTGCAAATTTAGAAGAATTTCAGTGCCACCTGAAAGGACCTCCAGGCCCTTACCGAAGTTAAAGCAGGAGACACCTAGTGGTCAGTTATTGAGAAATATCTGGACCCACAGAATATAGAGCGATATCACTTATGAATCCGGTGTCCAGTTCTGTGAACAGATCAAGGTGTGGGCCCAGGACCGCCTTGCAGATCAAGCTACCACCATCCAAGACGTCACCCAGGGTACGGGGGAGTCCGTGTAGAAGTACCACACACTCTTGATCCAGTTGTTTAATGATCTAGGCTTCTCCATGCATACCAAAAGTACATTCTCAGATGCTTTTGTCTGCCTTTGTATCGGGACTTCGTGAACCCATACGGAAAGGTCTCATCCTGTCTTGTCCATAGTACAAGACTCTGTCCATGGATATGTTGCTGCCGGTAGCGAAAGGACTAGAAGGAAAAGGAGAGGGCGTAGCCAGCGAACAAGATGGACGGTGGCCTGTGAGTGAAGCTCCCCAGGGGACTATATCATCCGGTAATCTATCCTGACCTCCCTACCCAAACTGTTACCCTGCCGGGTTAATTCCGACCTGCTGATCCTGCTGCAGGTGGCTGGCTCGGGCATCAGTGGGTTCCCTGCTCCTGGATGATCTGATCCGGACTGCGTGCTGGAGCGGGAGCTGAACTGCACTCCAACACCCCACTCGCTGCTGTCTGCCACCTTGTACCACCTGTGCTTGGCGATTGGCGCACTCCACCTGGCGGATGCCGCTGGAACATCACTGAGCGCTGCCCCCGTCCAGCTACTATAACCCACAACACGGTGGACTCTTGTTGTACTACTCATTTAAAGTCCCGTGTGAGACCCCTGTATTTACTGAACTGACATTTTACCTCTTTCTCAAGTGATACGGTCAATTTTGGTAGTCTAATACTGTGGCACAGAAGTGCTAATACACATTCTTTTAACTGTCTCGGCTTCACAACTGCTCAACATGAGAACCCGGACCAAAAGCTGCACCGCTGCAAAAAAATAAAATTAAAAGAATTTTCACGTACTGACACACCCGATCACACGCCGCGTTCAACGCGGACTGTCCAGGTAAGAAATAATGAGAGCGACCCTGGGCAAGGCCTGGAACCAACTATGCACCAACTATTTAAAGCAATTAACACCTGCAAGTCCTCCCTTATGGGCAAGATAGAAGACGTTAAATCAGATGTTACTCTCTTAAGACAGGATCTGCGTAACATGCGGGGTAGGATACATGAGATGAAAGACTGTCTCTAGCTTGGAGGACTCCCTGCGCCCGCTCCCGGCAGCAGTACAGAAAGCCATAAGACGATCAGAGTTTTGTCAATCCAAAACAGATGACCTGGAGAACTGTTTTCGCCGTAACAACTTACGTATAATCGGTCTCCTAGAGAAAACGGAAGGTTCCCAACCAGAATCATTTGCAGAGAACTGGCTTAAATCCACATTGGGAGACGACACCTTCTCTGTCCCCTTTACGGTGGAGACAGCCCACTGAGTCCTACACTCCCCTACTGAGGCCATGGAGTGGCTCCGTATGCACCCTGTGTCACCTGATGTTGCATAATCCTGATCTGAGATGCATGATGTGAACCCTGCGGTGTCTGATTGAGCCTATAATCCACTGGCCTATGGGCGATGCTGTATATGGTTGAGACAAGAAGTTATATCCTTCCCTTCCTCTGTCTCTACACAGACCTAGAATATATACTTGTCCTCGCGTAGCCACTATCATGGCAATAGCCCGATGCCATGCTTAAGAAATTTATTTCGTAAACCAATTCCCTATAGGCCACTGGAATATCCCCACTCACAACAACCGCTACTTTCAAAGGTAAATTGTAGCTTACTTTTTTCTCAGACACCCGCGATGCATCACTGTTAAGCGGGATGTCAACTGTTAGCTGTTCAGACTGTTTCAGTTTAGTTCTGTGAGGGAATATGTATATATTGCCATATGTTTTTTATGCTTTTATACCTGTATGCAAGTTCTATTCAAAGTTAAAATGAGAAAAACTTATGTCGCCTTACATCAGATATTCCAAAAGTTTGCAAGGCCGAGAGGGATGTGTCCAGAAGTTCAGAGATGATACAGAACCGAACACGAAGGCCGTGTACTTGGCTGTTTTCCCAGAAGCGCCATATCTAGATAACGACTGTTCAACTACGTATATAACGTTCACTGTCTCAGGCCGGAAATCCGGACTTTACATATATGGTTATGCGGTGAATTTGAGCCAATGAGCCCATCACCCATTCCTAGTGATGAGACCAAAGGGTATAAGATCCCATGTAATCTGTAATAAAGTGCGCAGTCATGTCCCCGTGTGAGGAACTATACCAGACCTCCATGTGTGGTGTCTCTTCTTTACCACCGGCAGCGGGGCATTGGGGTGGACCTGATTGGTGCTGTACGCAGAAATTACCCTGACAAATGGCGCCCAAAGGTGGGGCGGTAAAACCGGAGCCGTGCAGCGCAGTCCACCCGGATCCACGCCACGGGGAAGCCGTCCTGCTGCAAACCGAGCCTGATCAACTCACAGAACTCCAGGTAAGACCGGCATATATTTATGTTGTGTTTTACACTGAGAGTCCTGCAGCAGGAGGGACTATCTGTGTTTTGTGACCGGATGGGTTGGGTTAAGAGTTCTACACGGTAACTCGTGGGCTTCGGGTTTGCCGTCACGGACCACTGACCATGATAAGCGCACCAATCGCTCACCCAGAAACTAGTCTGTAGTCTATTTGTAGTTTGAAGTCCGTAGCATTTTAACGATAGTGGAGATTGTTTGTTGTATCTGCAGAAATTTTTTCTCTTTCTTTTCATTTAGTCTCATAAGAGAAGGGACCCTCGGTTGTTTTTCCAGTATATAAGGGGCTAACAATTTGATTTAAGAGGGATGCATTTTGTGAGACAGGCTTCACAGGAGAAGGGACCCTCTGTTGTTTTGCCTTATATATGGGGCTAACGATTTGATTTCAGAGGGATGCATTCTGTGAGGCTGGTTCCATAGGAGAAGAGACCTTTGGTTGTTTTGCCGGTATATAAGGGGCTGACAATTTGGTTTAAGAAGGATACATTCTATAGAGCGTGTTATTATTGTTGTTGTTGTTCTAATATGCGTAAGACCTTATTAAAGAAGACGGAGCCCCTTATGGGCCGCCGCCGTGCGGATCAATTGATGGAGGAGAGACAGTAGGAGAGACAAGGGTCCCAATCTGTAAAACGTAAGAAAACTTATGAAAATGTGTAACAAGGACCCGCACGGTAGATTACAGTATGGTGACTGGGAGGAGGTCTTTAGGACCAAGAAGGGCGCCTTGAAAGACCAAGGGTTGCTAGAAAGTGCTGAAGTGAGAAGCAGAGAGACAGTCAGAGAAAGTTAAGTATGTACACGTATTAAGAAAGTATCCGTAAGTGAAATGTTGGAAAGTACAGTAAGTGATCTGGAGGGTGTCGGGAGAGTGTCTATTGAAGGTTACATTGGCAGTTAGGTAGGGAGAGAAATATGGGAAACAAGCAAAGTCGAGAGGAAAGTTACAAAGCATGTGATTTGTTGGCAAAGAGAGAGGAAAAGGTGTATAATACTAGATAGATATAGGTGGATATATATGTGTGTGTATATATGTATATATGTGTGCAAATGGTTAACTGAGCTTGCTTTTAGAGGAGAAGGATTGTTTACTTGAAGCTGCAGCTTGTGTCTAGCTTTCAAGGTCAAGCGATAACAAAGCGAGAGAAAATGCAATAGTAACCCTGGAAAGTAGCCTTGCTTGCTGTAATGGAATAAATTTATACTGTCTTAAGAAGGCAGGAAATATAGCAATTTCTAAAGTATATTCTTACTGGGTTCTGAGGTCACAAATGGAGACGTCTTGGTCTCTTGCATACAGGTGTAAGCTGTCAGAAGGTCCCAGCATATGTGTTATTTAGGAGTTCAAATGTAGGGAATAGTTAAACTAAAACAACTCTGTTCAGTTGGTTTTGCATATTCGTAGAGAGATAACAGTTATTTTGCAAAGGTGGGGGCTTTCAGATTCACTCTAAAGCTCAGGGTCACAGAAACGAAAATACTTCAGCGTTTAATATAGCATATAATAGCTTCAGTAAATAAGAAAAGTAGAATGTCTCAGTCACAAGCAAACTTTTTCACATACTTTGTCAAAAATAGCGCTCATTCACAATCTCCTCTCAATAGAATCATGTACTTTGTAACATTATAGCAATCACCACAATGTTTTTCAACTGATGTATGTTTGTTTGTCAAACTTTTTCTGTGCATCATATGTACTGGTACACCTTCAATGGGGAGTGATGGGGCAGACTTGAGCGCATGGATCGATGAGAGTTAATAACCCGAGTTCAGGCTGTGATGAATGTAAAATGTGTGATGCAGATATTGACTGGGGATAAAGTTCCCCCCCCCCCCCCTCCCCATACATAAGACTTTACTTGGTTGTGATGTGGACATGCAGACTGTAAAGCTGAAATGAAGTTGTGAAAAAAAGAAGCAAGCAGCCAGTATCGAAGGGGTGGAGCTAGATGATGTAAAGCACGTAATGTTTCATCCCTCTTGTCCACAAAGGAGGGGGTGAGGATCTTGAGCAGCTAGTAAAAGCTTTTTTTGTTTTTTTCTCTCTTAAATTTGCTAAGACATTGCAAGCAGGATCAGATTAATAATGAATTTGCTTAAAGGATATCACATTTCCAATATTAATAGGTGTTTGTAGATTATTCTGCCCTGATGTAACTTATGTCTCTGTTATTGGTGCTAACATCTTACAGGCCTTATCTGCATCCATCAAATCTTTTTACAATGTTCGACTACTTTCAACCCGGCTACTCTTCTTACAATTGAGTACCCTGGTTCAAAGGGGGGGAGGAGAAGGCATAGGTGATCTAGGTATTGCAAATCAGCCATTTTTAAAATTTTTTGCAACAAGATTCTGATCTTTTTGAAATAGAATATCAGCCTGATTGTCTAGCATTGATGCAACAAGAAAATTTAAGTTTTAAAAAGTTACTGAAAGCCCTTGTTAACAATGCATATTTTGAGTTGTTTTTTATAGATGGTACCAGGGGTGATTTGACGACTCCACACTGGATATGCAGTGGTCACACAACAAGATGTCCTAAAAGCAGAATGCCTCCGCATGTCGCAGTACAAGAAGCGGAACTAAAGGCCCTCACTGAGGCGTGTAGAGTGGTAGAAGGTAAGACGGCAATCCTTTACACTGACTCCCGGTATGCATTTGGCATAGCTCATGATTACGGCCCAACATGGAAGGCCAGACAGTTTTTTACCTCAGCAGGACAGCCAATTAAGAATGGTGCAGCGGTACAGAGTCTCACGGAGACCCTACTTCTACCTGACAGTGGAAAGCTCACACCAATTCCTACACCGGAGAATCAAGAGGCAACACCATCACAGACCACACAGCAAAGGCAGCTGCCCTCAAGCCGTGGAAGAAAAGAAGAATTTAACAATAACTTTGGACTTTGACAATAACTTTGGACTTTGACAATAACTTTGGACTTTGACAATAACTTTGGACTTTGACAATAACTTTGGACTTTGACAATAACTTTGGGCTTTGATATGCTAAAGACTTTACAGTTACAAGCCAGCAAGGAAGAAAAGGAAAAATGGACTAAAAAGGGACGGCATATGGTGAACAGTCAACAGCACTTGCCTACCACAGTCCCTGTACCCCATGATGGCCCAACTGATGCACGGAAAGACGCACCTCTCGAAGCAGCAATGATGTCGACGCTTGAACAAGGACGGGGGGGCTCCTGGGTTTTCTGTAGCTGCTGCATCATTTGTCCAATTTTGCATGATCTTTGCCGTAGGCAACAGGGCAGAAGTAAATTTGCCACATAACACTTGCCGGGGCCACTCTACCCATTTCAGGGATTGCAAATTGGCTACACTCAGCTCCTACTTGTTGGGAAGTATGAATATGTGCTTGTTGTTGTTGATGTCTTTTCAGGTCGGAGACCTACCCTGTTACCAAAGTAAATAAGCAGGTAATCGCACAGGAGCTCATGAATGAGGTAACCTGCAGATATGGGGAATCGGAAGTGATTGACTCAAACAAAGGTACACACTTCACAGGTGAAATAATGCAATACAGCACGTCTGCTTTAGGTATATCCCAGGCTTTTTACATAACCTACCATCCGCGGAGTAGTGGGAAAGTAGATACAAAAGGCAATGAAGAAAACGGGCAAATTTTGAATTGAGTGTCTTCCATTAGTTTTTCTTTTTCTCCGGAGGATACATGTCACATTAGCTGAGTTTGGGGAATGATTTTCTTGTTAATTTTGTCATAGGCCTCTCCAAGGAATTGTCAATAATGCATTCTGCAGTCTCTGCTTTTCTCCCAGGTCCTACAGATGAGTGTCACAATCTGAAACCAGGTGTCAGGGTCTATGTAAAAAAGTTTGAGAGAGAAACCCGGTTTGAAGGTCCCTACCAGATGTTGCTCACCACCCCAACTGCAGTCAAGCTCAAAGGAAAGCCCACTTGGTTCCACACCTCCCACTGCAAAAAGGCCCTGGGTCCTGGAGCACAGGACTCATGATCCAGCATATCCTTTACATGCGATAATGTGGTACAATTCCTCTAACACACACCTTTGACTACTGTACACTAGCCCCCTGTTTCAGGGATCAGAACAAATTAATACAATCAAATGTGCAATATGAAAATATGAAGACTACACTGAGGGTGAGAATCCAACACCGCATAGTGCTAAGAGATAAGTTGAGACTCCAGGTGGTAACTTTGATCCACATGTATACATAGATGCAATAGGGGTGCCAAGGGGGGTGCCAGATGAATTTAATTCTAGAAATCAGGTTAAAGCAGGTTTTGATTCCTTATTTGCTATTGTCACTGTTAATAATAATGTAGATTGGATGAATTATATCTATTACAATCAGCAGAGGTTTGTAAACTACACCAGGGATGCTTTGCAAGGGTTAGCTGACCAGTTAGGGTCCACTGCATCCATGGCGTTCCAAAATAGAGTGGCCCTGGATATGATTTTAGCAGAAAGAGGTGGGGTATGTAATTTCCTGTACCTGTATTATCCCTTTGATCAAAAAGAGTATGAGTAAGGGACTGGATAATGTGACACCAACATTTCCCTTGTTTGAAAAAGATGAAGAGCCAGTTCCGATAATGCCAACCACGTACGTTACCAGAAGAATGGAGAGATGGACTAGTATTGCGCCGCCTCAGTCTCATAAGATGAATTGTCAGTGGACTTCCCATTTGCCTAGGGATAGTGCAGAAGACCTTAGGTTCGAGCGAGGGCACACCCTGCGGGGTGTTAACTTGTACAGATAGAGGGTATGGATGCCCGGAAATGAGCCCAGGGAATCCATGGCCTCCTTCTGAGGTGAGGTAGGGATCCCCTCTCCTAGGAGTAGGGACTTACGGGCAGTGGAGAAACCCTGACGCAAGGGAGAGGCGACCGAGGAAGAGTGCAAGGCCTGGTGCTTGATCTCCATATAAGTTTTTAGGGGGGTTTGTGAGGGAATATGTATATATTGCCATATGTGTTTTATGCTTTTATACCTGTATGCAAGTTCTATTCAAAGTTAAAATGAGAAAAACTTATATGTCGCCTTACATCAGATATTCCAAAAGTTTGCAACGCCGAGAGAGATGTGTCCAGAAATTCAGAGATGATACAGAACCGAACACGAAGGCCGTGTACTTGGCTGTTTTTCCAGAAGCGCCATATCTAGATAACGACTGTTCAACTACGTATATAACTTTCACTGTCTCAGGCCGGAAATCCGGACTTCCCATATATGGTTATGCGGTGAATTTGAGCCAATGAGCCCATCACCCATTCCTAGTGATGAGACCAAAGGGTATAAGATCCCATGTAATCTGTAATAAAGTGCGCAGTCATGTCCCCGTCTGAGGAACGATACTAGACCTCCGTGTGTGGTGTCTCTTCTTTACCGCCGGCAGCGAGGCATTGGGGTGGGCCTGATTGGTGCTGTACGCAGAAATTACCCTGACAGTTCCTATTATGTTACAAATAAGTCTGTGCTGGTATAATTTTTATTCTAATACGCGCAAGACGCACCTCTATTTAGAAACTCTGATTGTGTTATATGCCACTATGTTTTCCAGTGTCGTTGTCATGTTTTAGTTGGAACGTGCGAGGTCTGGGTACCGCTACCAAACGAAAAGCAGTTTTATATTAAATAAGTTAACCCTCACATTGTGAGTTTGCAAGAAACTCACCTTACTATAGATAAAGCTGACGCCCTTAAAAAAGCGTGGGTCCAGTGGATATGTCACTCCTTTCATACTTCCTTTTCTAGAGGAGTCTCACTCCTTATCCACAAACCACTAAGGTGGAATCCCATAAATGTTAGAAGGGACCCTGAGGGTAGATTTGTGTTTGTATACGCAGAGATTGATTCTAAACCCTATGTTATTTTATGTATATACAACCCACCTCATAACAACCTTTACCTTCTACTGGCTGCTTTAATGTTTGCTCATCAGTTTCCTTCGGCTTATGTTATCTACATGGGGGACTTTAATCAGGTAATGAACCCAGCTTAAGGGCAGGTTCCAATCATCCCCCGGAGCCCCCGTCACAGATAGCTCTCCTATGCAACAGCTTTGGCGTTTGCGACACGCTGACACCCTCGAATTCACTTGTCATTCCACGGGCCACAACACGCTATCAAGAATAGACTATATATTATGTTCCCCGACACTGGCGCTCTACCTATCAAATATAATTCATTGCTCACAAGGTGTATCAGACCATAGCCCAATATTACTATCCCTAAAATTTCCCAGCTTTAAGATCACCCCAACTTGGAAATTACACCCATTCTGGCTTAAACTCCTAAAATCTAATGACCAGACGCAACGGAATGTAGCTCTTATCGCCCCATCTCATTAGTCAATGTAGACTATAAAATCTTAACAAAAATTCTGGCCACTAGATTGAACCAGGTAATTCTATCTATTATACATCCCGACCAGATGGGCTTTATGCCAGGCAAATCCACAACGATTAATATTCGTAAGGTTCAGACGATCACTCAATTGGGTAGCCAATACCACATGCTTTGGGCTCTTGTATCATTGGATATGATGAAAGCCTTTGACTCCCTAGAGTGGAACTTTCTAGAGGCCTGCCTGGCCCGTTTTGGGTTTGGCTCCAAGTTTAGGCAATGGATTACAATTATATACAAATCCCCGAGGGCCAATGTGGTAGTAAATGGTCTCCCTTCTACTGACTTCCCCACTCTCAAAAGGCACCCGCCAGGGATGCCCCTTGTCCGCGGCCATATTTACCATAGCCATAGAAGCTCTGGCGATCCATTTGAGATCATTCACCAATGTGTTGGGCATCAGGTGGGGGGGAACTTGAGAGCAAAGTGGGTCTTTATGCAGACGATACAATCCTTTTTTTATCGAACCCTGACATCTCCTTCTCTCAATCTTTGACCCATATAGATAAGTATTCCCAATTCTCTGGGCTACACGTCAATTGGACTAAATCCACAATTCTATACACGGGCAATAACCCTAAAAATGATCCTTGTGTTTCTAGGTATAATCTAGCCGTAGTCTCCACATTCAAATATTTAGGGATAATTATGTCTCGTGATTATCATAATGCTTTAGCAGATAATATTGTACCGTTACAAGAAACCCTAAGGTACAAGCTAAAGAAATGAGCTAAATTACCACTATTGGTAGCCAGACGCATAAATCTGGTCAAAATGGCTATTCAGCCCAAATGCCTATATGTATTGCATTATATGCCACTGAGTGTTCCAAAGCATTTTTTCCACTCCTTTAATTCCCTTATATCATTTATATGGAATTCTACTCACTCTAAATTAAGCCTTTCATTGCTACAAAGGCCCAAAGATCAGGCAGGAATGGCCCTCCCAGATCTCCAGTTATACTACTTAGAAGGACAACTGCGGAACATTCAACCATGGTTTTTGAATCAGAAGATGCCCACTGCAGATCAATATTTGGCGAAACAAGTAATGGGCAACAATTTACTAAACTATTTAGAATTTCCAGAATGCACAAGCTCCTCTGAAATATTACCATTACATAAATTGGCTCTTTGTGGAGGGAGGCTAAGTCCCTTCAAAAATATCGGGATGTGATATCAGACCTTTCCCTCTGGGACAACCCCGGGCTAACAGCCCTACATTCAGTTCCAGATCCTCAATATTGCATCGGCTTGGGGGTTGTTTCATTGGGGGATGTATACACAGATAGCGTATTCCCTACGTTTACTCATTTACGTGAAACGCTCCAGTCCCCGCATCTTCAACTATTTAGGTTCTTTCAATTGCGACATGCATTGAATACCCAGTCCCCCCCTGCCTCTACCCAGATCTCTAAGTACCCCACAATTGGTATTCTCAAATCCCAAGGTCCCAAAGGTTTGATTTTAATACTTTACACGCATTTACTCTCAGCAAGGATAAGTTTTACCCCACTTCCTGCTTTTGACAAGTGGAAACTCTGTATCCCGTCTTTAACACTTAAAGAATGGTCAGACGTAGAAGAGTCCCACTTGTCAGTCTACCCTCCTGTAAACAATAAATTGATCCAACTTTATATCATCCATCAAGCATATCTCACCCCTACCCGTTTATTTAAAATGGAAAACACTCATTTGAACTCCTGTCATTGATGTCACCAACCAGAGGCGAATTTTTGGCATCTGATGGGATTGCTCGTTTATTAGAGATTTCTGGTCTTATATAGTTTCTTTCAAAAACCCTCTTCTCCCACCCCCACCCCCCCTCAATATAAATCTAGATCCCAAAATAATTTTATTTGGTCTGTTAGCAGAGGAGATCTGGCCAAAATATGTCCATGTATTTTTTAGAAAGGTACTATTCCTAGTATGTAAAGTGGTAGCCATGCACTGGATGGCTGCAGAACCACCTTCGATATCACGCTGGATCCAGTTGGTAAACGCTGTAATCCCCTATGAAAAAAAATCATTTATCAAAATAGGGGCTGCCCAAGCAAACACCAGAAGATATGGGGCCCCTGGCTAGACACGTATTCCACTTTACCTATTGAATAATTATAATACCATTGAAATAATATGACCAGCATAGACTGTTTTTATTGTTGTTGAAAGTTTATTGTCACAACTGTTGATTACAATAGATGGAAAATGTTTTTTTTTTCCCTCTGATATTTTTCACTATATAAAAGAAACTGCTATCTACTATATATGCCATACATTAATAATGACCTTTTCTGGTCTTTTTTTATTTCTTTTATAAAATATTACATCAGAATAATAACATAGTCAGTTTATGGCAGTTAAAGTTTACTGTTGCAATTGTCTATCAATACTACCCGCTAATGTACAGAATATAAATATATATGATGCATGATTGTACATAACAATACTTTCTTTATTCTGTATTGTGCAAATTTTGTGACAAATAAAACAAAGTTAAAAAGGAAAAGGACACTCATTGGTCATGCTGGTAGAGGACCCATCCCTGCAGAGGTTCCGGATATCGCAGCCTGGACAACCGGACGTGCGCACATGCTACAACTGTGGTCGCCCTGAGCATTTCTGCCGTGAATGCCCCGCAACAAGGAAGCGAAGTTCCGGCCCCGACACCAAAGAGCAACTTCCTCACCCACCTCCTCCAGCCACTAACCTTCTCCAATAAGACAGTGGCAAGCCTGCATCCACCATGGCCATGTCTCAGCGGGGTACCAACGTTGATCTGCCGGGTCCACAAGCCCAGGGCCGTCTTTCCCCTTCCTCCTGGACACAGGTGCAGCCAGAAGTGTGATTAAGGAAACGGATTTCCCTTTCAAGACCTTTCTGGATAATGTCAAAATCTTGACCATAGGCATAGAAGGACGTCCCACCCCTCACCGCCTTACAAAACCCCTGCAGATTAATTCTCTTCCTAATGTGTTAGTACAGTTTGTCATCCACAAGACATCCCCGCTTAACCTGCTGAGAGCAGACCTGCTATCCAAGCTGCAAGCCACCGAGGATGGAAGAATAAAGGTGTCATTACCTTTCTCAGAGAAAGATACAATGATTCTAGCATCAGAACCTTCACCTCTTGCAGTCAGCACAGAGAACCCTAACACAGTTCCGGCCTATGTCCTACAGATAGACTGTGGTCCAAGGGCTCAGAAGACACTGGTAAACTCCGAGTTTCACCTGTATTAGTTAAACTGAAACCTGGAGCCAACCTCCCACATTGGGCCCAGTACCAACTCAAGCTTGCCATCTCACAGGCCATTGCGGGGCAAGTGAAGGCACTCCTGGAAAATGGGGCACTCATACCCTGCGAATCTCCCTGCAGTACCCCGTTGTTTCCAGTAAAGAAGAAGACACACAATGGGATGCCGATGAAATACCATATGGTGCAGAAAACAAAAAGTCCCACCTTATCTTCATGTGCTGCAAACCTCAGTTCCGCAAGCAAGTATACTCACAAGCTGTTGCCATCCGGCTACTTCTGGCTTTGATAAAACATAAAACAATCCAATTGCAGGAATACAGCTTATTGTGGAAAAACTTGCTTTTTATTTTCTTTTTTGGTGCTTGAATAATACAGAGAACGCGTTTCGGTTATGAAACCTTGTTCACCTCTGACTAACAAAGCTGTTATGCAAACCTTAAAAAGCTTGGTGAAGATTAGTGAATTAAAAACATATGTGCAATTAACCCATGGCAATCTGTTACTTCAGTTATCAAAGCCCGTCCCTCCTGCAGGAACTTACCCTGATTATTTTATCATGCATATTATAACAAATGGTATATAGAATAGAATGTTCATACATTATTTGCTCCGCTAAATAGAATAAAGCATGAAGTCAATTCATCATAGTTGCAGAGACAAAATAATCCTCCTGACAGCAACCGTGAATTAAGTCATAGATTATTAATATGAAATAATACAAACAGTAACATGCAATATTTAACAACGTTACACTATACATTTATAGCACAATCAATATGTGTTTGATAATAGATAATATTTATTACGGCTAATAAATGTATAAGAGGTCTGTTTTATAATTCATTCCTTTTGGGAATCTTGTATTTAAATTTAAGATCCAGAACGCTTCCCTTTTAAACACTTTTTGCGGGTTAATTGTTCCTTTCTTTTTATTTATAACCTTTTCGATTCCAAAAAATGAGAAAGTATTCAAATTCCCTTTATGCTTATCACAAAAGTGTTTAACCGCACCCGAACTATTCACATTGTCTTTTTTGATGTTACGGATATGTTCATTGATACGGGTTTTCAATTTCCGTGTGGTGCAGCCTATGTAGTTTAAATTGCACTCTCTACATTGAATCATATATACTACATTGATAGTGTTGCAGTTAATATAATTATAAATTTTAAACTCTTTATTACTGTCGCTGTCAGAAAAGGTTTTTCTCCTATCAGCTAAGTGACAAACAGTACATCTAGAATTACCGCAGCGGAAAAAACGTTTTTCAAATTTTTGCCGGTTCTAAAACAGGATGATACTGTAGATGAGATATTAAATGAGGGAATCAAATGTGTTGCAAAAAGAAGCAAAAATTTGGGGGATTTGATAGCACCTAGTACTTTTTCCTCCAACCAGGGTAAACCGCAGTGGATGAAATTTCAAGGTTTTTTCCTGGACTGTGAAAATTACAGAGAAAGGTAATGAATAGACATTTCAAGGGGGGATTGTAGTAGAAATGATGATTAATTAGCGTAAAATTCCATTGAATTGTATAAACTAGATGTATTACAGAACTGTAGTGATTTGACTCTGCAGAGGCTGATAGTGGCATTGTTTCATTATGGTAATTGCTGGACAATGGCATGATGAGCTATGTGTGCTATAACATTAGCCCAATGTAAAGTTCCAATCCAGCCCCTCTAGGGTTAAATTACACAGGTATACAGTTACATTGGAAAGTATATCTTGGGTGTCTCTCCTAGCCATTCCCCCCCCCCCCCCCAACTTCTGAGAGAAAGAAACTGGTCTTTGCCTGACCATATGGTGAGGGGACAAAGGCTAGTTTGTACACTGGGCCTGGGGAGGGGAGAGATTCTATATAGCTCAACGAAAAACAAGAAGTATATACTACTGTATCATATGCTATATGCCCATAAAGGGCAGGTATTATGTGTTTTAATAAAAGAAGCTCTGGGATTGTAACTTCCCAGAGCTGATTTTCAAGATTGATAAATTGTGTCAAATTGGCTTTCTTTCATTGTATGTGCACGCCATACTATATACTGTAATTAGGAAACTACAGAATACCTCACACCTTGCTGGAGAAATTCGAATCCAGAACAAGGGGACATACCAGGGAAATGAAGGAATCTCCTGCTACAGCTATCAGAGCAGTAGCAGGAGATCGCGATTTTTACCATTACTTTCAACAGCAGAGGATCGTCGGGGTGGAGGTCCAGGAATGTGCTTTTTGTATTTGCCTGGCTCGCAGTTCCCTCCCTGTTGGCCCTGGAGCTGGAACTCAGTTTGCGCATCGGACTCATCTCTGTGGTCAGTACGTGTGCACACCAATAAAAAAGAATGTACATGCGCTCGCTGCCTGCAGAGATGTGCCAATTGCACAAATTGAGTGCTAGTTTCCAGGGCTGCTGGCCAGGGAATGGGGAGTAAGTATAAAAAGCACTTTCTCGTGCCTCAGCCGAAATTTTTTATACTAGTTATTGTTGATGACAGGTTCCCTTTAACTCCATGTATTAGCAGGTGGCTGACACAAAAGTAAGATTTGGCGCTTTTTAATCCATCAATTAGCTTTTAGTAACTCATGTATTTCTTTGCAGCTGGAGATGAAATATTTGTCAGCTTTGTTACTCACATGTGAAGATAGAATTCCTGAGAAGGATAATGTGATCCTGGCAGTTGAGGTGAGTTGGAATTTACTAGCACACATTGACTTTACATAGAGTTCTCATTCTAGGGTGTATTTACACAGACAATGGTATTAAGGGATTCTTTACTGTAAGAGCAGTTAGACTGTGGAACTCTCTGCCGGAGGAAGTGGTGATGGCAAAATTAATAGAGGAGTTTAAAAGGGGACTTGATGTCTTTCTGGAGAGGAAGGATATTATAGGTTATAAATCTTAGGTTAATTGTTAATCCGGGTATAGGCAGGTAGGAACTATTAGGGGTTGATCCCGGGAACAGTCTGATTGCCATTAGGGAGTCGGGAAGGATTTTTTTTCCCCAAAAGGTCTATTTGGCTTCTGCTCTTGGGGTTTTTTGCCTCTCTCTGGATCAACAACATAGGAGGATAGACAGGCTGAACTAGATGGACATTGTCTTCATTCGGCCTAACAAACTATGTTACTATGTTACCTGTCAAAACCATTTTCTGATCGCACGGTGCACAGCCAATAAAACAGAATTTGTCTGTGCTGTGTGATCAGGCACATACAGACGTCTTTTCAAACATTTAGTAATTGTTTAAAAGGTCCAAGATTAGAAAAAACGTGGCTGCTCTGTTCCAGAAAAAGCGCTACAGCTGACTATGGTTAGTGTCTGGTATTGCAGCTGAGCTCCATTACAGTGAATGTGACTTAGTTTTAGTACCACACACCGTCAATTATCAGTTGTGACATTGTTTTTAGAAGAAAACAGCCATGTTTTTCTAATTCTGGACACCCCTTAAGGACATGGCCTATTTTGGCCGTGAGAACAGAAAGATTTTGGGGGGATTTTCAACTCCACTTTTCAAAAGCCATAATTTTTTCTATTTTTCCGCCGACATGGCCGTATGAGGACTTGTTTTCTTACGTGGCGAACGGTAGTTTCTATTTTTACCATTTTTGGGTACATATAATATAGTTGTTTTTTTTTATGCATATTTCTTGACCTTGGTGGCAGGGATGGAGTGTAAAAAAGTTGCACTCTGAGAATGTTCGCACTTCCCCAGACTCGTGACCTTGCTGAGGTGCAGCTTCTCAACAAGCTGCTCTCGGAACTGCAGGAAAGTGAGCGTTCCCAGGGACTTGTTGTAAATTATGTAGGCATTGCAGGTAGCGATCTGAGTAAGGCCTGGCTCACACGACCGTATGTGGAATCTGCTCGCGGAGGCCTGCAGCGGATCCCAGCTGTGACCCTGCATATGACCGTATAATGTACTGCGTACTCACACATGCGCAGTACACCTTTCTTTAAATTTTTATATTTCCCACGCCGAAGCTTATATCCACGACCATAGAGCACAATGGGCCCTATATCGTGGATATCCACGGTAAAATAGAACATGTGTTTTATTTTTTGCGAAAAAATTACGTAATTCTGACCCATTAACGTGAGTGAAATTGTGTATTCCAATGCATTTGATTGATCCGTGGATCAAACTCTTGCGGATTATGCAATTACTGTCCGATCATGTGAGACCAGCCTAATGTTAGATCGCCAACTTTATATACCATTGGTTAGTGGTAAGCACATGACCGGGAACCGCTCAACGATGCCTCTGATCACTGCTCCAGGCATTTTGCATGTGCAGAAGCCAGGGAGGGTCCGTGGAGGATGATCGCATCAAGGTTCAAATGCCGTGAGGGGGACTTTTAATTTTTTTTTAGCTTTTACATATGGATAATGAATACCAAATGATAATGGTGATCAGGTGACTGTAGACTGCTCATAGCGGCCCCCCGCTCACTGCTCCAGGCTCTCAGCTACCTTTGATAGCCAGGAGCAAGGAGATTTTAAATTTCCCGTGCCCCACCAGGGAAAGGTCCGTGGATAAAGATCCCACTAGGGAACTTATCTGTGAGGGATCTGATCTGTAAGGGAAGGTGAAACTAACTTTTTAAACATTTTTTAAAAATATTTACATGATCGCCGTTCTCCATCGGATAACGGCCTTCATATGACCCAGAACCGGATATCATGGACCACCGTGAAAACTCCAGGCTCTCTGCTACCTTTGGTATCTAGGAGCAGGGAGATTTCACATTCCCTAGGCTCTCCTGACTACTGCTTATGTGCCAGACAGTGGCATGCATGTGCAGATGCCGGTGGCTGGTCCTTGCAGAAGCAGATCACTGTAGGACATCGCGGAGGCCTGAGGTTAGTTGATCAGATACGTGAAGGGAGATGAAACCAACTTTTTTTAAACTTTCATGAGATTGCCCCCCCCCATGACAGCTCCAGGCTCTTGGCTACCTCCATTAGCCAGGAAGTTCCAGACCACTCCAAGACCCTGGGGTTTTAAAGCCTACAGGGCCGGCTAGGTTAAAGCCCATGCATGGATGGTCACTAAGGGGTTAAAGAGAACCTGTCATGTCTTCATTGTCAGTGGAGACAGTTGCTAAACTTTGCGGCCCTGCTGACCACAAAAAGGTTTGTTTATTCACCTGCGTTCCCCAGTATAGGCATTACTTAGATTCATCTTCCTGCGCTGTGAAGTGGGCAGTCTCTACCATTTGATGTCAAAGGGTAAGGGTCAACTTTATTAACAGTGAGCAGTGTAGATTGCCCACTTGACCAATTGGGAGCATCAGGAGCCAAAGAAACCAAGAAGATGTAAGAAGAATTTGATTTGTTTACCAAGGAGAACACCATCTCAGATCTCGTGTAGGAAGCATGGGTCCTTAGGAGAAATACAAATCCCACCAGTCTGTTGCGGTATCAAATGATATTTAATATATTCAAAGTTGCATGTGATTTATATACTATAAATGACATCACAGGAAAAGTATCTGCCTCCAAAACTAGTAAGAATACATGATAGGCTGTAACTGAAATGTTTGACATAAGTTCACACTTTTTAAGGGGTAACTATAACATACAGTGAAACCATTATGTCAGTGGGAAGGAATGCAAGGGAGGGGGTCTGGAGGGCTATCTTATCTTCTGTCCTACCCAGTATCACTCACTGGTATATAGAAATGGTTTCACTAGCAGGATGCTATATCTTTCTAGTCTATAATCCAATAGCAAAAACAATTAACAGATATATTGATCTGCAATTTTCTTAACAGAAGAGTCCGTATGAGGCAACAGGGGGAGTGTAAATAAAAGAATGGCATTTGTGAAGTTAGCAGGGCTGTGGCTATAAAGTTCTGCAGTTGGCCCCACTGATGTGAGGACATGATGGGTACCCTTTTAACCCCTTCATGCCTCAGGGCATACACGTACACCTTATGTGGACACCTTATGTGGACAGGGTTGTTAATCTGCAGGCTCGGAAGCCAAGCCCGCTTCATACATGACTGAAGCTGGATTTCACACTGACCACGGCTGTTAACCTTACTCTGTTTGCTGCTTTATATTCTGACAGCAGCATTTAAATTGCCTGATTGGAGATGGGAGGTCCAAAAAGGCCCTTCACAATTAAATTGCGAGGTGTCATCCTGCTGCCATGGCAGCCGGGGGATTTCGGCATGCCTTAATAGATTTCCTGCAGAAATATCATAAATTTTGTTATAAAGCATTTCTCAGTTTTTGCAACTTCATTTTTTATATAAAAGGGGAAATAGAGGGAAAGGTTTTTGTAAAAAAAAATGTTAATATCCTTTAATTCTTAGAATACTTTTTTCACTTATTTCTAGTTGGTTTTTCCCCTCTTACTAAGGTACCGCAGTATATTGTATAATCGATCAAACCTTTGCAAGTTGAATTCCCCTTAGGGCTCCCACACATTTGCGATTGCTTTTTTTGTTAACGCGATTGTCAATGGTACTTTCTATTGTAAAAAAACCGCAACGCACGCAACTGCGTTTTTGTTGCGTTGCATTAGAAAGTCCCATTGACAAGCGCGTTAACAAAAAACGCAATCGCAAGTGTGTGGGAGCCCTTAGGAGGCTTAAAATTAAAGCTATTTTACTATTATAAGAAATAAAGGATATTAAAAGTTTAAACAAAACCCTCTCCTCATTTGTAATTTTTGAAAAAAAACTGCAAAAAACAGATTGTAGAAAAGTGAGACCTGCTATATGTTAGGGCATATTCAGATGTGCGTATATCGGCCGGGTTTTCACTCCCAGCCGATATACGCTGTCTCTCTCTGCAGGAGGAGGAGGTGGGCCGAGCCCGGAGCAGTGCACTGAACTCCCGCGCCTTCTCCGCCCCTCACAACTGTTTGCAATGGGAGTGGCGGCACGGGGGCGGAGCTAAGTTTTGCGGGAATCTGCAGCTGAGACTCCTCAACACAGGTGTGAACCGCGCCAAACTTCTTCATTTTCTCCGTATAATGTATTTGGTGTGCTTCTGTATGCTAATACATTGTGATCTGTGTCATTTATGACTCAGACTGCTTTTACGACAAAACTTAGTGTGCCCAAAGAGCAGGCTATGAGCTCATTCACATGGGCGTACTTGCAATCTGTATTACGCTTGTACTTTTTACCCATGTAATACAGAGAGTAGAAACCCCATTCATTTCTATTGGCGTATTCAGACGTGTTTTTCGAGGGCGTAAAAAAACACAACAGCGTATCCTATATTGGTCTATATTACGGTCTAACCCTCAAGATATATTCACAGATGCTGCAGTTGCAGCCGCTCATCCCAAAAGTGAGCAGCAAGGGCCGCATGCGGTTTTACCACAAATTGCTGTAGTTTTGAGGCTTTAAGAAGCAGTATCTGTGCTCGCTGCTAAACCCTAGCAGTTCGCTGTAGCTTGCGGCTTATGCTATGTGGTACCAACCGTACTGTCTGAATATGCCCTTAGGGAAGTGAGTCTCTGCAGGATTGCATGTTGTCTGTTACTTAAGCTTTTAGTTTATTTTCTCATTTCTTTTTTCTCTTCCCTTCATGATTAGGAGGAAATGAAAAATTCAAAGCGAGAGTTAAAGACGTGATAGAGGAGAATGAAAAGTTGCACCAAATTTTAAAGTGTAACATACCTGTATCTAATAAGGAAAGGTAAATATATACTGGATTTTGAGGTCTGTGTATGTGCCTGTGTCTCTTATATCTGCCTTTGTCTCGTGTTAGAAGATTGAAGGAGAGCGCTGGTCGGAGATGCTCCATTCATTTTAAGTGGACTACCGGGATCCCGCAGCAGGATCCGACTCTTTGCCCAGCCGGTGACCCCGCTCACCTGTCCTGATTCTTTTTATCTTTACTGTTGGAGTGCTGGCCGGCGCGCATGTGCAGTACAGATAAAGCTGCGCTGTCGCTAGGCGATGACACAGATCCTGCGACCCTTCTGCAGTGCTCACTGCAGAAAGGCCGCGGGACGGAAACCTACCATTGACTTCAATGAATTCCATTTGTGCGGAAATCCGCACAGAATGGAGCATGCTGCGATTTTTCTGCCACGAGCGGAAATTTCTGCTTGTGTGCAGGAAGCAGCGGGTCTCCATAAGAGGCTATGGGCTGTATTTGCTGCAGAATCCTGGGGCAGCCGCTGGCCCGGATTCTGCAAATAAAATCCGCCTGTGTGCAGGAGCCCTTAGTATGAATATGTAAGGAGAATTTATGTGTTTATCAAAGAGAAGACGGTCCCAGATCCCGTGCAGAAGTCTGGGCCCAGGAGAAACACATCACACTAGCCTGAGCTATATCAGATGATTTCTGCTTTAATTTTAAGGTGGTCAAAGATTATATATTATAAATGACATCACAGCAAAAGTTTATACCTCCAAGGTGAATAAGGATATATGATAGGCTTAAAATAAAAGTGATTAACATAAGTTACACCTCCTTAAGTGTATCTATTACATACAATAAGACCGTCATAAATTCAGGGAGAAGGAAGGCCTGGGAAGGTGCCATACAGTCTAGTCACTTCTCCCTGTGTATGTTATACTATAAACATACATGAGTGATTTAATAGACTGTCTTATCTTATAATCTTTCTTCCTCAGAAGACATGCAGGCCTATAGAAGAGTTTCGTTTAACCCCTTCACTGCTATATATTCCTAGTCTACAATGCAATATAGAATAATTAACTGATACATTGATCTACAATTTTCTTAACATTCCCCACTTTAGATCAATATGTCAACACAGTAAATACACATATATAATGACTCTACCACAGACCCCCTGGCTGCGGCCCGAAGCTTTATTACCAGGAGGCCTGGGTTCACACTTCAATACTAAGTATGTAATTATTTCATATAAAAGTATTACATTGATGCATATATATATATGTGAAGTCATTCCACTAATTGTACCCAAAATTAGGCCCGCCCCCCAAGAGAAGCTTGGCCTTGATTTATTATCCAATTGATGTTCCTTTCTTCATATATAAATGATTGTCCATCATGATATAAAATCTTACTTATCGAAATGTCCATCAGTTATTAGAGCGATCCTCCGGTACAATCAGAACGCACTGGAATCAAAATGTCACACTTCAAAATCATCAAAGTAAAATGGCGCTTTCTTCGTAGAACTTTTAACCATCACTTGTCAGACAGAGGCGGTCACCTGACCCAGTAAGGCATCCTGTTCTTCGTCATCTTGTATATTTTGAAACATAGTTTTGGTGATGGAAGTGTCAATAATAATAAGGTTTTGTAACAGTCCTCGGATACAGCAGCAACCGCAAAGTACTAGAATGGAGGCAAATACTGACATAGAGACTAGTGTGGAGTATATGACTTGTGACCAGTGTCCGAACAAGCTTCCAACCAGTCTGTGAATGGATCGTCTATGCCAGAGTTATCAGCTAGTTCATTTTATTATGCATTTAACCCTTCCAGTGCTCGAGTAACACTACCATCAGGTGCCGTGTTATTAGGAATGAAAGTACAACAATATCCTCCAATCATTTTACAAACTCTGCTAGTAACATATCAAGAGCCATTCTATGTTACCATGCAATGAGTGTAAGGTGTGTCCTAGTTGTTCCTCTAGGCCCTTGATTGCATCTCTTGTATAATTAACAAATCTCTGTTGGTTATAATATATATATAATCCAGTCTACATTTTTATTCACTGTTACCCACCATGCAAGAAGAGACTCAAACCCCCCTGCAGCCATCCGATTTCTCGTCCCATACTCGTCCGGTACCCCCCTTGGGACCCCGATGGGTCAGAGGAACCTTTGGGAGAGGTGTCCCTAGTTCTCCGGACACGGCCCTTGCTGTTGCCCTCGGAGGTCATGAGGTATATAGGCATTATCAGTTGTACCAAGCACAATCCCGTTAGGGGCCGTACCTGGCACCTGTTCTAGGCCCGGTCACCACACAACCATCACACGTCTGTGCGTGCTCTCTGTAGCTCAGGCCATATCCCAGAGACAGCGTGCCCTTATGGTTCTCCTCTCCGCACAGCATCCCTCAGGCAGTCTCCCGTAGTCTGCCTTGGTCCCATTACCAGGTAGCGCGAAGCAAGCATGACCCCAAGATCAGAGGCAACAGCAGGTATTTGGTCCCCGCTCACAGGTGGAAACAGCAAACTCAATGTATAACATGGATCACTTATCTGTGGGGGGTAGGTACAGTGAAGAAGCTTAATCACACATTTTAGTTCATCACAGCGTGAGGACTTGTCATTAACTTTTATCTATCGTGGGGTCAAGTCTTCCTATCTCATATAATTATTAACATTCTCTATACACAATATTTACTGCATAACATTAAGATTTACACAACTACTACTACTCCAATCATCTGCAGTCGCTTGATCCTCCAACCTTAACAACCCCCTCCTCAGGAATTTCTCTTATCAAGGAGAGGTGATGGAGTAAGATAAACAGAGCTTTAGCTGTGGCTGGACTCCTACAGATAACCGCAGTATACTTGTGATATCCTTCCCCTAATAGGGACACTCAGCTCTCACATTATCAACAACTTCATTATTATTATATCTTACATGACATTATCACATTGAAAACACCATTTAACAATCAAAATCACTGCAAACCAATCACAGAACGGACATGTACACAAATAACAGCAAGAATGGACGTTCCCTATTCACACAGGTTTATACTAAACTTCATTCCTGATCATCTTCATTACAGGTCTATTCATATCAAGCAAGCAGAGCATGGCTAGAGTCAGTCACATACCCCCTCCCTCCCTCACTGAACTCTAAAGCTGAAAGGTGGGGGCGAGGGTGAAAGAAGCATTCCCATGTAACAGACGATTTAACCATTTGTGAGCTGACCCCATCTTATAGCACACACTTAATAAGATAGACAACATATCATCAACACACAGAGGACAGTGATGGAGGCTGCTGACTATTCCTATGCAGTTCAGAGAAGGCACTAATCACTGGTGTTGTGTACTACAAGTGCAAGCATTGGGATGCCAGGTAGAAGGTACAGCTATGGGATGTAAGGAGCCAAGATGGCGTCTGGGCGGCGGCCGAAGGTATTACAGCAGGTACTAAAATGGCCGCAGGCCATGACTAGCACTAAGATGGCCACCAGGGACGTGGCCTGACTAGGAGTACTATCAAGCCAGGCAAGCATCTAGCCACGCCTTACCCCTTTGTGTGCAATGCCAACAAGTCCCTCATCTGACACACATCTATAATAATCTTTGTGTATAGCGCCAACATATCCCGCAGCGCTTACATAGACGGGGGATACAGAAAGACAGAAGTACAAACATTACAGAACCACAGTTACATAGTAATCAGCTGATGGAAACAGTAGGGGTGCGGGTCCTGCTCCAACGAGCTTACATACTACAAGTAATGGGGGATACAGAAGGTAAAGGGGCTGGAGATGTGCACAGTATGGCGGGGTGGAGATGGGCACGGTATGGTGAGATGTGCACAGTATGGCGGGGTGGAGATGTGCATGGTATGGCGGGGTGGAGATGTGCACGGTATGCTATACACATAGACAATGGTCAGACATTTAGCCGTGTGACGGCAGAAACGGTGTGACTGCAGGGCTGGTTTATGACGGCTAACAGGGATTGCAGTCAGTAAGTCAGGGAGCAGATCTACCAGTATGGCGCTCGTCACTCCTTCTATAGAAGTTACACTCAGAGCTCTCCCAGCATCCCCCATGTGTCGGACGGCGCCCCCTCCTGGTCTTATACTCCCTTCTGCATTGTTTAGCACAAATAATACAAGACAAAAAAAAATTTTTTAGAGTAGTTTGTAAACCCCTAGGCTGTGAACACTGTCCATATGAGTGCCACCATCCCCCCTGTTGAGACATGACACAGCCCATGGCTCAAAACTGCTGCACATCTGAAGAACGATTTAGGTAAGATAGCTTTTTTTTTATTTTTTTTTTAACGGAGATGTACAGCCCATCTACAAGAGTGTATTCAGCATCTACAGGAGGTATATCCTGCAGATCTGGTCTGAGTAACACCTCATGTGCCATCTCTCCTAGACAGTTGTATGGAGGACCGTCTGAAGAAATAGGCAGTAAGGTGGATGGATGGACCGTAGTACATCCCTAGGTTGTCAGGTGTGGCTGTGAGCAGTAGTGTCCTGCAGGGGGATGTCTAGGAGGACTAAGATATGAGTATAACTAACTGCGTGCGGTACTCAGTGTGTGGGGGGACAGCACTATAGTGGCAGAAGGTCTGACTACCGCTTGTACACAGGCTGGGAACGCTCGGCCACTGGATCTAATCTGCAAGAGTAGTATGCCAGCAGTCTGTTTTCCACCGTGTTCCTGAGTTAACACAGAGGTGATATATCCTTCCCCTGAGTCAACAGTTAGCACAAAGGGCTTGCTGTAGTTCAGCAGCCCCCCAGACTGGTGTGCCCACCAGAGTCTGTTTTAACCTGACAAAGGCTTCCTCAGAGGCCCATCTCACTGGATCCTGCCGGCTGCAGCCAGAGGGTCATCATAGATGATTCTGGTAAGAAGCGCTGTCAGAGATGCAGAATTTGAGATCCAGGAGCTATAGAAGTTTGTCTGTTACGATCGTGTGGGCAAGCAAAGCACGGAACCCACATGATCATGACCAAAGGGGACGCACACGGGTATCACCAGGGTCACACGGGACTCACACCGGTTTCAGGCAACTGACCCTGTGCTACAAGGGAGGATGATAGTGGCCCTACCTAAGCGGGGACATTGCCCTAATAAGGGCAGCCCAGCGGTCTTCGGATCTGGGCCCTAGCTGATCCTAGGAGCCACACACCAGAACAGGATGCATTCACATGCCACATGACAGACCCAGAATACACCGCATACAACATACAACCACTAGTAACAGATTGGAAGCTGAATATAAATACCAGGTATTAGTTGACATGTTGTACAAGATGTTGAAAGCTAGCAGGCCACTTCACGGCTCCTGGTTATACTGCTAGTCCCTACACTAACCAGGAGTCCAGCAGAACCGGACACCGTTCACACCGCACGCTGCAACAGGACAGGACACCGATAGCAGGACACACAGCAAACTACACAAAACTGACAGAATTTAAACATACAAATGGACATGAACCAAGTCACACTGCAACCCTCACCAGACAAGCATTCATGACGGCCCACCTGAGGGGCCATATAGACTGACCAGGGGATTGGCTAGCAGACAGCACCACACCCAGCCAGCTCAATCATTAACCCTGTGAGTGCTGTGCTGCTGGAAACACAATAGAACAACAAATCCAAGCAGCACACGTAACATTCTCATTCCCAAAAAAGGAGATCATTTGCTCATAGTTTTGGGACCTCCAGAATTGCTTGCCTACCTTCATCTGACAGGTTATACCCCAAATATTTAACCGTTTGCTGACCGTATTGGAGTTTCTACATGTTTACTTTATGGCCTTGCTCATAAATAAACCTCAAGAGTACGACTGTGTCCCCCCACAATTCTCTCCACTGTCTGCTGCTGACTACCAACATGCAGTAGTCGCTGACTACCTCTAAGAGGCTGGAACTGGGCTAAGTGTACTGACATAGCCTGGGAGACAATTGTTGTAGATTCACAGCAGCCCTGAGGTACCTGGTGAAGGTATACCTAATTTTATCATAATATCTCATCACAACACATTTACTGGACATATTCAAGACTATATAATCTGACATTCACAGGCTTATTTGTCTCTAGGTCTGTTATAACTGGTTCAGAGAGGGATTCCCTGTGGGTCCGGCCATTAACCCCTCTTACCAGGATATGACTATTACTACATTTAACATTGGCTACATATTGGGATGTATTAATGTCCTGGTGGCTCCTTAGCCCACCAGGAAAGTAATCATCCGCCCATTCACCTGGAGATCTATCTCAGGCAGTGGAGATTGCCATGAGATCCTCCAAGTGTTGTACATCCACCTCTTCTAGTCATTTTTCCCCAAGGTGGCTGAGAACATTGTTTCTCAGGGCACTCTCAGGCAAAATCACTAGACTTCCATTATTCAAACACACATTTAAATCCCCGAGCTGCATCCCACCTCTGCTTCTTCCTCTGTCTCTACTTTCACATCCTCTCGCTGTCCAATGACCTCTCTGACTTACTTGAACCATCATATCACATTCCTCTCCCTGTATAAAAAAACCTCACTTTCTGACCCTTTTCTTTGTAACACTTTTCTGCATGTTTTGCATATTGCAAAACATCCTGCAACAATCCCATCCTCAGGGTAACTATGTATCTCATTATATAACCTCCTATTTCCTTCTTTACTGCACTTACTAACGTGTTCCTTAATGGCTGATTATATGCAGCATTAGGATCATCTCTCATGCCCCCTGATTATACTATGGAAGGGGTCCACCATCTCCTCCCCTCCCATTCTAATTTCCTTCTACAGAACTCCAATCTGGCCATAGAATTATTCTATCTGCTCTCTCTATTTTTCATTCAATTGGAACTCCCCATTAACCCTTTGAATTGTTCATCAAACTGTCGGGCGTCTATTTTTATATGGGCGTGACAGTTTGGGGCTTCTTTTAACCAGACTTCAGCAGCGGATAATCCGTATTTCTGCTGATCTTTTAGCTGATTTTGTCCGTATTGTATCACATAATTCTTTACAACTAGAACTTTTAATTTATTTATTTATTCCACTCATCTCAATCACTCACACATTCGCTTCATGCAATATAAGACAGCAATACAAATAGTACATTATGTTAGTAGGCGGCCGCCCTCTTCATATTCTTAGTTACTCTATAACACAATATCAAAGACAAAGTAATAGAAAGATAAGAAGTAAAGTTCCTGGATACCCCTGTGTCCCATGACGTCATCTAACCACTTTTTACGTGTCGCACGGAGTTAATTCTTTCCTGTAGCCTTCTCACAATGGCTATGGTCTCACATAGACTACTGCTATTGCCCCTTTGGCAACCCATTCGTCTATACTTCTCATTTACCTTACACATTTCACATAGACTACTGCTATTGTCCCTTGACAACCTATTCGTCTATGATTGCCTCTCATTTACAATACACATTGTAAATTCTACTAACACTAAAGTATACAGAAGAAGAAGAGAGAAGAGAAGTTTAACCATTGTTATACTTACTACACGTTATCTGGGAGGCTTCTAAATTCTCCGGCTAGTTCGGAAAAACGTCACTGTTTCAGACAGGATGCCCGACTGGCCTCTAATGACGTCTAAGCAAGACGGAGGTCTTTTAATGATCGGAGAGTACTTCAGACCCACCTTTTCACAGCCAGGCTGTCCTCTCCCTCTGCAGTGAGTGATTCCGGTTCGAAGGACCAAAAATGTAAGGAGAATTTATGTGTTTATCAAAGAGAAGACGGTCCCAGATCCCGTGCAGAAGTCTGGGCCCAGGAGAAACACATCACACTAGCCTGAGCTATATCAGATGATTTCTGCTTTAATTTTAAGGTGGTCAAAGATTATATATTATAAATGACATCACAGCAAAAGTTTATACCTCCAAGGTGAATAAGGATATATGATAGGCTTAAAATAAAAGTGATTAACATAAGTTACACCTCCTTAAGTGTATCTATTACATACAATAAGACCGTCATAAATTCAGGGAGAAGGAAGGCCTGGGAAGGTGCCATACAGTCTAGTCACTTCTCCCTGTGTATGTTATACTATAAACATACATGAGTGATTTAATAGACTGTCTTATCTTATAATCTTTCTTCCTCAGAAGACATGCAGGCCTATAGAAGAGTTTCGTTTAACCCCTTCACTGCTATATATTCCTAGTCTACAATGCAATATAGAATAATTAACTGATACATTGATCTACAATTTTCTTAACAGAATATTGCCAGTAACTATTTCTTGTTTACAAAACATCAAATTAATGTTTCAAAATAGTAGTTTTAGAAACCATGTTTAAATCATCTTTAACCTCTTAAGCCTGGGATCACACGGGACGGAATTGCAGCAGAATTTTTGTGGAATGACCCCACCGAAAAACCGCAAGATTTCCGCTGGAAAAGTGCAGCTTCAAAACCCGCGGCCTTTAGGGCTAATGCCCACAGCCAAATTTCTGCCGCGTGACTGTAATGTAATGTAATAGCTCAATGTACACGCTGCGGAATTCCGCAGGCGTGAAATTATCTGCGACATGTCCTATTTGCCGCCGAAATACTCGCGGACGGCTTCCGTTTTAGTCAATGGAAGCTGCCCATCACACAATACTTCCGCTGTAGCACAGTGAAAGTATAGCGTGAATACGCGCCCCGCCCTTGTGATATGACACTGCCGGCACATCATACGCTGTACTGTGTATGTGCGCCGGCAGTGTCATGCGGGAATTACGCAGTGAATCCGGAGGTGAGTATGGGGTCTTTGGGGGGAAGGGGGCGCCGTGACGGACTCCACTGCGGTATTCCGCTTCCAGAGCCAGTCATGGTTGTGGGCATGAGCCCTAAGCCACGGTTTTGGAGTGATTTCACCATCGGCATTCTGCTGCGGCTTTCTCTCCCAATAGAGAGGAGAGAAGCTGCTGCAGAAATGTCAAAATAATTGACATTGTATTCCGCGCTGCATGTCAGTTTCCGTGCGGCTTGGTTGCAGCGTGTGGACGAGATTTTTCAAAATCTCGTTCACATTGCTGGCTACTCCCAGGATTAGATGCCATGATTAGACGCCCCGTGTGAACCCAGAGTAAGGATGTTCCCTTTTTTTTTTCTATTTTAGTTTTTTTCCTACCTCCTTTTTTAAAAAAGAAAACATCTCTTTTATTCATCCATCGACGTTGCTGTATGAGGGCTTGCTTTTTGTATTTTTCAATGGTACTATATAATGTACCATATATTGTACTGCAAAGGAGTGACCAAAAAAAACCGCAATTCTGGCATTCTTTTTTTTTTTTTCTGACAAAATTTACCCTGCCGGGTAAATAATACGTTACTTTCAAAGAAAGATCGAACTTTTACGGACGCGGCGATACCAAATATGTATTTGTTTTACTATTTAGATTCTTTTATTATAAATATGGCAACATGTTTTTTGATTGTTTTTTTAAGCTTACTACCTTTTATTTCTTTTATTAGTAAAACATTTTTAAACTTATTTTAACTTTTTTTAAAAAATTCCCATAGGTAATAAGATCTTGCGATGCTTTCCTGCAGTATGATGCAATGCCATAGCGTTACATCATACCGTGATCTGACAGATATTCTATCAAGCCACGGCACAGACCCCCGGCTGCCATGACAACCGCACGGAAACCCATGATCTCATCGCACAGCGCCTTAGGGGCACCTCGAATATTGGTCGGGGCATTTAAATGCATTTAAATGAGGCATATAAAGGGTTAACAGCTCTGAGCGGTGTGGCGTATTAGAGCTGTTGCGAGCGGGTGTCTGCTGTAAAAAACAGCCGACACCCGCATTGTATGGAGTTGGATTGACCTGCGATCTCCCTCCATACATACCCTGAACCTGCAGGACGTAAGGGCTCCTGTCCGTGGGCGAATTTTCACTGCGTTCCCTGCGGCGGTAATCCGGCTGCGGGGAACGCAGTGAACACTTTCCATAGCGTTGCTATGGAAAGCGCAACCACCCTGTCCACAAGCGGAGAATCCTAGCAATTCTCCACTCGCAGATGGCAACTCGCAGCATGCTGCGAATTGCTGTGATTCTCCACGGTGAGCCTATCTGTCAGCTGGCTCCTGCTCCCCGGTGGCGGCAATAATAATAATAAACTTTATTTGTATAGCGCCAACATATTCTGCAGCGCTTACAGAGGCAGGGGGGGATACAGAAAGACAAAAGTACAGAAATTACAGAACCACGGTTACATAGTAATCAATTGACGGAAACAATAGGGGTGAGGGTCCTGCTCCAACGAGCTTACATACTACGAGTAATGGGGTGATACAGAAGGTAAAGGGACTGGAGATGTGCACGGTATGGCGAGGTGGAGAGTGAGGGATGCTATACACATAGACAATGTTCAGACGTTTAGCCGTGTGACGGCAGAAACGGTATGACTGCAGGAGCGGTTTATGATGGCTAGCAGGGATTGCAGTCAATAGGTCAGGGAGCATGTTAGTTCTGCGAGTCCTGGATTGCTCGGGTAGCCTTTGGTAGTGCGTTCCAGAGGATCGGTGCTTCTCTGGAGAAGTCTTGGAGGCGGGAATGAGAAGTTCGAATTAAAGGGGCGATCAGTCTGGTTTCGTTAGCAGAGCGTAGAGCCCGGGCTGGTTGATGGATTGAGATGAGGGAGACGATATAGGGGGACGCTGCGCTGTGGAGGGCTTTGTGGATGAAGGTGGCGAGTTTAAATTGAATTCTGTATTTAACGGGCAGCCAGTGCAGTGACTGGCACAGGGCAGAGGCGTCCGAGTAGCGGCTGGACAGGAAGACGAGCCTGGCTGCCACATTTAGGATGGATTGCAGGGGAGTCCGATCAGCAACAAGTTGCAATAATAGAGCCGGGAGTGGATGAAGGAAACAGTAAGCGTTTTTAACTTGTCCACAGTGAGAAAAGAGCGGATTCTTGTGATGTTCTTGAGGTGCAGCTGACATGTTCGGGCGAGAGATTGGATGTAGGGGCTAAAAGAGAGATCAGAATCGAATATGACCCCAAGGCAGCGGGCATGTTGTCTAGGAGTTATGTTGGCGCCACACACTGAGATGGAGATGTCAGGATGAGGTCGGTTAGTGGAGGGTGGAAATACCAGTAAGTCAGTTTTAGAGAGGTTTAGTTTTAGGTAGAGCGAGGACATGGTGTTAGAGACAGCAGACAGACAGCCAGTGATGTTTTGGAGTAAAGGTGCAGAGATGTCACGGGAAGAGGTGTATAGCTGGGTATCGTCAGCATACAGGTGGTATTGGAGGCCAAATCTCCTGATGGTTTGTCCAGTAGGGGCTGTGTAGATAGAGAAAAGAAGGGGGCCGAGGACCGAGCCCTGGGGGACCCCAACAGCAAGGGGAGGTAGAGCCAGCAAAGGAGACAAAGGAGACAATGAAAGAGCGGTCAGATAGGTAGGAGGAGAACCAGGAGAGAGCAGTGTTCTTTAGGCCGATGGAGCGAAGCATACTGAGGAGGATTTTGTGGTCGACAGTGTCAAATGCTGCGGAGAGGTCGAGGAGGATCAAGTAATCACCCCTCGATTTGGCTGTCAGTAGGTCGTGTGATACCCTTGTAAGGGTAGTTTCTGTCGACTGTTGGGGTCGGAAGCCAGACTGTAGGGGGTCGAGGAGAGAGTTCTCTGATAGGTAGCTTACAAGGCGGGAGTAAACCAGCCGTTCTAGTAGTTTGGAGATGAAGGGGAGGGTTGAGATGGGTCGGTAATTGGCAACGTCAGTCGCGTCCAGAGTCGGCTTCTTTAGCAGTGGGGATATGATAGCGTGTTTGGCATCTTTCCCTCTTCTTTCAGAGGTCAGAGAAAGGTTGAATATAGTGGTGAGATGGGAGATGACAGATGACCACTGGGGAGAAGGAACGGAGGAGGTGTGAGGGGAGAGGGTCGCTAGCGCAGGTGGAGGGGTGAGCAGAGAAGAGCAGTTTGGAAACTTCTTCCTGTGTCGCTGGTCTGAGTACAGACAGTGAGCAGGAGCTAGATGCAATGCTGACAAGACTAGGGTCAGGGGAAGATGAGGATGAGCCCCCCCCCCCCAATGCATGTCCACCATCAGCAGCCAATTCGACCAACACAGTAGCGAACGTCACCCGCCATAACTGACGCCGTCACCACTGGACCAGGATCTTACAACCTAATGCAATGGGGCAGCCCAGCCCGAGAGTAAATACAATGGCGTCATATTCCCCGTGAGAGAGAACCCGCTGCAAAATGTGTAACCACATGACGTGCGCGGACAAAACAACTGGTATCGTAGTGCCTCGCTTCAAGCAAGGTTATAAGACGGAGTATACATCTTGCCTTATTAAATGAATTAAAAACCGGCATAAGATACACCCCCGCTTCTCCTGGCGTCCCCGTCCTCTCCGTCACTGACGTCCGTGTCCTCTCCGTCACTGACGTCCGCGTCCTCTCCGTCACTGACGTCCGCGTCCTCTCCGTCACTGACGTCCGCGTCCTCTCCGTCACTGGCGTCCGCGTCCTCTCCGTCACTGGCGTCCGCGTCCTCTCCGCCACTGGCGTCCGCGTCCTCTCCGCCACTGGCGTCCGCGTCCTCTCCGCCACTGGCGTCCGCGTCCTCTCCGCCACTGGCGTCCACGTCCTCTCCGCCACTGGCGTCCCCGGCCCTCTCCGCCGAATTAACAGTTGTTCGGTCCTCTCACGTGTAGCTTGCTGCCTGGTGCTGGTCCATCTGATTGGCTTTCATGTTCTGCGTATTTATCGGAGCCTCGAGCCTCTGACATAACTGGTTTTGCTCCGCCCCTTTCTTTCCTCACTCGTATAATCACATGATGTGTCTGAACTTGGGCTGGTACGGAAAAAATAAATGCACCGCTGTTTACACCTTCCATAGAATCTATCTGTAAGTACGCTCACGCACCGCGGGATTCATGTGCCGTTGTGCTGGCATGCGGCGCTGACTGCGCTTATCTATACGGCTGAGGTAATGCGGTATGGACGTGCTGCATGTCAGCTCTATCAATGCTGAGGATGGGGATTGGCTGGGGTGGTCATGTGACGTGATGGCGCTACCTGGGAGCAAGCGGGAGATGTCACCAAGGTAAAAAGGGGTGTGGTTTCGGGTGTGGCTTATCACTATGTAGTTTCTTTACCTCCATTATTCCTGTGGTCCCACTACTATTGGAGCCCCCTTCGCATGCTTAGTGGCCCCAGTTATACTAGCGGCCCTTCTTGGTGTTCCACCTCCAACAGTGCGGCGCCCCTATCATCAAGCGCTGTAACTCTCAGTGACGGTGTGGGCGGGACGCTGAAGATGCTGCCTCCCCCGCTGTCTGCGCAGCTTACAGTCCGTGCCGGAATGCAGATGGCGGGAGGAGAGGTGGCGATCGTCCGGGAGCTGCAGCGGCGTCTGACCGGAGATTCACACAGTCACGGCGCTCGGCTGCTGACAGCTAAGATAATACAGCCGTGAAATAACGTCCAGCGGCCCGAGGGGGGAGTCACCGGCCGCAGCGGCCATTATACACGGATTGTTCTTCTGCACACAAGAGGGTGTTTTTACCGTGAAGGAAACGCGGGACGTGGCGGAACACAAGCATATGTGCGGCCACCGTTCATGAGGGGCCGCGCTCCCCTAGTAACCGTGCGGCCACCGTTCAGGAGCGGCCGCGCTCCGCTAGTAACCATATGGCCACCGTCCAGGAGCCGTCACGCTCCGCTGGTAACTGTACAGCCACCGTCCAGGAGCCGTCACGCTCCGCTGGTAACTGTACAGCCACCGTCCAAGAGTGTCCGCGCTCCGCTAGTAACCGTGCGGCCACCGTTCAGGAGCGTCCGCGCTCCGCTAGTAACCGTGCGGCCACCGTTCAGGAGCGTCCGCGCTCCGCTAGTAACCGTGCGGCCACCGTTCAGGAGCGGCCACGCTCTGCAAGTAAACGGGCGACCACCGTACAGGCGCGAACGTGCTCAGCTAGTAAACGTGCGACCACCGTCCAGGAACGGTAGCACTCCGCTCCGCTAGTAACCATACGGCCACCGTCCAGGAGGGGCCGTGCTCCGCTGGTAACCGTGCGGCCACCGTCCAGGAGCGGTCGCGCTCCGCTAGTAACCGTGCGGCCACCGTTCAGGAGCGGACGCTCTCCGCTAGTAACCGTGCGGCCACCGTTCAGGAGCGGACGCGCTCCGCTAGTAACCGTGCGGCCACCGTTCAGGAGCGGACGCGCTCCGCTAGTAACCGTGCGGCCACCGTTCAGGAGCGGTCGCGCTCCGCTAGTAACCGTGCGGCCACCGTTCAGGAGCGGACGCTCTCCGCTAGTAACCGTGCGGCCACCGTTCAGGAGCGGACGCGCTCCGCTAGTAACCGTGCGGCCACCGTTCAGGAGCGGACGCGCTCCGCTAGTAACCGTGCGGCCACCGTTCAGGAGCGGACGCGCTCCGCTAGTAACCGTGCGGCCACCGTTCAGGAGCGGACGCGCTCCGCTAGTAACCGTGCGGCCACCGTTAAGGAGCGGACGCGCTCCGCTAGTAACCGTGCGGCCACCGTTCAGGAGCGGACGCGCTCCGCTAGTAACCGTGCGGCCACCGTTCAGGAGCGGACGCGCTCCGCTAGTAACCGTGCGGCCACCGTTCAGGAGCGGACGCGCTCCGCTAGTAACCGTGCGGCCACCGTTCAGGAGCGGACGCGCTCCGCTAGTAACCGTGCGGCCACCGTTCAGGAGCGGACGCGCTCCGCTAGTAACCGTGCGGCCACCGTTCAGGAGCGGACGCGCTCCGCTAGTAACCGTGCGGCCACCGTTCAGGAGCGGACGCGCTCCGCTAGTAACCGTGCGGCCACCGTTCAGGAGCGGACGCTCTCCGCTAGTAACCGTGCGGCCACCGTTCAGGAGCGGACGCTCTCCGCTAGTAACCGTGCGGCCACCGTTCAGGAGCGGACGCTCTCCGCTAGTAACCGTGCGGCCACCGTTCAGGAGCGGACGCTCTCCGCTAGTAACCGTGCGGCCACCGTTCAGGAGCGGACGCGCTCCGCTAGTAACCGTGCGGCCACCGTTCAGGAGCGGACGCGCTCCGCTAGTAACCGTGCGGCCACCGTTCAGGAGCGGACGCGCTCCGCTAGTAACCGTGCGGCCACCGTTCAGGAGCGGACGCGCTCCGCTAGTAACCGTGCGGCCACCGTTCAGGAGCGGACGCGCTCCGCTAGTAACCGTGCGGCCACCGTTCAGGAGCGGACGCGCTCCGCTAGTAACTGTGCGGCCACTGTCCACTCGCTTCTACCCTGAAACCCAAAACTAGCAAACAGTGAATGCGGTGGTGCCGTTGAAGTGCACGAACATCGCTGCTGGCGCTGAAGGATGACTGGAATCCAGTTGTCGGACCCCAGTCATCTGTACGATCGCCCCCATATTGTGCACAGGCACTACCCGCGTTTGTCAACGATGCCTTTTAAGAGTTTAAAAAAATATATATGAGTAATCAGAGTGAAAATCAGTTACAGAACACGCGCTGCTGTTCTCTGGAATCAGCCGTAGGCTGGATTCACATGAACATATATCGGCTCGGTTTTCATGCGGAGCCGATATACGTCGTCCTCATTTGCAGGGGGGGGGAGGATGGAAGAGCAAGCAGCAGGAACAGAGCTCCCGCCCCCCTCTCTGCCTCCTCTCCACCCCTCTGCACTATTTTCAATGGGGAGTGGCGGGACAGGGGTGGGGCTAATTCTCGGCACTTAGCCCCGCCCCTGTCACGCCTCCTTTCATTGCAAATAGTGCAGAGGGGTGGAGAGGGGGCAGGAGCTCAGTTCCTGCTCCTGGCTCTTCCAGCCCCCCCTGCATATTAGGACGACGTATATCGGCTCGGCGTGAAAACCAAGCCGATATACGTTCGTGGGAATGCACCCGTAGTCACATTACTGAGGAGCGCCTCTTCCTCCTCTAATCACACAGCACTTCCGGGTTGTGCGTTTCAAGCCTCACTACAATGAACAGCCACGTGATTTCCAGAACTAGGCTTTAACCGCAAACACATCATTGGATGTTCCGGGATCTGATTGGCGCGCCTGGCAGCGCGGGAAAGCAGTGGGCAGAGCCGGCCGAGGTGGAGTTCCTGGCGGAGAAGCAGCTGGTGACGGTGATCCCCAACTTCAGCCTGGACAAGGTCTACCTCATCGGGGTGAGCGGTGCCATTCTGGGGCTTGTAGTGCCGCTGCGTCCGCACGGATCTGTGCTTGGGGATGAGACGCCGGACTATCAGACTGGCATTCCTGTCACTGGGGACTGTTTTTGGGGCTTACAGAGTACAAAGTGCTGAAGTAACGGACTCTGCTGTCAGCCCCGCCCCCTGGTGGAACCCCCGGTGTGCGGTGTCGCCGGGGCCCCGTGTAGCGGCAGGCTAGTAGCTGTACGGGGCCCTACGGACCACACAAGTGTCTTACGGTGGCCGCCTGCGGTTTCACGGTGTTGTGTATAGTGGCGGCGCCCGCTGATGACGTCACCATCTTCCCCTTCTGCTGGCGCGGCGCAGCAGGACTTTACAGCGTTTAATGCCCCCCCTCCGTTTCAGTGGGCGCTGTACGGCGCCAAAACCGCACCGCTGAAGATAGACCCAATAGCCGTCGTCTTGGCGAGCGTCGCGGTAAATGGCGGCTCCGTGCAGCGGTGGAGATGCCCGCTGAGAGCTGACGGATACACGTACAGCCGTTACCCGCAGATGTCGCCCTCCGTTCTGGATCTTAAGTCCGCAGCACTCTGTCGCCGCACGCATTTGTTGCGCGTTTTCCTTGTGGCCTTCCGGGGCGCAGTAAATATTAGTCATTGCCTCCTGTTGACGCTGTTTGTTAGTTCAGACGCCGATTCTTGGCAAAACTCGCGTTTCACGGGATTATTTAATTTTTTTCGTTATAACAGCCGGCCGCAGTAAACGTACACAGAGTCCGGCACTGCAACAACTCGCCGCCGCGGTACCGGCGCAGTCCGTGATGTCGCCTGAAGACCCCGGGGGTTTATCTGACTTCTGCTCTTCCGCAGGGGGATTTGGGATCCTTCAACCCAGGCCTCCCGGTCCAGGTGCCGCTGTGGCTCGCCGTCAACCTGAAGCAACGGCAGAAATGTCGCATCGTGCCGCCGGAGTAGATGGATATCGGTAAGGAGAGGCGAGACGCCAAACTGCCGGGTTACCGGAGAACTGAGATACTAAGAAGCTCACAGCAGCCGATCTGTAATGTGACAGCGGAACACTGCAGGGAATATATAACACTACCCAGGGAATAGTGCTCGCAGTGCAGCCCCCCCCCCCGGGGATAGTGCTTGCAGTGCAGCCCCCCCCCAGGGGATAGTGCTTGCAGTGCAGCCCCCCCCCCCCCCCAGGGGATAGTGCTTGCAGTGCAGCCCCCCCCCCCCCCCCCCCAGGGAATAGTGCTTGCAGTGCAGCCCCCCCCCCCCCCCCCCCGAGGATAGTGCTCGCAGTGCAGCCCCCCCCCCCCCCCCCGGGGATAGTGCTTGCAGTGCAGCCCCCCCCCAGGGGATAGTGCTTGCAGTGCAGCCCCCCCCCCAGGGGATAGTGCTTGCAGTGCAGCCCCCCCCCCCCCCTCTAAAGCAAAACTCAGCGGTGCTGCTGGTTTTACTGCCCCAGACGTACATTTGTGGTCTCCTCTGTCAGGATTTGTTCACAGATATCAATATTTTATAAATTTCTTTACCGCCATTTTTAGGAAAGTTGGAGGAAATCCGAAATAATGAACGGAGAGGGGAGACGTTCACACAGATGCCGAATCCTCATTACATGGAACTGGCCAAGTTACTGTTAAACCAGTAAGTATGACGCCTACAACACGTTACTGACAGCCGATTGGCTTAATGGTGACATTCAGTGGGTTTGTGGCTTCCTCCTGGGTTCCCACATTGGTTGTGTCTGGCAGCTGTTGTGCCGGACACAACTGATGTCTTCTTGTTGGTGTACTCCTTGCACTGGCGCTACGTCAGATGCCGCATCTAGCGTTCTTCTGTCTCGCATAGGCTGACATCGGCATCAAAACTGATGTGCCGGATGCCGTGAACTGGCCCATAGCAAACGTTCCATTTCTCTACAATGCTGGAGGGCAGAAAAGCCAGACCGCCGGCCGTTTACACGAACAGTCCCCAGCCAGGGGCTAGCGAGCCCCCGGTGTCTCGCAACCCCATACTATGTGGCTCGCCAAGTTCTAATCATACGCAATATTATCAGTGTGAAAAACTTACTGCAAACGTTTTGTGACTCTCGAATAGCGCCACCTTGGATGGTATAATCTGTAAAGGCTTCATGTTTACGTTGAGGTTCCCAATGTCGCTGATGAGATCCAGAAGAGTGGACGCCTCTGGTCAGCGCCCATTGTTTGGCTTCTTTAGGATGTATCCGCAGAGTTCTGGTTGATGGCGCCGGCCTCTAGTTAAGAGATACGGATTAGTAATTCATAGTGTAGCCATTACTGCACAGAGAATTGCTAATACTGGGGCCCATTCGCACTGGACACGGCTCCTCATAACTGCATATGAATAAATCCTTAAAGGGGTTCTGTCAGCAAAATATCTCTACTCCCCTGCATCCCTGTACAGTCTGACCTGTGGAAAGAAAAGCGTTAAAACAAAGTAAACTTACCTAATCCCGTTGTATTTCTTCCCTCCGTTGTTTAGCTGTCATGTGAGGGGTCCTCTCCCAGCGATGCTGACCTGGCTGCGTCTAACCTCTGATGTCCTCGGAGAGTCGCCGGGAAGGGGGACGCATTGACTCTCCGAGGACAATAAACTCCAAAAACTATGTATAAACATGGATTTCAGAGTTTGTAGAGAAAAGTATGGCAGTAAACCAGGTGCAGCTGGTTTGCTGCCATACTTTTCTCTACATACTTGGATTACTTTGGAAATTATTTGGATCAATTTCCTTGTGGCGATTGCAATTTACCAGTTCATCCCTTATTGGGTTAAGGTTGTGCTGTCTGCAACTCTGCTTGTCTTTGCTGGATTTCAGAGTTAATAGATGGACGCTCGTGTATCTGAGAGAACCGAGAGCCGCTGCAAGGAATGTCGCAAGCTTCAGAGTAGCTGTAATCTTTATGTTGTCTTGTAGTGGAGCAGCAGGGAAATTAACCCCTTAAGGATGCCATAGCATTACATTATACTGCAATCTGACAGGGAATCTATCAAGCCATGCCACCGGAATGACTTGATAGGCAATCTCCCATGCCAGTCCGGGGGGGCTTTCTGAAGGCCCCCGGGCTGCCATGGCATCCGCATGACACACCACAATATTCTCACTGGGGCCATTCGGGACCCCCAAATTGCAATCAAGGAATTTAAATGCCATTGGCAGAATTGACAATGGCATTTAAAGGGCTAACGGCTCTGATCATCGGCGCAGCTGATCGGAGCTGTTGCTGGCACGTCTCTGCTATAAGAAGCAACCAGTACCCGCATTGTATGGAGTGGGATCACCCCCCCTCCATACAAACGCATAGCATGTAACTGCACATCCTGTAGTGTTAAATAGTCAAAGGGTTTTTTGGGCACAAACTATCAATGACCTGTCTTGAGTGTCGGTCATCAGTAGTTAATTGCTAGCAACTTGCTGCTTGGAATCCCCAGCGGTTAGCTGATCGCCTGGCCTGCTGTCAGTGCAGCGGATCCAGATGTCGTTATCGGGGTCAGAAGGGGAAATGCCGTAGCGGACTTGACCACCATTGAAATCCGTGGGAGCTGAAGCTGGCCTTTACGATTTCAGCATTTCTGCCTCCGACACTGGGGATAGACGCCGATGTTTTGTGTGTGTGGCAGAAGTAGTCGATGTTCTTCCTTTATATTTCCCATTCCTTGTGAATCCACTCCTGGTTATGGCTAAGGAAAAAAAAAATCAAAAACCGCAGTGACATTTTTCCAAAAACCGCAGTGTAAAAGCCTCCTTGCTCCGAGTTTTCATTGCTTTCTGTTTCCTTAGTGCCTCCGACAACATCCCAAAGGCTGACGAGATCCGGATGCTCATTAAGGACACGTGGGACACCCGGATTGCCAAACTGCGGTTGTCTGCTGACAGCTTTGTGCGGGAGCAGAAGGCCCATGCCAAGGTACAGAGCGGCTCAGCGCTGTCTTCGGCTGTCTGATCACTAGAAGAGTCCTGGAGGGGGTGGGGGGGTTAGGTTTACATTGTAATTAGATAGTGATGCTTTGTCAGGTGAGAAGGAAATCCCTTAAATGTGAGCCATAACGTGAGTCCATTACTATAAGCTGTCCGTCCATCGGGGGAGCGAGCAGCCATAGAACCGTATATGGAAATAACCCCTAATAATCAGTGTAATGGGAATGTCTGAGAGCCCAGTAGAAGAACGAGGGTCCGAGCGCTGAGACTGCCCCGCTGACCCTTTATTTCCATTCTATTAAGTAAACCAGTCACCGACAAAGCCGTTTACAGGGGAGTCGGGGTACGAAGCCGCCCGCCACTCCCCTGTCCGACCAACGGCTGGATTTTATGTACGACCCCTTTATTACTCCCATCTAGTAGCGTTGGGCTCCTTCGTTCTTCAGATCTGCAGCAGTTTGTCGCGGTGTAGATCCCACTCGGTGATGAAATGTTTCTGCAGGAATATCGGCCCCTGCGGACAGGAAGCTTCTTGTAGTCCCTGCAAATTAGATGGCGGTGCTGACATGTTCTGACCGGCTGACAGGAAGGGGTCAGCGATTCATGCTGCTGCACCAAATTCTGACCGCCCATCACCACATAAATTTGGCTCCATTCGACCAGGAGATGTTTCTCCGCTGCTCAGTGATGCGAGTTTTGCGCTCTTTTGCCCGCTGGAGTCTTACTGTTCCTCTTAGCCTCAATGTTGCTGAAAGGCTTCAGAAGGTCCCCGGCTGCCATGGCAACTAAACTTGCAATCTTATTGGGGGGATCGGTGTTTGCAGCTGGTGCAGGTGGGGTCAGCTGGCGTGTATGGAGGGGTGGGATTGGCCCTCTGATCCAGCTCTATACAAACCCCATGACACAAATCTACTGGGGTGTGAAGGGGTTAAAGCTGGCTGGAGGTGGAAACCTGCAATTATATGATCGCCATTCATGCTTGTGTAATCACGCCAACTACCTGGCAGCACCACTGTTTACACTTTTAGCCGCGCCATTGACAGAAAAGCGTGACTGTTAGTGGCCCGCGTTGGCAGCGCTCGTGTAACAGCCGAAGTGTCTCGTCAGTCTGATCCGCCACCTAGATATAGTTCTAAGAGGACTGTCAATAACGATTTTCCCAGTATGTGAGTGATTCGCGCCGCGTGCGGTCAGATCTGCGCTCCCCTGCTTGTACTCGGCGGTAACTAATCGCGGATTGGTTTATCGCTTAGAACCAAGAAAACGCGTGTTGTGACTGACGGGAATCTCCAGCTGTAGGAACCGATTTATTGTAGATCTAGACAGCGATTGCTAGTAGGGCAGCATGAACTGTCACGGGACCCGGCCGCATCTCGGGGCTCAACCGCACAGCCTTGTTACCACCTGAGACTAATCCAATGATTCTTCACACGGACCGACGAGCTATATGAAAAGAATTGCTGCATGTCCGTGGCTTAGAATGGCGCATGCAGCGTGCAGTATCTGTAGGCAGACAAGCCCCTCGCCGCGGGGGGCCGCCGTGTGTAGCGGGTGATATAGATTTGGCTCTCGGCTTCTATTGTGACTCATGCGATTTGTTCTTTAGAGCGTCTGTGGACTGTTCTGCGTTTCATTTTTGTGACCGCGGGACGGTTCCTGTATCGGTGTCTATCATGTTGCTGCCTTTACCGGCTCATTGGAGGGTTTTCTCATTCTACGTCTGTCCATATGATGGAGGATAAATGTCACTGGGGGTCTGACCCCTGAGCACTCCCAAGAACAGCGCCCCCAAATGCCCCATGTGAGTGAAGTGGCGGATGGAGCGAGATTGTCCCATAGAAGTGAATGGAGTGGTCACTTCATTCCTAGGGGGCGCTCTTCACAGGATTGCTGGGGGTCCTCAGGCACTCCAACGTTCCCCTCTCCTGTGGATGGAGATGGATGACTAATAAGCAGATCCTGGTAAACGAGGTGTCGGAGTATGAATGTGTAAATGGCACAGCCTTAGAGAGAACATGGAGCACTTACCTCTCCTCCCAGCGGCTCGAATGAAGATCCCGCTCCCAGCGCAGACCGGAAGGCAGGTGACTGCTGCAGCCAATCAGAGCCTGCAGCATCACTGGCCGGAAATCCACCGTGGAGGCGCAAATGCTGGCCGTAGACTGCAGCAGGTTCTTCACTGCAGCCGCTCTGCTAGATCGCGGGACGTGGGGAGTATTGATTCTTTCTTTTATTCCCCCACCCCCACCCCCACCCCCTGATTTAAAAACTTTCTTTTCAATAAGTTGACAACTCAATTTTCTGCTTTTCTTTTCCTGTTTAAATTGTGATGTATTAACCCCTTAGTGACAAGCCTGTTTGCGCCTTAATGACCAGGCCAAATTTTGGAAATCTGACGTGTACTTTAACATAGAATAGCTCCGTAAAGGTTTTGCATATCCAAGTGATTCTGACATTGTTTTTTCACCACATGTTGTACTTCATTTAGGTGGGGAAAATAGTCCAATATAATTTGTGTATATTTATTAAAAGTGCCAATATTGGGAAAATTTTCAATTGTAATATATCAAATATGTGCAAACATACTGTTCAAACTTTTGGTAAGATGTATATTTCCATCTATTTACTTTATTCTGAATGCACATTTGAAAACCTTTAATGTTGTTTTTAACCATTTAGGAGACGTACAAATTTAACATTACTTTTCAGCATTTTGAGGAACACTTTGTTTTCCTGCACCAAGCCAACTTTGCAAAGGCCCATAGGTGTCAGAATGATAGATACCCCCACAAATAACCGTATTTTAAAAATTATACCCCTTAATGTATGCACTAAGGGGTGTCATGAGTATTTTGACCCCACAGTTTTTTTCAGTAATTAATTCAATTTAGAGGAGGAAAATTAAAATTTCATATTTTTGCAAATATGTAATTTTAAAGACATATATTTTTTTCTATAGTTTACATGAAAATGAGGATTTGCACCCCAAAATGGATCCCCCTGTTTGTCCTGTGTTCAAAAATATACCCAATGTGGCCCTAATCTTATATCTGAGTGCACAACGGGGCCCAAAATGAAAGGAGTAGTCAGTGTCTTTCAGAACAGAAATTTTGCTTAAAGGCATTTTAGGCCCCATAGCACACTGATAGAGCCCTTGAGTTGCCAAAACGATAGAGAACCCTCACAAATGACCCGCTTTTGAAAACTAGACCCCTTAGCAAATTAATTTAGGGGTCTACTGCATATTTTGACGCCACAGTTTTTGAATGAATCTAAGCAAAACAGAAGGGAAAAATTACGATTTTCATTTTTGTAGGAAAATATTATTTTAAAAAGTTTTTTTTTGTACAGCACACACATGAATGAAGACTTGCACCCCAAAATGGATACCCCCGTTTGTCCTGAGTTCAGAAACATACCCATTGTGGCCCTAATATTATAATTTTATGCACAACGGGGCCTAAACCAAAAGGAGCAGCCAGTGATTTTCAGAACCCATCTGATTACATGGCTACAGTTTGCATGGGAAAATAACTCATTGATATCAAAGGGGTTAATTTTTATATGAGTGATTTTTTTTTTCTTTCTTCGCACTACTAGTGCGAGGTTGAAAAATCGCAGCAGGTCTTATATTTGGATGATTACATCCTATGGGTGTGTGTGAAAAGAAATCGCATCAAACTAAATTCCTGCTTTTCCCGTGGAATCTGCAGCCCATCTGCAATGACAATTGCTGAAGGGCCGCTGGTCGAACGGCTTCCATGGACTTCAGTGAAAGCCATCCATGCGGGGCTCACACAATAACAGAAAATGCTGCAAATTTTTCGTCCACGAGTGGGGGGAAAAATAAATAAATAAAGAAATCGCAATTTATTTCCACTCGTGAGCAGCAAAAAGCGCATTTTCATAGCACGTTATGTGCTGAATTCGCTGCGGAAGATGTGGGCGGACGCCCGCCACGGACCCTGTAATTCAAATCCAGTCACCTGCAGCCGGCCCTAATTTTTTTTAAATGAAATGGAAAAAGGTCTCATTTTCGCCTTCTGATGTGTTCTGTATATTTACATTTTACACAGTCTCCCAACTTTTTTGGAATTAGGGTTGTACAACAACGCTGTGTGAACAGTACGCTCCCTTATGCACTTTAACAGCTAATCATTATTATACCAATGGTCAGATCATCACTGGGTTGTCCAGATGGGTCCGCCGCTCGGGAACCCGACTGATCAGCTGTGCGAGCACATGCTGTCAGCGCTGCAATAAGAGAGGTCAGAGTGGAAATCAATGAGAGCTGTGGCTGCAGTTACAAACGCTGGTCACTACATGTGTTAGCGCAATTTTCGCTATTTCAGATATACTGTGCGTTCCAAATTTAGATAATATGTGCAGGCCTGGAGAGCCTTTCAAAGACCACACGGCTCATGTGTCCCCAAAAGAGTCTGAAACTTTATTCCCGCGCGTAAAGTTTAAATACGTTTCAACACAGGAAGTCAGGCAATTTAGTATACAGTTACATTATTTAGAGAGCTGATAGGTCATTCTCAGAGGGAGGTATTTCTGAGGTAGCTTGTGATGTCATCCATCTGGGAGGGACTTCAGGGAGCATGCTCAGTTCATTCTTGAATTTGGTCTCCTGAGAAAAACATCCTGTTTCTCCTCTCTGCTTGTCCAAGAGACATTCCTAGATAGGTGTTTGACCAGTATTGGGACAATAGCACTGCTCCTTAAATTCTTGTGGAGGTGGGGGGGGGGGGGCGATGTTCCCTTCCCCCAGAGGTTCAGACCATAGACAAAATACAGTATATTCACAGTTGACGACAGGAAATACATACAATATGGTGAACTTATTGGAAATCTCCCACACATGAGAAGTCGGCGCGGAGGCTTCCGCTCCAACCTCTGTGTTATTGTGGCGCTGACAGCATGCGCCCGCACAGCTGATTGATTGGGGTCCTGAGCAACGGACCCCGGACGATCAACTATTGATGACCTATCCTGATAATAGGTCATCAATGGTATTTCACTGGAAAGCCCCTTTAAGATGCCCATATGTGAAATCTTCCGTTTGGCTAAGATTTCACATATTTTCAATAGACAAACAGGAGTCTGTGGCAGCGATACAACTCTGACAGTAGGATCTCCATGGGAAACAAGACAGAAATGGTATTTATATTCAACATATCTTATATTTGAAGAAGGAGTCAGAAGGCCCCCATATATGTGATGGCAGGGCCCACCCAATCAGCAGTCCAGCTAACATTTCCTTATGTGTATAGGGCCCTCTAGAGCAGATCTGGTACAAAACTGTGCTATTAAATGCTGGGCAGCATGAGGGAAGTCAGTGGGGTTAGCCGGGCACTGCTTGTGGCAGCCATGTGCTAGATCCAGCACTTCAGCCATTCTTGTAGCTTCCGTCATGGAGCAGAACACTTTACTTTCACTTTCTAGTACACAGTTCTCATTGAACACACTGTACTCGGGGAAGCAGAAGGCAGAAAGGATTAGGATACCCCTCCTGCCTTCTCCTCCGGCTTATCAGCTGTCACTAATAGCTGATACCCCATTCCTGCCTCTGATAGATTGCAGGGGCAGGAGGCTTAAAGAGCCGCTGTAATTTTACATACCGCTAAGCTTTAAGCACAGGACCAGGCGCCATAAATTTACAGTGCCTGGTCCTAAACAAGATAAATGAATGGAGCCGCACATGTGTGACCGGTGCTCCATTTAATCTGTTGTCACTGCAGATGGGTGCAATGAGCTTACAGTGACAAGAAGAGTGGGTCACCAAACTCCCTTTCTTGAAAATGGTGGTGGTCTCAGCTGTGAGACTTTGGATAGGTGATAAGTGTATTGTGGTACGATGCATTTAAGATGGTGGCATCAAATGAGAATATTTATTGGGATGCTGTTAATAAGAACAAGGTAGGGTCCTGTGATGCTGCCATATATAGTATGACTTTAGTAGTTCTGGAACTGAAATGATAATTGTGACACCTCTGAGTGAGAATTGTTTGTTTCCAGCTCCTTGGTTGTTACCGCCTCTTACTTTTATTCCAACTCTCCCTGGTACCAGTTCTAACCAAACATATCATAATTCTAACCAAACATATCATAATGTATAATACTGAAGACAAATTCTGTATAGATGTTTTTAAACATTTATTATTAATGCATGAAAGATGTTATGTAGTGAATATAAAGGAGCAGATGATGATGATTCTGCTCTTCAGGCCTTGGCTTACTCTTGTGGTGGTTTTGGAAATCCAGGTGCAGATCACACATAGGTGACACTTTCCAGGAATCCTACAACACGCCACATTCAGCCTTTGGGCCCTCAGTTTGTCGTGTCCAATAGAAAGGAGCAGATGATGATGATTCTGCTCTTCAGGCCTTGGCTTACTCTTGTGATGTTTTTTGGAAATCCAGGTGCAGATCACACATAGGTGACACTTTCCTGGAATCCTACAACACGCCACTTTCAGCATTTGGGCCCTCAGTTTGTTGTGTCCACTAGAAAGGAGCAGATGATGATTCTGCTCTTCAGGCCTTGGCTTACTCTTGTGGTGTTTTTAGAAATCCAGGTCTGGATCACACATAGGTGACACTTTCCAGGAATCCTACAACACGCCACATTCAGCCTTTGGGCCCTCAGTTTGTCGTGTCCAATAGAAAGGAGCAGATGATGATGATTCTGCTCTTCAGGCCTTGGCTTACTCTTGTGATGTTTTTTGGAAATCCAGGTGCAGATCACACATAGGTGACACTTTCCTGGAATCCTACAACACGCCACTTTCAGCATTTGGGCCCTCAGTTTGTTGTGTCCACTAAAAAGGAGCAGATGATGATTCTGCTCTTCAGGCCTTGGCTTACTCTTGTGTTGTTTTTAGAAATCCAGGTCTGGATCACACATAGGTGACACTTTCCAGGAATCCTACAACACGCCACATTCAGCCTTTGGGCCCTCTGTTTGTCATGTCTGGTGGATGCCTTAAGGAGATGCTTTATTCTTAGCAGCTTCCTTCAGGATACTGATTCTGCTCTTCAGGCCTTGGCTTACTCTTGAGTTGGTTTGGAAATCCAGGTGTGGATCACACAGAGGTGTTGCTTCCCAGGATTCCTACAAGACCCCACACATTCAGCCTTTAGGCCCTTAGCAGTTTGTCAAGTCCGATGGGTGAAGGAGCTGCTTTCTTTCTTAGCAGCTTCCTTCTGTCATCGTCACCACCTTGTAGATGAGATGTCAGATGGTTACATAGCAAGTAAGGTTGAAAGAAGTGCTTCGATTTCAACCTGTAATTACTTGCTATGTTGACCCAGAGGAAGGCGAAAAACCCCTGAGGATTGTTGGTTGGCCCTCATATTAGGGGAAAAAATTCCTCCCTGACCCCAAATATGGCGATCGGAATGAGTCCCTGGGTCGTCAGAGCTCGAATCTACGTGGATGTTAAGTGGTGGATGTTCGATAGGGTTGTCAGGTCCGGTCCAGATCTTCCTGGCTGTGCAACAGGTCAAGAAGACGTTGGTATTCTGCTTTTAATTCCTCTTCTGTCTCCACTTCTGTCTCCTGAATAATATAGTCCTCGAAGTACAGATCTCCCTGGCTAGGGATCAGGTCAGGAAGACGTTGGTATTCCACCAAACTGTCATAGTCCTCGAAGTACAGATCTTCCTGGCTGGGGATCAGGTCAGGAAGACGTTGGTATTCCACCAAACTGTCATAGTCCTGGGAGTACAGATCTTCCTGGCTGTGCAACAGGTCAAGAAGACGTTGGTATTCTGCTTTTAATTCCTCTTCTGTCTCCACTTCTGTCTCCTGAATAATATAGTCCTCGAAGTACAGATCTATCCCGCTAGGACCTGCGAGTTCCTCCATGTTGATCCCATTGGGTTCTTGGAGTTCTTCGGCACTTCTCTCATCTTGGATGCAAGTGCAGCAGCTCCTTATACACCCAATAATCCTCGCCCAGGTTTTCCGCAGGCGCGCTAAGAACCGATTCTTTCTTGGTTTCTTAGCTTTAATTGGCTCATCCTGGCCTTCACGGCCATCGTTCTTCTCTTCTGGAATCTGCTCGATCTTATCAGCTTCTTCCAGTAAATGGTTTGCCTTCTTTTTTGCCTTCATTTTATCACAAAAGCAAAAATATAGAAAGTCTAGAAATCCGTAAGGATAGTCGCTCTCACTTATTCTCTGCTGGCTGCAGCAAGTGAATGCAAGGATTCTAAGCTGTGCACCGGTATAAGAAGCCTCGTGCCATTGTGATGTCATAAGTGCCATTGTGATGTCAGCTGCCATTGTGATGTCATCATCTGTCTTAAGGAACATGCCCCAACATGCCCACCATGTACATGTATGTGCCATTGTGATGTCACTTAGTGGACTGCCATTGTGATGTCATCATCTGTCTTAAGGAACATGCCCCAACATGCCCACCATGTACATGTATGTGCCATTGTGATGTCACAGTGGACTACCATTGTGATGTCAGCTGCCATTGTGATGCCATCATCTGTCTTAAGGAACATGCCCCAACATGCCCACCATGTACATGTATGTGCCATTGCGATGTCACTTAGTGGACTACCATTGTGATGTCAGCTGCCATTGTGATGTCATCATCTGTCTTAAGGAACATGCCCCAACATGCCCACCATGTACATGTACATGCATGTGCATAAATACATAATGTATATATTTTATGGTAGACTAGCGTACCCGTCGCGCGTTGCTGCGAAGACAGACAGACATACATACATTCGTTTTTATATATCTAGATGACGGCAGCAGCGACCACTGAGGTTTTGTAGGCCGCTGCTTCCCCCTTGCAGGCTGAATAAAATAGCCGTTGTGTGGAACATCCAATTTATCCGTCTGCTGTGGCTTCTTGGGAAGATAGCCTAGTACATGTTTGCCCACTTCCAACTCCAATGGAGACTGACTGTAAATGGCTGGCGTGCTCTAGTATTTATGGTTCCAAGCTGTACGTGTCATTGCATACTATCTATCTATCTATCTATCTATCTATCTATCTATCTATCTATCTATCAGGGTTATTGCATACAGTCTATCTATCTATCTATGACATCAGGAAATGAGAGAATTAGATTCCGTACGTAAAATTTGAACGCTAATTCTTTCGCGCTTTGAATTGAATAATCGAGTTGGGACCCATTAACTTTTCCTATTTATGACATAATCAATGCTCGAGCCAAATTTCAAGTTTCTATGACATTGGGAAGTGAGAGAATTAAATTCCGTACATAAAATTTGGACGCTAATTCTTTTGCGCTTAGAATTGAATAATCGAGTTGGGATGAGACATAAGGCCTTGCCCATAAGCATTCCCCAACCTCCAAGAACTGAACCTACCTACCTGAATGAGATTTTGTAGGCCGCTGCTTCCCCCTTGCGGGCTGAATAAAATAGCCGTTGGGTGGAACATACAATTTATCCGGCTGCTGTGGCTTCTTAGGAAGATATCCTAGTACTTGTTTACCCACTTCCAACTCCAATGGTAATTGGCTGGCGTGCTCTAGTGGTTCCAAGCTGTACGTGTCATAATAGAGCCTTAATGACATCACAATGCAGCTTTAGAGAACATGTTGGGGCATGCTCGCGCGTTGCTGCGAAGACAGACATACATACATACTACGTTTTTATATATCTAGATGACGGCAGCAGCGACCACTGAGGTTTACCGCTGGGGTATGTCACTCTTATTACTAATGGGGGGAGTGTCACTATTATTACTGCTGTGGGATGTCACTATTATCGCTGGGGTGAAGGTGTCACTATTACCGCTGGGGTATGTGTACATGTGGCAGAAATGGGCAGGGCTCTTTCAGAATAGACCGGGTGCAGATTTTGACTGCTTTTTAGATGCGGAAATGCTGCAGAATTTTCCACAGAAATCTCCGCTGAGGACATTCTGCAGTATTTCCGCGTCCAAAAAGCAGTCAGAATCTGCACCCGGTCTATTCTGAAACAGCCTTGTCCTTTTTAGAACGACGGGGGTAAAATCATACGTTGTGATAAGCCCCGCCCCCTGACGTGTTGGCACTTTGCGATACATAAGTGGGTTTTGGGTTGTAGTTTGGGCACTCGGTCCCTAAAAGGTTCGCCATCACTGGCCTAGTACATGTTTGCCCACTTCCAACTCCAATGGAGACTGACTGTAAATGGCTGGCGTGCTCTAGTATTTATGGTTTCAAGCTGTACGTGTCATTGCATACAGTCTATCTATCTATCTATCTATCTATCAGGGTTATTGCATACAGTCTATCTATCTATCTATCTATCTATCTATGACATCAGGAAATGAGAGAATTAGATTTTGTAGGCCGCTGCTTCCCCCTTGCGGGCTGAATAAAATAGCCGTTGGGTGGAACATACAATTTATCCGGCTGCTGTGGCTTATTAGGAAGATATCCTAGTACTTGTTTACCCACTTCCAACTCCAATGGTAATTGGCTGGCGTGCTCTAGTGGTTCCAAGCTGTACGTGTCATAATACAGCCTTAATGACATCACAATGCAGCTTTATAGAACATGTTGGGGCATGTTCAAGGGCGTCCGATGTTGATGACATCAGTGATGACATCACAATAGCAGGTGGCTTACTTATTCGATCTACGTGGGGGGGGGCGTAACTTTCGACGACGCTCGCGCGCCATTTATCGTAGGATATTTGTACTATGCCTATAATCTTCCCAGGAGTGTACTTAACAACTTCCCAAAGTTTCATGGCGATCGGATGAATGGTGTAGTAGCGCATAAAGGACAAACAGACACGCACGCAGACACGCACGCACGCAGACAGACATACATTCAATTTTATATATATAGACTAGCGTACCCGTCGCGCGTTGCTGCGAAGACAGACATACATACATACATTCGTTTTTATATATCTAGATGACGGCAGCAGCGACCACTGAGGTTTTGTAGGCCGCTGCTTCCCCCTTGCAGGCTGAATAAAATAGCCGTTGTGTGGAACATCCAATTTATCCGTCTGCTGTGGCTTCTTGGGAAGATAGCCTAGTACATGTTTGCCCACTTCCAACTCCAATGGAGACTGACTGTAAATGGCTGGCGTGCTCTAGTATTTATGGTTTCAAGCTGTACGTGTCATTGCATACAGTCTATCTATCTATCTATCTATCTATCTATCTATCTATCTATCTATCTATCTATCTATCAGGGTTATTGCATACAGTCTATCTATCTATCTATCTATGACATCAGGAAATGAGAGAATTAGATTCCGTACGTAAAATTTGAACGCTAATTCTTTGGCGCTTTGAATTGAATAATCGAGTTGGGACCCATTAACTTTTCCTATTTATGACATAATCAATGCTCGTGCCAAATTTTAAGTTTCTATGACATTGGGAAGTGAGAGAATTAAGTTGGGATGAGACATAAGGCCTTGCCCATAAGCATTCCCCAACCTCCAAGAACTGAACCTACCTACCTGAATGAGATTTTGTAGGCCGCTGCTTCCCCCTTGCGGGCTGAATAAAATAGCCGTTGGGTGGAACATACAATTTATCCGGCTGCTGTGGCTTCTTAGGAAGATATCCTAGTACTTGTTTACCCACTTCCAACTCCAATGGTAATTGGCTGGCGTGCTCTAGTGGTTCCAAGCTGTACGTGTCATAATACAGCCTTAATGACATCACAATGCAGCTTTATAGAACATGTTGGGGCATGTTCAAGGGCGTCCGATGTTGATGACATCAGTGATGACATCACAATAGCAGGTGGCTTACTTATTCGATCTACGTGGGGGGGGGCGTAACTTTCGACGACGCTCGCGAGCCATTTATCGTAGGATATTTGTACTATGCCTATAATCTTCCCAGGAGTGTACTTAACAACTTCCCAAAGTTTCATGGCGATCGGATGAATGGTGTAGTAGCGCATAAAGGACAAACAGACACGCACGCACGCAGACAGACATACATTCAATTTTATATATATAGACTAGCTTACCCGTCGCGCGTTGCTGCGAAGACAGACAGACATACATTCGTTTTTATATATCTAGACAACAACCAATCACAGTGCAGTTTTTTTAGGTTACCTCAGTGGTATAATATATAACACCCAATCACAGCGCAGCTTTGATGTTACCTCAGCTTTATAATATATAACACCCAATCACAGCGCAGCTTATATGTTACCTCAGCAGTATAAAATATAACAACCAATCACAGTGCAGCTTTCATGTTACCTCAGTGGTATAATATAACAACCAATCACAGCACAGCTTTCATGTTACGTCAGCAGTAAGAGAAATAACAACCAATCACAGCGCAACTTTTATTCTGCCTCAGCAATATAAAAAATAGCAACGAATCACAGTGCAGCATTGATTTTACTTCAGCGGTAAAATATATAGCATCCAATCACAGCACAGCTTTTATTTTACCTCAGCATTCTCAATATCCAGGAATTGTCTTGTGATACGTTTGGCGGATGCATTATTTTGTAGTTGAACATGCATCCAGTTACTCGTAATGCCTTTTGCTTTTGTGCTTGAGATGGAAATCAAATGATCTTTGTCTGGGGGGGGGGGCATAACTGTCGACGACGCTCGCACGCACCCCACCTATCGTAGGATAGTTGTACTATGCCAGTAATCTTCCCAGGAGTGTACTCAACAACTTCCCATTAACTTTTCCTATTTATAACATAATCATTGCTCGTGCCAAATTTCACGTTTCTATGACACAGAAAAGTGAGAAAATTACATTCCGTACGTAAAATTTGGACGCTAATTCTTTTGTGCATAGAATTGAATAATCGAGTTGGGACCCATTAGCTTTTCCAATTTATGACATAATCAATGCTCGTGCCAAATTTCACGTTTCTATGACACCGGAAAGTGAGAAAATTACATTCCGTACGTAAAATTTGCATGCTAATTCTTTGGCGCATAGAATTGAATACTCGAGTTGGGACCCATTACCTTTTCCTATTTATGACATAGTCAATGCTTGTGCCAAATTTCATGTTTCTACAACATTGGGAAGTGAGAGAATTAGTGGCAATGATGGAAATCGAACGATCTACGTATCATAATAGAGCCTTAATGACATCACAATGCAGCTTTAACTGTCAGACATCCAGTGATGGAAATCAAACGATCTACGTGGGGGGGGGGGCGTAACTTTCGACGACGCTCGCGCGCGTGCCATTTATCATAGGATAGTTGTACTATGCCTATAATCTTCCCAGGAGTGTACTGAACAACTTCCCAAAGTTTCATGGCGATCGGATGAATGGTGTAGTAGCGCATAAAGGACAGACAGACACAGACAGACAGACGCACGCATACAGACATACATTCAATTTTATATATATAGATAAATAAGTACTTAGCAGCTCAACATCATCGACTATCCTTGCCTGTGCCATGCAGGAATGGCGCTGTGATCTTGTGGGCACTGCCACTGTGCCACAGGAGCAGGACAGCAAGTGTAATACAAAGTCGAGGTCCTGCTCTTACAGCATGATGGAAAGAGAAATTTCTAATTTCCTTCATTTAGCCCGTTTTACATCATGTTTAAAGTTGACAGTAATGTTAAAGGGGCAGCAGGATGGGACTTTTGTGTAGAGAGTGGGAAATGGGTAAGTTGGGTGCTGGAGAAGTGAAGAACTAAAGATGATTGGGTAGTAAACTCTGCAGAAACTAATCCGAAAAGGGAAAGTGAAGAAGATGTCATCTGTGATAATGGGAGGTAACTGTCCTGTAATCACTTCTACTGTCTGCAGAACTGGGATCTACCACTATATGGTCACTGTATGGCAGTATTGGTTGTTGTATAGTATGGTTTTTATTCAGTAACAGTTGGGAGGTGGTATTTAGACACTAGTGGTAATATGGGGTCGTAGTGATAATGCTTTGTGGTGGAGGAGACATTGGATGAGAGAGGACATACTGTATATAGGGAAAAGCTGAGGTATGACACCAGGAAGCCAATAGACCCCTCGCCGATGGGCAGAAGTCACATCAGTGATTCTATAAGCTATTATATACAATAAAAGAATGATGTGCTGAGACCAAAATACATAAAGAGGTTCTTAATGTTCATAAATAGAGGGTCCACTAATAAAGGAGCGATCACATTATTGAAAATAGTCTTCCTCCTATGAAGCAGATGGAGTTGTGAGCGTGGCATCGGCCTGATCACAGTACTAGCGGCACAGTCATGCTGAAGTGATGAAGACTAATGTGACATGTACAGTACAAAGAAATGCTCTCCATCCCCGGACTGCGGACTACAACAATCAGTTCACATAGAGCCATTTTTCCAGATGTAAATCTCTATCAAAATCTGCACTGAAATCCACATATGACTTTGTTGCGGCTCGAGACGCAGATTTCACTTGTTGCTGTACGGTGAATAAAATACATGGTGATAATCCTCAGCATTTCCGTAACAGACGTGGCATCACCTGGCCGAGGTTCTGCAACTGATGTTTACACTGTGGGTGAATGAGCATTGCTGAACCCCATTCTGTAACAATGTGCTGTACTTGTGGGATGTCCGTGCGAATCCTACAGATGAAACTCCACAACAAGTGCGTGATGTGTGAGATCACTGGGGATGCAGCCGCCGATCTAGCAAGATCTTTTCATGCTAAAAAGTGCATTTTATAGTCTCCGAAATAAGGTTTGTATTCAACGAATAGCCGCTTTGTTAGAGACACCAGCCAATTCACGGTTGGAGTGTCCCTGCATGGAAACTAGAGCCGTGACCCCGGAGTGCAGCATCAGGTCACGTGACCAGTCTTCCATTTCTGCTTGACTTTTGGGTATCTGTAAGGTCGATCATTTTAATTTTCAGGATGTGCAAGCATTTACGTTATATCACCATCTTAACCCCTTAGTGACGAAGCCTGTTTGCGCCTTAGTGACTGAGCCAAATTATAGAAATCTGATTTGTGTCACTTTGACATAGAATAACTCTGCAAAGCTTTTTCATATCCAAGCGCTTCTGACATAGTTTTTTTTTGCCACATATTGTACTTCATTTAGGTGGTAAAAATAGACTGATAGACTGATTATGCATATTTATCCAAAGTGCCAAAATTGGGAAAATTTTCTTATCTTTTTTTTTTTCTTTTTCCCACAGGATTTTTTTAAATATATATATATTCTTTATTTTTGATTCATAAAAAGGGGGGTGGGGGTTACAGAAAAAAAAAAGGGGGAAGGGGAGCGGGGTAAACAGTGGATGATTACAAATGAAATAGTCAATCAGATACATAACCAACATGAAACAGTGACAGCTCTATTGAAAGTGCAGAGGGGTATTAGCCTATGTGGGCGGGGGCCGAGTATGAAGGCCAGCAATAATGAATAATGAGATTAATGCGTGGTTAAAGCTATACCTCGTTGGTCAGGGGGAATAGTGGAGTGTGGGGGCGGGCTGTCTATATGGGCGAGCCAGACACTCCAGCGACGTTTGAATCCCACTAGATCCCCTGTTCGTTTTGCCTTGACTCTCTCAAAGGAGCATATCGTGTTCACTTCCCTGTACCACTCCGATATGGAGGGGATGATGGTGTCTCTCCAATACCTGGGGATTAGGATTTTAGCCGCGTTTACAAAGAATGGGAGAATGTGTTTGTGTTCGAGTACGAGGTCAGGGATATCTAGGTTTAAGAGAACAGCCTCGGTGGTAAGGGAAATGTTGGATTTGAGGATGGTGCTTAATATCTTCTGCATCTCTTCCCAGAAGGGTTGTAAAAGTGGGCATGAGAACCATATGTGAGAGTATGAGCCAATGCCATCCAGGCATCTCCAGCAGAGCGGAGAATAATCTGGATCTATTTTATTTAGTAGGACCGGGGTTTTATACCACCTGGATATTATTTCATAGTTGAATTCTTGGAACCTAGTGGAGGAAGACCAGGAGTGAGACCTGGATCTGATGTCTTTAGTCTCGTCTGTGGTAAAAGTCGTGTTTAGTTCAGATTCCCAGCAAACTATATAGGAGGGTTTAAGTTTATCATGTGTTAAGGTCCTATATATTTTGGAGATTGGACTCTTGATGGGTTGGAGGCTCCAAAGTAATTTATGGAAAAGTAGATTTTTGTCTGTGTCTATGATGTCTGGGGAGTGCAGAACCACTGAATCTCTAAATGCGTAGATCTTCAGGTTTGAGTGTGACGTTTCCTAGATGGTTTAGGAACTGAATATCTTGGGATACAGATTTGTCCTTGATAAGGTCGCAGCGTTTTAAGATATTGGTTGGTTATAATTTTTTGTTTGAGAGCTTTGAATTTGTTCAGTATTATTGCAGGCAATGGGGTATAACCGCTGATTTGAGGTATTAATTTGTGTTTTTTGTTTGATTTATGCCATAGGCTTAGAGTTAGTCTAGTGTAAGGATTCTGGATTTCTTTCAATTTAACTTTGTTGTATGGAATGGGCCACGGCAGGGAACTCTGATCGCTGTCTAGTGCTAGAAGCTCCATTTCCACCCACAGTTTGGAATGTGTCTGGCGGAACAGGTCCCCCATGCGGTTCAGATGTGATGCGGTCCAATATAGTTCAAAGTCTGGGACCCAGATTCCACCGCATTTTTTGGTTTTGATAAGCGTGGTATGTTTGACCCTGTGTCCCTTGCCCTGCCATATAAATTTTGCTAATAGGTTTTTAAGTTTAGTGAAAAAGAGCCGTGGGACCTCTATGGGAAGTGTTTGTAGCGTATATAATATTCTGGGCAGGTAAATCATTTTTAATTAGGTTCTTTCTGCAGAACCAGGATATCGGCAGGGAATTCCAGGAGTTGAGGTCCTTCTCCATTCTCTCCAGTAAAGGTATATAATTTAGATTGTACAAGTCTGATGCGTTCTGCAATGTTCTTGCCCCCAAGTATGTGATTTGTTTGCTTGTATTGTTAAATGGCGAGATTTTTTAATGGCGTCTTGTTTAATGTTTACGTTTAATAATTCTGATTTTGAAAGGTTTAGCTTGAAGTTGGAGATTTGGCCGAAGATTTTGAACTCCTGCAGAATTTCGGGGATTGCGGTTTTGGGGTCCGTGAGGAAGAACAGCATATCATCTGCATAGAAGGCCGATTTGTGTTCCCTAGAGCCGCACTTCATACCTGTAATTTTATTGTTTTGTCTGATTTTTTTCTAAGAAGACTTCCATAGTTAGGATGAATAATAGAGGGGAAAGAGGGCAACCTTGCCTGGTTCCGTTGTTAATTTGGACTGTTGGGGAGAGTTCGGAGTTGATTTTGACTTTGGCCGAGGGGAGGGAGTACAGGGCCATGACCTTATGAATATTTCTGGAAAACCAAATTTTAAAAGGGACATTCGTAGAAATAACCAGTCAACTCTATCGAAAGCCTTTTCGGCATCTGTGGTGAGAAGGGCAAGCGGGAAGTTGTTTTGATGTGCTGTGTGTGTTATATTGAGTAGTTTTAGGGTGTTATCCTTCGCTTCTCTGTTTGGTACAAAGCCCACTTGCTCCGGATTAATCAGTTCGGGTAGGAACACCTTGATCCTGTTAGCTAAAATCTTAGCGTAAATTTTATTAGGGATTAGGGATATGGGTCTATAACTACTGCATAGGGAGGGGTCTTTTCCTTCTTTGGGGATTAGTGTGATGTTTGCCGTCAAAGCCTCTTTTTGAAAGGGGTTTACTGCGGGGATGGAATTGAAGCCATATGTGGTGTGAGGGTTTCTTTAAAGGTTTTGAAATACAAGGATCCAAAACCATCTGGCCCAGGACTTTTCCCATTTGGGGATGCTTGGATACATTCCTCCACCTCTTGAGGGGTAATCGGGCTGAGGAGCGATTTGTAAGTGAATAATGGGTACATTGGGAAGTCTGACCGAATCTTGGAAATCTTGTATTTTTTGTTTATTTAATAGGGGCTCACTGAGGTTTTGGATATTATATAGGTCAGAGTAAAACGTGTGGAAAATGTTTGCAATCTCTGATGTTTTGTGATGTATCACGACATTTTTATCTTTTATTTTGGAGATAAAGGCTTGCGCATTTTGTGTTTTAATTAGGGCTGCCAGCTTTTTCCCACACTTATCTGCAAAGGCATAATGTTTATATCTTGCGAAAAAGAGGTATTTTTCGGATTTTTGATTAAGGATCTCTTTTAGCTTGATGCGCAGGTTGAATAATTGTCTTTCGTATTGAGGTGACACATTTTTCTTATTGCAAGTTTCTGTGTTTTTGATTTGTTCAGTAAGAAGTGTAACCTCCCTCTCCCTTTCTCTCTTCTTTCTTGTGCCCAGTTCAATGAGGAGGCCTCTTATTACCGCCTTGTGGGCTTCCCATACGATCGCTGGGTTGCACGAATCTGCCGCGTTATCGTCAAAATAATGTTGTAAACCTCTTTGTATGTGCTCAATGTCCTCTTTATGTTTTAGCAGGCTGTCATTTAACAGCCATTTGGACGCTGATTTTTTTTGGGGGGGAAATGGCAATCCTCATAAAGATTGGAGCATGATCCGAGTATAATATAGTATCGTAGTAAGTTTTAGTGACTGCGTCTAAAAGAGAATGTTTAACGTAAAAAAGATCAATTCTTGAGTATTTTTTATGCACCGAGGAATAGAAGGAGTAGTCCCTTGAGTCGGGGTTGAGAACTCCAAGGGTCTACCAGGTGGAGGCCGGCCAGTAATTTTATAATTTTTCTGATTTTGGAAAGAGGGACCGCTGAAGAGCCATTAGACGTGTCCAAGGTAGGGCTAAGCCGTACATTAAAGTCCCTGCCTATAATAATATCCCCCTCAGAGAATTCTTGTAAATGTTTGGTGACTGTTGAAAAGAAAGCATCTTGGTTGGAGTTAGGGGCATATATATTTGCTAGTGTAAGTACTCTATCACCGATTGAGCCCTTGACAAAAATAAATCTGCCTTCTGGATCGGATAGGACGTTTAGGGTTTGAAGGGGCACTCTTTTGTGTAAAACAATAGCAACACCTCTGTGTCTTTTCAATGGAGTAGAGGCGTTGAACCATTTGGTGTAGGATTTGTTTTTAGTGAGCGGGGTGTAATTTTTTTTTAAGTGAGTTTCTTGAAAGAAGACGATGTCTACATTTTGTTTTTCTAGGTAGTGTAGTATTTGCGACCTTTTTTGTGGGATATTAATACCTTTTACATTAAACAAGGCTAGGTGTATATCAGCCATGGATAAATTTAGTAGGGAGTAGTTTTAAGCAAATAGTGTCAGCAGAACTCTCATGAGAATTCAAAACACATAAAAAAAGAAACATATAACCATAACAGCTGGTCTTTGTTGGACCAGTAACAAATAAAATTGTAGTCTGTAAATTCCACAACGTAGTCTGTAAATTCTGTGGATATAAGAAAGTTAAAGGGAAACAGAAATATATAGTCACATAACAACTGTAAGGCAAACAATGTTATCAAGTAGAAGAGGTAGTGATGCTGAACGTCTCTTGCATGGTTATTTGGTGGGAAGTTCAGGTATCGTCGTTGGGCGGGCCTCTTCTGGAAGGTTTGTTTGGGGTCGTATCATATTTATGAGATTTTTTGGTTTTGCGCGGCGTTGCTGATGACCAGTTCTCGCAGGTTGGAAGAGCGGGAAGATTCAGGAGACTCTCGGCCGTGGTCCAGTCCGGTATTTGGATGTGGCTTAAGTCTAGCTTGGACAAGACGTGTGGTAGATCCTCTGGGGTTCTGATGGTCCATGTCCTGTTGGTACCGGAGATGGCCAGGCCGAAAGGGAATAACCATTTGTAGACTATAGCTTTATCTCTTAGAGCTTTGGTTAAAGGTTGGAGTTGTCTTCTGAGGTCGAGGGTCAATCTGGATAAATCTTGAAATATCATAAGTTCCTTGTCATCGTACTCTATCCTTTTTGCTAGTCTAGCTTTATAAAGGATTTCTTCTTTAATTTTGAAGCTTTGCAAGCAACAGAGTATGTCCCTTGGTTTATCTGCATTGATCGATTTCGGTCTGAAGACACGGTGTGCTCTCTCGATGCCCAGGTTGAAACCTTCGGCTTTGCTTAATAATTCTGTGAAGATAGCTGAAAGCACTGTTGGTATTTCTTTATCTGAGATGGTCTCTGGAATTCCCCTGACCCATATATTGTTTCTCCTTGAGCGATTTTCGAGGTCATCAATTTGCATTTTCTGAAAAAAAGCTTCTTTTTGTTTATCAACAAGGATCTCTGTCACCCTCTCGGAGTGTTGCGTCATTTGTGTGTAGTTATCCTCCAAGGTTTGCACTCTTGAATAAATTTGTTTGACGTCTTTTCTTAGTTCTGAAATTTCTTCTATTGTTGTCTGGGTGAATTCCCTGAAGAGGTCTCTCATGCACTTTTTGGTGGGTAGTGCTTTAATATAATTTCTCAGATTCGCCTCGTCATGTATTTGCATCTCCTCTTCTGAGTCACTGTCCAGGTCTGATGGTAAAGTCGACATAGACGCGATTTTGTCTTCTTCTATGGTAGATTTTGTTCTTGTATGTTTTGAGCAATCAGGTGTAAATCTTTTGATTGTTTTTTCGTTTTCAAGCAATTTGTTAGGTGTTTTAGAACTTTTGTTTGTCTCCGAATTAGCGCTCTTAGTATTTTTCCTCATTATATCTGTTTCCAAATGTCACTACGTTGGGAGGAAGGTATGTTTTTTGTTCACATTAGTATAGCGTTGTTTGACGGGTGTTTCGCGGGGTGAGACACTTTCCCGGCTTAGCAAACTTTAATTGCAAGGGGGGAGAGATAGTCTAAATCTTTCTTTGCCTGGTGGCTAGGATTGGCTTTAAAGTATAGTTCAGAATGCTTTGAAGAAGTAATGACTAGGATTTCAGGTCCTGCTTTTATTGATTTTGGCCACTAGATGGTGCTGTGGTACATTTTGATGAGAAGGTAGGAGATTTACTTAATGGAGCCTGCTGATGACTGAGAGTCCCGGGAAGCAAGTCTCCGTGCCCCTGCTGGACTCTGAATATGGTGAGTAACGCTGTGGGATGTGGGATTTACTTTAGATTCCCCCTTGCTGCCGGTATGGGTGGGCTGGGGTTACAGATTTCTCCCTGCTTGGGTTTGCTACCCTGTTCCGGTAGCAGTATGTACTCAGGATGATTTATTGGGCAGCTTGTTATCTTCTGGGGAGCAGGATGGCCGCTGCTTCACAGAGCTGGGCGCCGGGCTGGGAGCTGATCTCCGGGTGCAACTGTCTGTGGGGCTTTGTTAGCTGCTGCTTCTGAGGAGCGGACTGGGGGGTGAGAGCGCTGCTCGAGGGTCCAGATGAGTGGGAAATCACCCCCGGTGCGTGGGTTATGGGCCGACAGAGGTGGTGCTGGTATGCTTAGCGGGAGGGCGGCCACCGGTAGGTTCCCCTCTGCGGGAGTTACCTCAAGCTGTTCTCTCCTGCCTGGAACTCCGCTGATGGTCTCCGCTGGGTTTCTCCAGGCGCGGGTCTCCCGATACAGGGTGCAGGCGGACGCGTGCTGCTGTGCAGGGCCATGGCTCTCCGCCTCTTTCCCGGCGACGAGGGACTCTGGTTAAGCTCTCCTCGAGTCGGGTACAGGTTCTGGAGGGTCCCTGGGTGTTTTGTCCCTGGATTGGGTCTAGAAAACAGTTAAAATGTGGGGTCTGTGGAGGAGCAGGGCAACGTACGACTTCTCTCCTCGCTTGCTAGGCCACGCCCCAAAATTGGGAAAATTTTGAATACATTATCATTTTTTCACATTTTCAATTGCAATATCTCAAATATGTGCAAACATCCTGTACAAAGTATTGATAAGATATATATTTCTATCTGTTTACTTTATTCTGGACACACATTTGAAAAACTTGCAATATTTTTTTTCACCATTTAGGAGACATACATTGTAACTAGGCCCTCCCCGACTCCAGCGCATATGTCTGGCATTTTGTCGGCAGTCGCATGTTCAGAATCCGGTGACATCTCCTACCTCCCGGCTACCTTAAGGAAGGGGGGAGCAAGGAGATTTCAAATTTGCTGGGACTGCCTACCTTCTGCGCATGCTCGTGATGTCATACGTCAGTCACTTATGCACAGAAAAGCGGCATCGGGTCCTAGAGGACCAGTTCACGAAGAACCAGGGTCAGTATGCTTAGCTGCCCTGGTGGATCCGATCCATCAGGGGTGGCTGAATATTTAACTTTTTTTAACTTTTTATTGACTTGCATTGCCGGTGGGCCTCCCCATGGCCAGGGATGACAGTATGGAGCTGCACGTCCTTAGCCCACGGGGCTTTAATCCTCAGAGGATGCATGTTTTTACGTCCTCTAGGATTAAAGCCCAGTTAGATAGGATGCAAAAACACTATAGAGTCGTCACTAAGGGGTTAATCAGATTTCTACCACCTGCAACTGATAAGGGCGACTTGGACCATAATTGTAATCAGATCCTGTAATGGAATAATGGCTTCCGCTGTTGCATCTATGTGGTCACACACTTTGTTCCCAGATATTCAGATATAACTGCGAGGCTATAACTAGAAATAAGCCGGTCAATGACTGGGGTACCAGCTGCATACATGATAGCAGACTTTCCCAATTGATATAGAGCCTGGAGAACTGGGAGAAGGGTCTATAAGTTGTATGGCTCCGTGAAGTGATCTCTCTGGGTTTTAGACCAACTAGATCTTGGCTTTTTGTCACGTTATGTATGGAGATCTCACTGTTATTTCCTGCTGTATTATTGGTGTATCTAGAGGGTTTTGGAAAAATTATGTAATCTATTACATTTATAGATGCACACAGCACACCTGTCCAAGTAAAGTTTAAAGGGAATCTATCTTCTACTTTCATCACTATTGGCTGAGCTTATGGCCTGAAAGTAGGTGACCCTCTCAGTCTGGGGATGTAAGTCACCTTCTCCGTCCTTCCCCACCTTTGTCACCGCTGAAAGCTACCTTTTCTGCAAAAGATGACGCCTGATGATGATGTTGAGGCCTATCTGACCATGTTTGAGAGAACCGCCGAACGAGAGAAACTCCCCAAGGCTGAGAGGTCGTGGTATGCCTTCTGTGGTTCCGCAGTGAGGAACGGTACTAGAAGCTCGACCCAAAGTGCTCAGGAGGTAACTGACTACACCAGACAAGCAGAGATCCTGGCTTGTCTGGGTGTTACGGCGGCAGTCCAGGCTCTAAGAGTGTATAATTGGAGCTACAGGTCCGACCAATCAGCCATGTCGCAGATGTTTGACCTGTACCATCTGGTAAAGAAATTACTGAAACCGGACGTGTGCACACCCGCCCAGATGGTCGATAAGGTCGTGGTGGATCAGTATACCCATGCCCTGCCGGCAGATCTGCAACACTGGGTCAGCCATTGAGGACCCAAGGATGCTAACCAGCTGGTAGATATGGTCAACCGCTACACTGCGACTGAGAACTACCTCCAGGACGTCCGTTCCGTCCAGACCCCCGCTACCTGTTTCAGGGCTACACGGGGTAAGAGGCTACTAGATGCCGGGGAAAAGCTGTGGCATGGTGGGAAGGAGGTTGGGCCGCCGGAAGGGGCACCGTTTGAGTTAAAAGGTGCTGATGGCCCCAACCAGTCTTTTCTATGCCAAGGAAACCAGGGCCTTTGAGGTGCTGGAGGTGCCAGGGGCTCGGGCATGTGTTGGCTCAGTGCCCTATGACTAATGAGCCCATGGAGTGTGACGGTGCTTGGCACCAGTCCTTGTTCGCAAGGCCTTTTTGCAATGCCTCACAGAGACTAGAGACTGAGCCACAACTGTGTCGCATAAGTGTAAACCACCATTCTGTGGAGGCTCTACTGGACTCGGGTAGCCTGGTCACCTTAGTGCATGCTCGCCTAAAAGCAGAAGGATTCATACCGGGTAAGCACATAAGTGTGGTATGTATACACGGTGATACCAGGGTGTATCCTATGGCGCAGTGTAACTTTGAGAATCATGTCAAACTATGATGTAGTTGTTGTCAAAGACTTAATGCACAGCGTGATATTGGGACGCGATTTGCCTGTATTCCGGGACTTGTGGGGAAAAATGATAATCCCTTCTAAAGAGACTGTCGCAAACCCAGCTGACCTTACATCTCCGCAGGATAGCTGGGTAAATGTGGACGTTGAACCAGAGGATGTAACTTTTCCTTTACAGTTCTTGGCTGGAGATGATGCTGAAGAGGAAGTCTACCCCTCGGTTCAGGATGTGTCCGATCTGGAGGATACGCCTGGGAACTTTGGGACAGCCCCGTTAAGGGACTCCACGCTTATAAATGCAAAAGACGATGTTGTAGTCTATAGTACCGATTGGGAGAGTCACCTTGGGAAGGTACAGGCAGTCATGGATGCCATAAAAGTGGCAGGTTTAAACTTAAACCCTAGAAAATGTGCACTAGCCCTGAAGGAAGCCAAGTACCTTGGCTATGTTATTGGGCATGGCATCATTAAACCCCAGGTCAACAAGGTAGAGGCCAAACAGGCATGGCCTAGACCTTTAACAAAAAAGCAGGTCAGAGCTTTTTTAGGAATGGCCGGGTACTACCGTAGGTTCGTGCCTAATTTTGCCTCCATTGCAGCACCACTTACAGACTTGATGAAAGGGGGCAAGTCGGTAATGCTGGCGTGGACAGCCAAGGCCGAGTAGGCCTTTCAAAATTTAAAGTCTGCCCTTTGCCAACAGCCAGTGTTGATAATGGCCAACTTCTCAAGAGTTTATTGTGTTGCCGTTTTGTTGCCTGGAAGCATACGTTAAAATAAAGACTGAAGTAAGTTTTTATGCACTTTTGAGTCCAGTCCAGTATGTCGTTGCCACCCCACCCCCTGGAGGACACTGTTATAGTATGTTGTGGTTTTTTTAGATTGTGGGGGAACCGGAGTCCCTGGAGGAAACCCACACAAACATGGGGAGAACGTACTGTTGATACTTTGCTGCAGACAAAACCTGCATTTTGTGCGTTGTAGTGTTGACTACTCCCCGTAGTCTGCGGTAAACTCTAGAGGTCCTTTTTTTGTAAAAATATTTAGCGTTTTGTTAATCCACAATTCATCTTTTTTAGGGGGCAGCTAAGATGTCTGTATAAACTGCTCATGGAAGAGAACCAGATTCTGACAGAACATTTTAGAGGTCCAAGAAGGAAACAAAGCAACATAGTATGCTAGGCCGAATGAAGACAACGTCCATCTAGTTCAGCCTGTTTCAACCTCCTTGTGGATCCAGAGGAAGGAAAAAGCCCCCAAGAGCCAGAATCCAATTAGCCCTTTCGGGGAAAAAAATTCTTTCCTGACTCTCTAGTGGCAGTCAGACTAATTCCTGGATCAACCTCTAATAGTTCCTATCTGTCTGTAAGTCCCGGATCAACAACCTGCTGGTCACCTAAAATTTATACCCTATAATATCTTTCCGCTCTAGAAAGACATCTAGTTCCCTCTTAAATTCCTCTATGGATTTTGCCATCACCACGTCCTCAGGAAAAGAATTCCATAATCTCACTGCTCTTACACTAAAAAACCCTTTTCTGTGTTGGTGATGAAACCTACCTTCTACTAGACTTAGCCGATGCCCTCTTGTTACCGTCGCAGTCCTGGGTATAAACAGATCATGGGAGAGATCCTTGTATTGTCCCCTCATGTATTTATACATAGTGATTTGGTTGCCCCTTAGCCGTCTTTTTTCCAGGGTAAATAATCCCAATTTTGATAGCCTCTCTGGGTATTCCAGTCCCTTCATTCCATGTATTAGTTTAGTTGCCCTTCTTTGAATCACCTCAAGCACTGCAACATCTTTCCTGAGTAGCGGTGTCCAGAACTGTACGTAGTATTTCATGTGGGGCCTGAAAAGTCCCTTTATATAGTGGGAGGATAATGTTCTCGTCCCTCGCCCCTATACCTCTTTTAATGCACCCTTAGACTTTATTTGCTTTTGCAGCAGCTGACTGGCATTGGTTACTCCAGTTAAATCTACAATCCACTAGTACCCCGAGGTCTTTTTCCATATCACTTTTCCCTAGCAATACCCCATTTAGTGTATATAGGTGACATCTGTTTCTCCTGCCCATGTGCATAAGCTTACATTTATCAACATTGAACTTCATTTGCCATTTTTCTGCCCAAGCCCCCATCTCATCTAGATCCTTTTGTAGCTGTACATTGTCCTCAGGTGCATTAATTGTCTTGTATAATTTTGTGTCCTCTGCAAATATTGATATTTTACTGTGCAGCCCCCCTATCAGGTCGTTGATAAATATATTGAACAGAATGGGGCCTAATACTGAACCCTGTGGCAACCCGCTAGCGACAGTGGCCCAATCAGAGTATGAACCGTTTTTTACCACCCTCTGCTTTCTATCTCTGAGCCAATTCTTTACCAACATACACACGTTTTCACCCAATCCGAGCTCTCATTTTATATAGCAACCTATTATGTGGCACTGTCAAATGCTTTAGAGAAGTCCAGATATATAAGATCAATAGACTCTCCCAAGTCCAGCTTAGAACTTATTTCATCGTAGAAGCTGATCAGATTGGTCTGACATGATCGATCCCTCATGAACCCATGCTGGTGAGGAGTTATTCCGTTGTTCTCCTTGAGGTATTGTACGATGGTGTCTCTCAGAAACCCCTCGAATATTTTTCCAGTTACTGAAGTGAGAATTACCGGCCTGTAGTTACCAGGCTCTTTTGGTCCCTTTTTTGTGTATTGGAACTACATTGGCAATTCGCCAATCCAGTGGTACAGGTAGCAGGCTAGCTATCACATCACTTAGTTCCCTTGGGTGTATTCCATCTGGGCCTGGTGATTTATCGATTTTTAATCCTCTTTAACCCGGTCCGCACTTCCTCCTGCGTTAAGTATGTAACATTTTGTGAGGAGTTCATTTTATTCCCCTGCATCTCGCGTGACATTTCCTTTTCATTCGTGAATACACGTGAAAATAAACTGTTTAATAGGTTTGCCTTCCCTCTATCATCTTCAATGGTTTTTCCTGCATTATTTGTGAAACGGCCAGTGCTCTCAGTGCAAATCCTTTTACTGTTAATATAGTTGAAGAATAGTTTAGGGTTGTTTTTGCTCTCTTTGGCGATCAGTCTTTTTGCCTCTTTCTTGGCAATTTTGATCTTATCTTTGCATATTTTGTGTTTTTCCCTGTATGATTTTAGCGTTTTTTCGCTGCCTTCTTGTTTTAGTAGTTTAAACGCTTTATTTTTTCATTTATTGCCCCAATTACCGTCTTGTTTGAGCCACATTGGTTTCCTTTTACTTGAAGTTCTTTTAGTTTTAAAGGGAATGAACTGCTCGCATGAGGTGATTAGGATCTTTTTTAACTTTTCCCATTTGTCCTTGTCGCAATTAATGTTAACGATAGTAGTTCTGAGCTGATCAAATTTTGCTTTACTAAAGTTTTATTTTATTTGTCCCTCACTGATAAGGCTTCTTATTGAATGACAACTGGAAGTTATATTGTGGTCACTGTTCCCCAAGTGCCCCTCAACCTGTACCCCCGTTATTTGGTCCGGTTTATTAGTTAATACTAAGTCCAGAGTGGCCCTCCCCCTAGTTGGTTCCTGCACAAGTTGGGTAAGGTAGTTATCTTTAATTGTTCTCAAAAGCTTATCACCCTTGTGAGATTTGCAGGTCTAATGATCCCGTATTATATCGGGATAATTAAAGTCCCCCATGATAATGACTTTGTTGCGGATTGACACCTCTTCTATCTGTCTTAATAGTATGGTTTCCATTTCTTCTGTTACTTTTGGTGGCCTATAGAAAACCCCTATCAGGATTTTGTTATTTCTTCCTTCCTGTATTTCTACCTACAGAGATTCCATGTGTTCATCTCCTGCCCCTATATCCTCCTGTAGTCTTGGCATTAAGTACGATTTAACGTACAGACACACCCCTCCCCTTTCTGGTTTCTACGGTCTCTTCTGAAGAGATTGTAACCTTGTAAATTCACCACCCAATCGCACTTATCATCAAGCCATGTTTCCGTTATTCCAACTATGTCTTAGTTTTCATCAGTCATTCTCGCTTCAAGCTCCCCTAGTTTGCCGATCAGACTTCTTGCATTCGTAGCCATACAATTTATACTGTTGTTTTTGTTCTTTAAATTCATTTTGCTACTAATACTACTATTGGCTGATCTGTCAGTTCTAACTGTACTAACCCCACCCCTGCTTGGCCCCCATTCCCATTACTTAGACCCAGGTTGCTAGCTACACTGGCTACCCCTTGTTTCTCTTTTTGCCCTCCCCCCAGTCCCTAGTTTAAACACTCCTCCAGCTTTCTAGCCATCTTCTCCCCCAGCACAGCTGCACCCTATCCATTGAGATGAAGCCGTCCCTATGATAGAGCCTGTAGCCAACAGCAAAGTCAGCCCAGTTCTCCAGGAACCCAAATCCCTCCTTCTTACACCAACTCCGTAGCCACTTGTTTACCTCCCTAAGATCCTGCTGCCTTTCAAGTGTGGCTTTAGGTGCAGGTAGTATTTCCGAAAAAACTACCCTGCAGGTCCTGGCCCTAAGCTTGGACCTTAAGTCCCTGGAATCAGTTTTGAGGGCCCTCCATTGACCTCTAATTTGTTCATGACTGCTGGATCCTCACCAGCCCCTCCCAGTAATCTGCCAATCCGATCCGTGATGTGACGAACTCGAGCGCCAGGAAGACAACACGCCGTTCAACGATCTCGGTCTTTATGGCAGATTGCCCTATCTGTTCCCCTTATAATTGAGTCCCCCACCCCTATGACCTGTCTAGCCTGCCCTGTGCTTCCCGTCCCCATCTCACTGGAGCAGTCATCCCCCTGGCATTCAGAGGGCATGTTGTGCTGTAGCGGTGCTGGCTCTGTAATGGCATCCCCCTCATCTGCCAACATTGCATACTTGTTGGGTTGTGCCAGTTCAGGACATTTTAGACAGGGTGATACATAGGGACAACTTGGGGCTGCTTAGGGAAAGTGGGGTCTGGTGTTGAGGGACAGTGTCAAGGAGAGACACAGACTGAGCCAGAATTAGAGACAGCATTTCTTTAGATATAGAGAATCGTGTGGCGCAGAGTGTTAAGGTAGCAGAAATGCTCACAACTTTAAGGTTGCGGATTCAATCCCACTTGGTTCAGGTAGCCGGCTCAAGGTTGACTCAGCCTTGCATTCTTCAAAGGTCAGTAAAATGAGTACCCAGCTGTGGTAACATAGTATGTAAAAAAAAAACAATGAGACAGAAGACACTTTAGCCTATTTAGGGAGAAAAATCCTTTCTGACTCCATAATGGCAGTCAGAATAATCCCTGGATCAACATTTGAAAGTTACTACCTGACTCTAAGACCCGGATCAATGAGCCTGCTGGCTATTTAGTGTTTATATTCTGTAATATCTTAGCGCACTAAAAAGACATCTAGCCCCCTCTTAAACTCGTCTATGGATTTTGCCATTACCACGTCCTCAGGCAGATAGTTCCACAGTCTCACTGTTTGTGCAGTAAAGAGCCCCCTTCTGTGTTGGTGATGAAACCTTCTTTCCTCTAGACATAAAGGATGCCCTCTTGTTACCGTCGCAATCCTGGGTATAAACTGATCACGGGAGAGATCCTTGTATTGTCCCCTCATGTATTTATACATAGTTATTTGGTTGCCCCTTAACCATCTTTTTTGATAGCCTCTCTGGGTATTCCAGTCCTCTCATTCCATTTATTAATTTAGTTGCCCTTCTTTGAACCCTCTCAAGCAATGTAACATCTTTCCTAATCACCGGTGTTCAGAACTGTTCACAGTATTCCATGTGAGGCCTGACAAGTTCCTCATGTAGTGGAAGAATACATGTTAGCTTTATACTGTGAGTCACTACCAGATTTATACTTGGACAACTGGAAGCGGGGCCTGGAATTGGCGGAGAATGACAACAAGAGGTATTTTGTCCCAAGACCAGAGGCTCTTTTAAAGGGAACCTGTCATTGACAATAAACACCATAAACTAAGTTTATGGGCTTGCAGGTCAGGGCGAAGGTCCAGAAATATGCTTTTTATATTTGCCTGGCTCCTGGTTCATGCTGTTGGCCCTGGAAGAATTATCACTGCAGTCAGTGAATGCGCACACGAATAAAGAAGAGTGCGCATGCACCCCCTTCCTGCAAAGATGACCCCATTGCAGAGACTGCCAGTTTCCAGGGCTGCCGGCTAGGGAATGGGGAGTAAGTATAAAAAGCACTTTCTCATGCCTCAGCTGGAATTTTTTATACTGTTTATAGGTAATGACAGGTTCCCTTTAACTTCATATTTTAGCAGTTGGCTGACACAAAAAGTAAGATTTGGCGCGTTTTAATCCATCAATTAGCTTTTAGTAACTCATGTATTTCTTTGCAGCTGGAGATGAAATATTTGTCAGCTTTGTTACTCACATGTGAAGATAGAATTACTGAGAAGGATAATGTGATCCTGGCAGTTGAGGTGAGTTGTAATTTACTAGCACGCATTGACTTTACATGAAGTTCTCATTCTAGGGTGTATTCACACAGACAATCGTATCACCTGTTAAAACCATTTTCTGATCGCACGGTGCACAACCAATAATACAGAACTTGGCTGCACTGTGTGATCAGGCCCATACAGACGTCTACTCAGACATTAGGTGATTGTTTAAAAATGTCCAGGATTAGAAAAACGTGGCTGCTCTGTTCCAGAGACAGCGCCACAGCTGACCATAGATAGTGTCTGGTATTGCAGCTGGGCTCCATTACAGTGAATTAAGTTTATTAGTTTCAGCACCACACACAACCAATTATCAGTTGTGACATTGTTTTTGGTAGAAAACAGCCATGTTTTTCTAATTCTGGACAGACCCTTAAGGACATGGCCTATTTTGGCTATGAGAACGGAAGGATTTTTGGGGGATTTTCAACTCCACTTTTCAAAAGCCATAACTTGTTTTATGTTATTCTTTTTTTCTTTGAGAACAAAGAGAGAAAGCACATTAATTCTGGCATTCAGGCGGTCATGCGCAGTACACCTTTTTTTAAATTTTAGATTTTCCACGCCAATGCTTAGCAATTAAATGGGTACCCGTATATACCCGCATTGTATATACAGGCTGCGGGTATATCCACAACCATAGAGCACAATGAGCTCTATGTCGTGGATAATCGTGGTAAAGTAGAACATGCGTTCTATTTTCTACGAGTAGATTACGTAATTCTTACCCATTAATGTGAGCGAAATAGTGTAATTCTATGCATTTGATTGATCCGCAGATCAAACTCTTATGAATTCTGCAATTACTATTCAGTCATGTGAGACTGGCCTAATGGTAGATCGCTAACTTTATATACCATTGAATATTAGTGATCACATGACCGGGGACAGTTCAACGAGGCCTCGTGTCACTGCTCCAGGCATTTTGCATACGCAGAAGCCGGGGAAGGTCCGTGGAGAATGATTGTATCAGGGTTCAAATGTTGCGAGGGGAGATGAAACTTTTAATTTTTTTTTTAACTTTTACATACGGATAACTACAATAGATAATGAATACCAAAGAATAACGGTGATCACGTGACTGTGGACTGCTCACCGCGGCCCCCCATTCACTGCTCCAGGCTCTCTGCTACCTTTAGTAGCCAGGTGCAAGGAGATTTTAAATATCCCGTGCCCTCCCCGGGAAAATGTCCGTGGATAAAGATCCCGCTGGGGACAAATCCAGGGGTCTTGGGTAAGTAATTGTATCTCTTCATGAGGGGAGGTGAAACTAACTTTCAAGCATTTTTTTAATTTTTACATGATCGCCGTTGTCCATTGGATAATGGCCATCACGTGACCGAAGACTGGATATCTCGGCCTGCCGTGAAATATCCAGTCTCTTTGGTAGCTAGGAGCAGGGAGATTTCAAATTCCCCGGGCTCTCCCGGCTACTGCGCATGCGCTCAACATTTTGCTGATGGCACGTATGTGCAGATGCCGGCGGCAGGTCTTTGCATGATCAGATCGCCATGGGGCATTGCGGAGGCCAGAGGTAAATAGATCGGATATGTGAGGGGTGATGAAACTTTAAATTTTTAAAACGTTCATGAGATTGTTATTATCCATTGGATAGCGGTGATCACGTGACTGGGGGCCGCACACTGCGCCCCCCCAAGACAGCTCCAGGCTCTTGGCTACCTCCGATAGCCAGGAACTGTAAGACCCTGGGGCTTTAAAGTCTACAGGGCCGGCATGTCTTTACGACCCTGTTGATTAAAGCCCATGTATGGGTGGGTCACTAAGGGGTTAAAGAGAACTTGTCTTTCTGTTTATTCATCTGCATTCTCCTAATACTGGCATTTCTTAGATTCATCTCCCTGCACTGTAAATTTGTCAAGTGGGCTGTATGCACCACTTGATGTCAAAGGGTAAGGTTCGACTTTATTAACCCGGTTGGGACCAGGCAATGTAAATTTACGGCGCTTGGTCCCGGGCTTAAAACTCAGCTGTATGTAAAATTAAGCCTCCTGCTCTGCAATCAATCGGAGGCAACACGGGTTATCAGCTGTTAGTGACAGCTGATAACCCAGAGGAGAAGGCAGAAGGCAGAAGGGGGTTGTAACCCTTTCTGTCTTCTCCTTCCCCGAATACACAGAGCTCAATGAGTGAAAGCATTGAAAAGTGAAAGCAGAAGTATAACTTCCACTTCGGGAGCCCGGGGGTCATGTGACTGCTGGGATTCTCTGCTACAGCAGAGTTACAGGGTCTCAGAAGACCCTGATCAGCTCTGCCAGTGACTAATGTCACTACAGGGGATATTTTTCCCTGCAACTGGGGCTCCTATGGATGCTCCAGCTTCAGTGGAAAATGTCAAATTAAAAAAAAGGTGAATGTCCCTCAGGAGGTCTTATATGATGTCATGGGGGACTTAAGATACTAAAAAACATAATTGCATACATCAATAAATAAAAATTACACAATACAACAATTTATACATTAGAAAGAAAATAACCCAAAGCCAATGCCATATGCGCCATGTAGACCCAAACCATACATATTATATATCAAAACGTCCAATACAAAATTAGGAACCTTTGTTTTAGCGTAAATATACTAATTAAAAAAAAAAACTATAAATATTAGACGAATGATTTTTTTTTAGCTTTTTACCCCCAATAAAACTAAAAACCAGGGAAGAAAATGTCAATTAAAAAAATAGTCCTATATGTCATGGAAGAAAACGCAGTAAAAATAATTTTGGTAGCTGAAGGACAAAATATAGGGCAGTAAAACCACCACATGGCTAAAATCCCTAAAAAGTGTCTGGTCCTTAAAGGGGTTGTCTCGCGAAATCAAGTGGGGTTATACACTTCTGTATGGCCATATTAATGCACTTTGTAATATACATCGTGCATTAAATATGAGCCATACAGAAGTTATACACTTACCTGCTCCGTTGCTAGCGTCCCCGTCGCCATGGTTCCGTCTAATTTCGGTGTCTTCTTGCTTTCTTAGACGCGCTTGTGCAGATGGGTCTTCTCCCTTCCGTTTGGCTTGGCTCGACAGCATCAGCCTTTTGGCTCCGCCCCCTTGTACGTGTCATCGCGTAGCTCCGCCCCATGACGTGTGCCGGTTCCAGCCTCCTGATTGGCTGGAATCGGCACGTGACGGGGTCGGAGCTACGCGATGACGCGTACAAGGGGGCGGAGCCAAAACGCCGATGCTGTCGAGCCGAAGGGAGAAGACCCATCTGCGCAAGCGCGTCTAAAAACGCAAGAAGACACCGAAATTAGACGGAACCATGGCGACGGGGACGCTAGCAACGGAGCAGGTAAGTGTATAACTTCTGTATGGCTCATATTTAATGCACGATGTATATTACAAAGTGCATTAATATGGCCATACAGAAGTGTATAACCCCACTTGATTTCGCGAGACAACCCCTTTAAGGTACAAAGCAGCCTGGTCCTTAAGAGGTTAACAGTGAGCAGTGTAGACTGCCCACTTGACACATTGAGCACATCGGAGCCAAATCTAAGAAGAGTCCGTATGAAGCAACAAGGGTGAGTGTACATAAAAGAATGGCAATTGTGGAGTTAACAGGGCTGCGGCTATAAAGTTCTGCAGTTGGTCCCACTGACGTGAGGACATGACAGATACTCTTTTAATGTCTCAGGGTGTACATGTACGCCTTATTTGTACGGGGTTAATATTCTGCAGGCTCGGAAGCCAAGCCTGCTTCATACATAGCTGAAGCTGGAGTTTATGTTGATCACACCTCCATGTGCTGCGTTATCTTGTGACTGCAGCATTTAAATTGCCTGATTGGTGATGGGAGGTCCCAAACGGCCCTTCACAATTAGATCGCGAGGTGTCGTCCTGCTGTCATGGCAGCCAGGGGATTTCGACATGCCTTAATAGATTTCCTGCAGAAATATCATAAACGTTTTTTTAACCTCGTTTTATTGAACATGTCATATAATTTGTACATAGACATATTACATATATCATTAATATATAATGACAACTGAACCTGTTTCAGGATCCTAACTTGTCTCATGACTCCATTTACAGTTTTCATTGTCCATTTTTCTACAAACATCTTTGAGACATCAAGAAAACGTTAATAAACCTGTCTGCATTGGTGTTTATTTACGTTGCATGGTTATCATATAATTAGTTATGCTGCAGAGTGGTACAGGCATCCAACCATGGGTCCAATATTTTGTTACATTTAGTAGAGCATCCTCTGTTTTGGTAGATTACTTTTTCATAAGGTAGAACAGTATTGACTAATTTTTTCCATCCCGTAATGGAAGGAGATTTGGTGGCCATCCATTAGAGCAATCACCTTCCAAGCTAAAAATAGTACCTTCCTCATAAAGATTCATAGGTGATGAGGCCATTGTTCTCCATCTAATAAGCCAAATAATGCCGTTTTAGAATCTAGAGTGAGTGTGTATGGGGAAGGTAAGAGCATAGACACAAATGTTGCCACCTCTGCCCAAAAATCTCTAATATGCGTGCAGTCCCATATCTTGTGCCAAAGGTCAGCAATAGGGTGATGGCAATCTGATGTCGGGGTTCTGCCCATTTTATGTAGTCGTATGGGTGTAAGGTAAGATTGGTGTATTATATACATTTGTATCAGTTTGTTGTTCGCTGCTGGGGATACTAATAGATGGGATTCCAGTATATCTTACCAATCCTCCGGTGTTAGCTCTGGAATGAGAGCTTGCCATTTATTTTGAATTGGTAGTGGATTCTAGCCAAATTTAGTTGATAGCAAATGTGTATGTAGAGCAGATAGCAATCCTTTCGGGCCTTTATGACCTTTGTTATAAAGCATTTTTCAGTTTTTTTTGCAACTTTTTTTCTTATATATCCAATAAATAGGGGGAAAGGTTTTTGTTAAAAAAAAAATGGATCATGTCCTTTAATTCTTACGATGTTCCATTTTTTTCACTTATTTTTAGTTTGCTTTTTACCCTCTTACTAAGTTACTGCAGTATATGGTATAAGCGATCAAATGATTGCAATTTCAATTAGGAGGCTAAAAATATTTGACTATTGGAAGAAATAAAGGATATTAAAAGTTTAAACAAAGCCCTCCACCCTTATTTGTAATAGTTTTAAAAACTGCAAGAAACAGATTATAGAAAAGTGAGACCTGCTATATGTTAACAAGAGAACCATTGGCCACCTGATAAGTCCACAGCCGCTCCAAAGGTCATGTCAGCACTGCAGCCATGTAAGCAAAGCCCGCGGGCCAATCAGAGCGCTGGTGTTGGGGCGACCAGGGATTGATCAATGGAGGAAGACTTCCGTTGTTAAATGGCGTTTCCCATCAATGTAAATTTGTTTTTCAATTCCGTCACAGTAATGGAAAAATAAAATACAACCTGGCTGACCCCATCGACAGGTTGAAATTATGGGAATTTTCGGTTTTTGGCCATAGTTTTCTGCAATTTTTTTAAAGCTGTTTTGCTGGAATCTGCAGCTTAGACTCCTCAATGCAGTTGTGAACAGCGCTAAACCTCTTTACTTTCTCCGTATAATGTATTTGGTGTGCTCTTGTATGTTAATACATTATGATCTGCGTCACTATGACTCAGACTGTTCTTAGGACGTGCTACTTATTGTCTATTTATAACCTAATAAATGATGTCATTAATTGATTATTGGCCTGTTTTCATGATCTATATTATTTACATATGAATTCATATTGGGTATCATGATTCTAAAATTACTAAATCGGAACCCTTCACAGAGTAGACGAAGCTAAAACGTATATTTTATTTATACAAAGTAAAATCATAGGGCTCAGGACACACAAACAATATACACATCACATTGCTTTTAGGTAAATAACAGCGACCCCCCCATTGATGGAGTGACGGGGATGTAAAGGAGCGGCTGTTTAAGTTAGGATAGAATAAAGGATACTCCTACCTACTCCATCAAAAACTTTTTTTCATTTATGGTTCCTGAAGAGCTGTCATATCAGCAGCGAAACGCGTAGAACCACGAAATATTTGTTGTCCAACTGGAAACCAATGAACCACGAAATATTTTTTACCCGATTGTGACTTATCGTAAAACACCCTGAAAGACGCAACTTTCTTTTCTTTGGGTGTTTGTTAATATCAATAAAAAGATGAGGAAAATATCATTTTTTTATGGGTAAAGCTGTAGTGTGTGATGCTTCTACTCTACAGGGCATTCATGGGGGAAAAAAAGGGTTTGGGCAGCGGGACAACCCCTTTAAGAAAACACTTGTTATGAGGACTTTCCACCCATTGCTGCTTGCTACCACAGACAGCAACAGAACTATCTAGAATCCAGTGTGTATGTAGGGCGTCTTTTATTTGTTCTGACGTCAGTCTCTCCTACCTGTATAACCAAACATTACTGTTATGACTCTGAGTCCTTGTTATGATCCCCACTGAAGTCATGCACAAGCAATGCTTGCTACTTCTACTGCGGTGCATTATGAAATGACCTAAACCTAGAAATCCATTGCACTGCGGCAAACAGCTAGTTCTGAGCTGCAGTATGTGGCATTTTCTTCAGGCGCTGTATGTATATAGCTATTTCTCCTGCAGCAATACGGCATCTGACAGAAAACAAAACTGTATATGTCAGTGCATGAAATCGAAGGCATAGCATCTCGAATACATTGCAAAATTTTCAACTGGCTTTGTAGGCAGAAAATCAACAGCATATTACAGTAGCAGCAAAGTGGATGAGATTTGACAAATCCCAACCACACCCTGTGGAGGAAAATCTCTACGGGAATTAACCTGCAGTGCTATTAATTCGTTCTGCAAATTATCACCACGAATTTCCCTTATTTGTAAAATCTAAGACACATGTTTTTGCCTTCAGTTTACGTTACATGGGGTGATAGCCTTTAGGAGACATGGACTAGAATGACAGCCCCATTATAGTTCTGTGCAAAATAGAGTCCTAGTAGAGCCATTGGCATGAGACCTGAGCCCAGCAGCATTGTGACTTTATCTTGTACGGTGGTTATATGATTGATTTTTTTTTTAAGCGTTGTGGAATAAGTTGGCGCTATACAAATAAAGATTATTATTTTTTCCTGTAGAAAGTAAAATAATAGGCATTTTATGAATATCTTGTGTGGAACTACTGTATTTGCTGGTGGGCATCAGTATCCTAGCTTCTAACCTACTGAATATGTTCTGTGCAGGTATTCCCTTACTGACAAAGGACTTCATCTGGCACAGAGATTGGAAGCTGCTGAAGAAGTGCTTGAAGGCAGGAATGATGGCGCCAGTCAAGGATGTACCACAGCATCTGAGGAAGATCAAGAGGATCAGGATAAGCTGCACTGTAGAGAGAATATCCAAAATGTATTGTAAGTGAAACTAGACACATAACAGTAAAATGTATGTCCTGGCAGGGGGGTACTTAACGCAACAGGAGGTACACCTACGTCTTGTGGATAGCGCAACATCAGAAGAGATCTCGCACTGTCCGGCAGTGGGAGCCGGCTGTTGATAGCCTGCCTCCCTTCAACAGCGGGGGTGCATCGGGACAGCGACTCCCGCGGTTTACCCCTTCCTTGCCGCGATATATGTAGATCGTGGCATGTAAAGGGTTCACAAAGGGAGCGTGCTCCCTCTGACGTCATTGGACTCTCGCGATGAAATCACGGAGAGCCCGACGGGTTGCCATGGCAACAGTGCGCCAGATGCAAGCGAGAAACAACTGCAGCACTTCAGGGATATCCACAGATCCCCTGGGGGGTTTTTAAGAAGCTGTATCTAGCGAGGAGTCAAATGCAAAGCCCAGTAGGGTCCGGATCTAGACCCACCATACAGATCCAAAGGTAGATAGACCAGGCAGCATCAGATGTTTCTTAAATATTCAGCTTTTTATTTCTCCATAAAAGACTGGCGACGTTTCGACCCCAGTTGGGGTCTTTATCAAGCTCTTGATAAGGACCCCAACTGGGGTCGAAACGTCGCCAGTCTTTTATGGAGAAATAAAAAGCTGAATATTTAAGAAACATCTGATGCTGCCTGCTCTATCTACCTTTGGAGATGCAAGCGATAAGGCATTGCAGGACAGATAGTGATCACAGGTGCTATTGTACAAGTTCCCTACAGGGACAAAAGAGAAAAATAATGTAAGAAAAATGTAAAAAAACCTTTCCCATATTAGCATAAAAAAATTAAAATCCCACATATTTGGTATCGTCTTATTCGTACAATAAATTGAACACGCTTTTTATCCTACATGGCAAAAAGTGTTTTCAAAAACCCTTAAAAAAATGGAGGCAAAATGCTTATTTTTGTTCATTTTGGCTCCCAAAAATGACACAAAGGGATTTTTAAAAAAAATGTATATACCCCAAAATGGTACCAATGAAAACTACAGCTCGTCTCACTAAAAATAAGCCCTCACTGAGCTCTATCTATGGAAATTTAAAAAGTTATAGGACTTTGAATTCAGTGATTTAGAAAAAAATTCATTTCCAAAAAAAGGGTTTTGATTGCAGAAAAGTGGAAAAACCTAAAAAAAAATCTAAGAATTTTGGTATCGTTGTAATCGTACCGACCCGCAGAAAAAATGTATTCTGTCATTTATGCTGTATAATTAACGCTGTTAAAAAAAATCTATGGTAGAACCGATGCTTTTTCTCTCCTTGCTATCGTAAAAAATAAACAAAAGTTTTGCAGTATAGTCTATGTACCCAAAAATGGCAGCAGTAAAAACTACAGTTCGCCACTAGAGATGAGCGAACGTACGCACCCGAGTACCGCCATTTTCGAGTACTTCAGTACTCGGGCGTAAAGATTCGGGGGGGCGCCGGGAGGCGGGGAGAGGTGCGGGGGGGAGCAGCGGGGAACAGGGGGGAGACCTCTCTCTCTCCCCCTCTCCCCCCCACTCCCCACTGCTACCCCCCGTGCCGCCACGGCGACCCCCGAATCTTTACGCCCAAGTACTGCAGCACTCGAAAATGGCGGTACTCGGGTGCGTAAGTACTCGTTACGAGTACGTTCGCTCATCTCTATTCGCCACGCAAAAAACAAGCCCTTATACATCTGCGTCGACAGAAAAATAAAAAAAAGTTATGGCTTTTAAAAAAAAATGAAGATGAAAATCCGCTAAAAATTGTTGCGTCCTTAAAAGCTCAAAATAGGCCGTGTCCTTAAGGGGTTAAAGGATATGAACACCATTTTACATTATGATCTTTGAATGACTGCCTGTGAATGGAGGCGACCGGCTGGAAGAGTTTTCTGGCATGCTGTGCCTCCATTTACTCTGTGTGACAGAAGCGATATTTGATGGGACAGTTTAGGCTCCCGATAGTCATCACTTAGACTGCATGCACATGGACTGAAAAAAAGTTGTGCCCAAGGTCCTAGGGCACAACTCGTATTGGACAGCATGTGGACATCCCATCCGTATGTTGTCCGATGTACAGGACCTCGCATTAGATGTGCATCGGACAAGAATATTCATGCGCGTAAAAAGAGCACATGAGAATACATCCATTCAAATAAATGGGTGCTATTTCTGAGCGATTTTCAGAACATCCAGCAGAAATACCGTCTGTGTGTATGTAATCTTAGACTTTACTTTGGAAAGATGTGTCAAATGCCTATTTAGCAGTATTTAGGGTGCCTGTACATCTAGCAGCAGTGTGCTACGTGGTTTTTGGCCATTCTGCACATCACTGGATGTTTTATGAGTCTGTCAGAACACCTAATATGTGAGATTACCTGGCTTTACAAAAGTCTTAAAAGGAAATAAATTAATATGGGCATTTCAATCGCCAGTCTTAAAGGGGTTGTCCCGCGCCGAAACGGGTTTTTTTTTTTTTTTTCAACAGCCCCCCCCGTTCGGCGCGAGACAAACCCGATGCAGGGGTTAAAAAAGAACACCGCACAGCGCTTACCGGAATCCCCGCGCTCCGGTGACTTCTTACTTACCTGCTGAAGATGGCCGCCGGGATCTTCTCCCTCGGTGGACCGCAGGGCTTCTGTGCGGTCCATTGCCGATTCCAGCCTCCTGATTGGCTGGAATCGACACGTGACGGGGCGGAGCTACCAGGAGCCGGTCTCCGGCACGAGCGGCCCCATTCAGAAAACAAGAAGACCGGACTGCGCAAGCGCGTCTAATCCGGCAATTAGACGGCTCCATGGAAACGAGGACGCTAGCAACGGAGCAGGTAAGTGAAAAACTTCTGATAACTTCTGTATGGCTCATAATTAATGCACAATGTACATTACAAAGTGCATTAATATGGCCATACAGAAGTGTATAGACCCACTTGCTTTCGCGGGACAACCCCTTTAATATTGTTTGCTCTGCTAAGGTCAAGTGAAAGCTGTGCTGTGATTGGTTGCTATGGGAAATTAGACAGATTTTCTCTTAAACAGCTTTGAAAAGAGTGTAGCGCAGGGCTACTTTTCTATGTCCCACTATGCATATGACGAGGCATTCGGCACCTCTGTGTGTCTACACAGAAATGTACAGCAATTCCAACCTGGCGTACGTTTCAGGTATAATTTATACCAGTTTCTGTTGAAAATTATACATAAAATGTATCGGTCTAAGTGATCACACCCCCTTTTGACAAAGCCTACCACCTTATTGGGAAAGTGTCAGACAGCAGCACAGACCATCAAAAGTCACAAAAGTTTTGCACAAAGTAAGCCTTGTGCATGCTTTTACAACTTTGTTTTGTGCCAGAAACTGACATGAAATGTTTTTTATAAATGTCCTCCTCAGTGTACCAGTAGATACCGCGGCTGATCCGCTGTAACAGCATGCAGATCATCGCTAACTGCTGGGCAGCACATGGACTCATTTTTTTTGTTGTTGTTAAAACCCGATTATTTTTATTAAACTGTATAAGCCCTCTTGAGTCAGTCATATCATACAATGCAATGTACATTACATTCACAAATATCTGGTAAGTATATATGAAAAATAGAATGATGCATATCACTGAAAATGCAAGTACAATGGCTTTTCACTGTTAGGTTGTGCTCCTAGGACTTGTAGTTCTATGGGTTCTCTCAACACCTTTACTAGGGACACCTGACACCTTAGCAACCAGACAGTCACATATGACTATCCAGCTATGCTATGACATCACAGATCTTTCTCAGAATGTTGGGTTCCTGAAAGTTCTGACAACACTGGCATGAGCAGGATCAGGCACATCTCATTGTGCTATAGGCAGGCGAAGCAACAACATCTGCATTTTTACCAACAGTAGGGGAGACACTAAAGAAACCGTATTACATCATGGACTCCATATCTCTCAACAGTGAGTGTCTACTGGAGGAGAACGCCAAACTCCGAAGACTAATGGACCTGCGGCAAGAGAACTATGAACTACGCAGAGCTTTAGAAGATTCCAAACCAGAAGATAGGGAGGCCGAAACCGAAGCCCGCAGGGCGATAGGTGAAGGCGGACATGACAGGGTTAACAGGGAGGGAAGGGGTTAAGTATTTTCACAAGAAAACACAGGCATGATGGGAGGGGGGGGGGGTGGAGTGTGAGTGGCTAGGAAAAGAGCACGAAAACAGGGGGAGGAGCCAGTCCGGGAGTTGAAGAGGAAGAAGGACCGAGAGAAGCGTGCTGAAGAGTGAAGACAGAAGAAAGCAGAAGAAAAGCGAAGGGAGAAGAGCAGAAGGTGAAGAACGGAGTGAGAAGACCTGAGGGAGAAGACCAGGGGAAGAAGACCAGAGGAGGAAGAAGATCGGGTGAGCAGAAGAAGGAGAAGACCTAGGGTGACTGAGAGGAAGAGCCCGAAGAGGACATTACCTGTGGAAGATGGAGGCGCCTATGGAGAGGAGTCGGGCGGCGGCAGAAAAGCGAGGTATCGGGTGGCTGGAGGACATGGCGCGGATTGGTGAAGGACCTCTGGTTAGTCCGGTGAGAGCAGAGGCCACGTCGGGCGCGTGCACTGGAGAGGCTTAGCCCAGAGCACGCGCCGGTGCGTAGGCACCGCACTGGGAGCCCAGTAATGGCACCTCCAGCCGGGCTTCCTCCTGCGACTACAAGCGGGGGGGGGGGGGGGGTGTCCGGTTTGGGAGGAATCCTGCTCAGCGGCACAGCGCTGCATGTAGCTCTAGGCCCCGTGCTGAGAGGTGGGCGGGGCCTTCGGCGGCACCGATGGCAACAGGAGCGGAGAGAGGGGGAGGCTGCTCCAGCACAGTAGTGAGTCGGGAGGAGCGCCCCTGCACCAGCAGGACCAGGGGAACATCGGCGGTCGGGAGCCGCAGGCCCAGAGCTGCAGGTGGGGAGCAGTATGGGCAGTACAGAGGAGAGGAGCAAGAAGCCAGGGAGGAGGATGAGGAGTGACAGGAGGAGTATAGGGGGGGGGGACAGCGAGAGGCTGGTCCAGGGAGGGTCACTAACCCAATTTTCTTGAGTTCCAGCGGAGCGGCTGTGCGTGCAGCAGAGAGGCGGCAGTCCGTGGAGGAACTGGCGGGACCAAGAGGAGCATGGACGGATGCAGCGACGGGACGACCGGAAGACGGATCGGCTGCTGGTGGGCCCACAGCACCTATGCAGCCCGGTGAGTCACCATTAACACCAAACGTTTTTAATGTTGTTAGCTGGTCTGTGCCCGCCGGGGAAAATCTTGGGGGAAGAGGTTTTAGCGGAGGTATGGGGGGGGGGGGCGCAAGTGGGCGATGTGAGGGCACTGATAGGCTGTATGTGGGAGTTTTTGCGGAGACAGGAAATGGGTCCTGCTTCGCTGCCTGTGTCGGCACATAATACGCCGGCGAGTGCGTCGTCTGGCCGTGAGGACTCCGGGTCAAGAGGCTCTGCCGGAGGGACTGGGGGAGAACAGGCTGGGGGGGTTGGCGGTTGTTGGCCTAGGGCCGTCGCCGGTAGCGGCGTGGACTAGTTCGGTGCCAGCTTCATCCAGTAGGGTTAGTACTATGGAAGGAAGCTCGGCAGGGTTAGAGGAGTCGGCATCGGGGGTGACAGTAGCGGTGCAAACTGAGAAAGAGGGAGATGCGGTAAGGTTAGACGATAGGGCGAAAGGCGAAGTATACGTCTGTTTCGAGGGGCCCATGGGGGCCCACTTAAAAAAGGAAGTTAGGGGAAAAAATATGGAGGGATGAGTATGTCGAGATATTCTCCCTTCTGCCGTGCGGCCACCGTTCAGGAGCGGACGCGCTCCGCTAGTAACTGTGCGGCCACTGTCCACTCGCTTCTACCCTGAAACCCAAAACTAACAGTGAATGCGGCGGTGCCGTTGAAGTGCACGAACACCGCTGCTGGCGCTGAAGGATGACTGGAATCCAGTTGTCGGACCCCAGTCATCTGTACGATCGCCCCCATATTGTGCAGAGGCACTACCCGCGTTTGTCAACGATGCCTTTTTTAAGAGTTTAAAAAAATATATCTGAGTAATCAGAGTGAAAATCAGTTACAGAACACGCGCTGCTGTTCTCTGGAATCAGCCGTCGGCTGGATTCACATGAACATATATCGGCTTGGTTTTCACGCGGAGCCGATATACGTCGTCCTCATTTGCAAGGGGGTGGGGGGGGAGGATGGAAGAGCAAGCAGCAGGAACAGAGCTCCCGCCCCCCTCTCTGCCTCCTCTCCACCCCTCTGCACTATTTGCAATGGGGAGTGGCGGGGCTGATTCTCGCCACTTAGACCCACCCCTGTCCCGCCTCCTTTCATTGCAAATAGTGCAGAGGGGTGGAGAGGGGGCGGGAGCTCAGTTCCTGCTCCTGGCTCTTCCAGCCCCCCCTGCATATTAGGACGACGTATATCGGCTCGGCGTGAAAACCGAGCCGATATACGTTAGTGGGAATGCACCCGTAGTCACATTACTGAGGAGCGCCTCTTCCTCCTCTAATCACACGGCACTTCCAGGTTGTGCGTTTCAAGCCTCACTACAATGAACAGCCACGTGATTTCCAGAACGAGGCTTTAACCGCAAACACATCATTGGATGTTCTGGGATCTGATTGGCGCGCCCGGCAGCGCGGGAAAGCAGTGGGCAGAGCCGGCCGAGGTGGAGTTCCTGGCGGAGAAGCAGCTGGTGACGGTGATCCCCAACTTCAGCCTGGACAAGGTCTACCTCATCGGGGTGAGCGGTGCCATTCTGGGGCTTGTAGTGCCGCTGCGTCCGCACGGATCTGTGCTTGGGGATGAGGCGCCGGACTATCAGACTGGCGTTCCTGTCACTGGGGACTGTTTGTGGGGCTTCCAGAGTACAAAGTGCTGAAGTAACGGACTCTGCTGTCAGCCCCGCCCCCTGGTGGAACCCCTGGTGTGCGGTGTCGCCGGGGCCCCGTGTAGCGGCAGGCTAGTAGCTGTACGGGGCCCTACGGATCAGACAAGTGTCTTACGGCGGCCGCCTGCGGTTTCATGGTGTCGTGTATAGTGGCGGCGCCCGCTGATGACCTCACCATCTTCCCCTTCTGCTGGCGCGGCGCAGCAGGACTTTACAGCGTTTAATGCCCCCCCTCCGTTTCAGTGGGCGCTGTACGGCGCTAAAACCGCACCGCTGAAGATAGACCCAACAGCCTTCGTCTTGGCGAGCGTCGCGGTGAATGGCGGCTCCGTGCGGCAGTGGAGATGCCCACTGAGAGCTGACGGATACACGTACAGCCGTTACCCGCAGATGTCGCTCTCCGTTCTGGATCTTAAGTCCGCAGCACTCTGTCGCCGCACGCATTTGTTGTGCGTTTTCCGGGGGCGCAGTAAATATTAGTCATTGCCTCCTGTTGACGCCGATGGTTAGTTCAGACGCCGATTCTTGGCAAAACTCGCGTTTCACGGGATTATTTAATTTTTTCCGTTATAACAGCCGGCCGCAGTAAACGTACACAGAGTCCGGCACTGCAGAGTCCCTGATGTCGCCTGAAGACCCCGGGTGTTTATCTGACTTCTGCTCTTCCGCAGGGGGATTTGGGACCCTTCAACCCAGGCCTCCCGGTCCAGGTGCCGCTGTGGCTCGCCGTCAACCTGAAGCAACGGCAGAAAGGTTGCATCGTGCCGCCGGAGTGGATGGATATCGGTAAGGAGAGGCAAGACGCCATACTGCCGGGTTACCGGAGAACTGAGATACTAAGAAGCTCACAGCAGCCGATCTGTAATGTGACAGCGGAACACTGCAGGGAATATATAACACTACCCAGTGATAGTGCTTGCAGTGCAGCCCCCCCAGGGGATAGTGCTTGGGTCTTCTCCCTCCGGCTCGGCAGCATCGGCGTTTTGGCTCCGCCCCCTTGTACGCGTCATCGCGTAGCTCCGCCCCATGACGTGTGCCGGTTCCAGCCTCCTGATTGGCTGGAATCGGCACGTGACGGGGGCGGAGCTACGCGATGACGCGTACAAGGGGGCGGAGCCAAAACGCCGTTGCTGTCGAGCCGAACCGAAGGGAGAAGACCCATCTGCGCAAGCGAGTCTAAAAAAGCAAGAAGACACCGAAATTAGACGGAACCATGGCGACGGGGACGCTAGCAACGGAGCAGGTAAGTGAATAACTTCTGTATGGCTCATATTTAATGCACGATGTATACTACAAAGTGCATTAATATGGCCATACAGAAGTGTATAACCCCACTTGCTTTCGCGAGACAACCCCTTTAATATGCCAGTCAGCATACATGCACCACATATTGCTTTTACATCCAAAGTTTATTTTAAAATGTTTATATATGAAAGGTCCCCTGTTATTGTGTATCGCTCATTTCTTAATCTCAGCAGACTATATATCCTATCATCTTCATTCTGGGTCATCAACCCTAAGATTATATGTCACTAAAACAACTGTCCCACGTATTAAGGTACAACACCACCTACACAAAGGGGGGGGGAGGGGGAAGAAAAAGAGGGAGAAGGAAAAGGAGTAAAGAGGAAAGGGGGAAAAAGGAAAGAAAGAAGGGGGGAGAGGGGAAGGGAAAAGAAAAAGCAAGGGAATAGAAGGAGAAGAAGAGAAAGAATAATTATAGTTATGAACTCGAGCAGGCATCCCTAGATGTCTCTTGTTGTCACAGCGGGTATACTCTCCTTACTACCCCCCAACTTATATATCTATTATAGTGACCACACTCACAGGTTCAACCGTTCACAAAATATACTTTATTTATTCAACCCTTAGGCCGCCTGCACACGAGCGGAAATCCCGCTGCAGGATTTCCCGCGGGATTTCCGCCGCTGAAAGTTTGCATAGGAGTGCATTAAAATACGCACTCCTATGCAGACAGCCGCGGTTTGGCCGCGCGAAATCTCGCGCGGCAAACAAACCGCGGCATGTCCTAATTTTCTGCGGGGCACGCACTCACCCGGCCGCCGGCTCCGGTCTGCGCATGCGCGGCAGGCGGCACATGAAAGAGCCGGGGCCGCCAGGTGCGGGTGAGTACGCGCTCGTCCCTGCAGGCGCTCGGGTCGGATCGCGCGGCGAGAATTCTCGCTGCCGGATCCGACCCGCTCGTCTGCAGGCGGCCTTAATAGGTGGAATCCAATGCATCCAAAGGAGAAATTGATTCAAGTTCATTCAAGGAGACTGTCCGAACGAATTGTGTCGGAGGGGAATACTTAGAAATGGGAATTGGATCCAGCTGTCGGATCTACGTAGGCTGTGACCTAAAAGAATAAAAACAATGTACAATTAAAATCCAAAAATTATGGCTGAGATAATATCATAATTTGATGCTCACATATTTAAGCATATACTACTGAATCTATTCAACCGCTTTACCTATACAGCAACGGGTTGTACTCAATGTTTAGTCCTTTCGGATACACCGTACCTAACTCGAAGATCCACTTCGCCTCCAGAGATTTTAGACGTTTTTCCCGATCACCACCCCTCATGTTTCTTTCTACAGAGTCAATTATTCTGTACCTAAGCTGACTGATTGTATGGCCAGCCTCCAAAAAATGCTTTGGGATCGGTAGATCTTTTCTCGCCGTTCTGATTGTACTCTTATGTGCCATGATTCGATCTTTGACTTCATTAATAGTTTCTCCGACATAGTACAAACCACACGGACAAGTGATGACATATACTACAAAAACCGAACGGCATCAGTAATGTTTCCCGTATGTGGATGAGGGAAACTTTCACCCCTAATTAGATTGTTGCAGTTACTACAACTATGACAGGGGAAATTCCCCCGTCTCAGAGGTACCAATCTGCTCTGCCTGGAACTCGGACCTTCTGTCCGCCCCGTGTGGACCAACTCATCCTTCAGATTGCGTCCACGCCGGAAGGACATTAAAGGTGGCTGTTGGAATTCTTTTATCTCCGGATGGCTATTTGACATGATGTGCCAATGTTTATAAAGTATATTCCTGACGGACTTGCTGATGGGCCCAAACGTAGTAACAAAAGGTATCCGTACAGGATCATCAGCAATTGTTTTCTTAAACAGATCTTCCCTAGTCATATCCAGAGCTTTCCTTTTAAATTTCTCCAGTGTGGCTGTGGGATAGCCCCTCTGGGTAAATTTTTCGCACATTTCTGTTAGACGTTGATCTGCCCACTCCTCCTCTACAATGCGCCTCACTCTTAGGCATTGGCTCCAGGGGAGTGTTTGTACCATCCCCGGAGGGTGTTGGCTGTTGTACAGTATCAGATTGTTACGGTCTGTTTCTTTTATGAACAAGTCCGTTTTGAACGTCCGTCCCACTTTCCGCACTAGAACGTCCAAAAACTGGACTGTATCCTGCGAATAGACCAATGTAAATTTCAATCTCGGCATTACGTTGTTAATTTCTTCATGGAAGCATTCCAATTCGGCAGCTGTACCTTTCCAAATGAAGAACACGTCGTCTATATACCTCCACCACACCTGGACCTTGGCCCAGGTGGGGGAGGCATACAGACGACGTTCCTCCACAAATCGCATGTAAATATTTGCGAAGGTTGGGGCCACATTCGCCCCATAGCTGTCCCTTGCCTCTGCCTGTAGAATTTACCATTATACAGGAAAAAATTCCGTTCCAACAACATAGCGAGCAGTTGTATAGCAAACTCTATGATTCTATTTGAGAAGTCAGATTCCATCAAAAACTCTCTCACCGCCTGTAACCCACATTCGTGTTCAATGTTGGTATACAAGGCGGAAACATCAAAGGAGCCAATTAGAGGTGATAGTGCTTGCAGTGCAGCCCCCCCCCCAGGTGATAGTGCTTGCAGTGCAGTCCCACCCCCCAGGTGATAGTGCTTGCAGTGAAGCCCCCCCCCCCCAGGTGATAGTGCGTGCAGTGCAGCCCCCCCCCCAGGGGATAGTCCTTGCAGTGCAGCCCCCCCCCCCACAGGACAGTGCTTGCAGTGCAGCCCCCCCCCAGGGGATAGTCCTTGCAGTGCAGCCCCCCCCCCCACAGGATAGTGCTTGTGGTGCAGCCCCCCCCCACGGGATAGTGCTTGCAGTGCAGTCCCACCCACCCCCAGGGGATAGTGCTTGCTGTGAAGCCCCCCCCCCCAGGTGATAGTGCTTGCAGTGAAGCCCCCCCCCCAGGTGATAGTGCTTGCAGTGCAGCCCCCGCAGGGGATAGTGCTTGCAGTGCAGCCCCCCCCCCCCAGGGGATAGTGCTTGCAGTGCAGCCCCCCAGGGGATAGTGCTTGCAGCTCCCCCCCTGGGATAGTGCTTGCAGTGCAGCCCCCCCCAGGGATAGTGCTTGCAGTGCAGCCCCCCCCCCCCATGCGATAGTGCTTGCAGTGCAGCCCCCCCAGGGGATAGTGCTTGCAGTGCAGCCCCCCCCCCCAGGGGATAGTGCTTGCAGTGCAGCCCCCCAGGGGATAGTGCTTGCAGTGCAGCGCCCCCCCCCCCCCAGGGGATAGTGCTTGCAGTGCAGCCCCCCCCCCCCCCGGGATAGTACTTGCAGTGCAGGCCCCCCCCCCCCAGGGGATAGTGATTGCATTGCAGCCCCCCCACGGGATAGTGCTTGCAGTGCAGCCCCCCCCCCCACGGGATAGTGCTTCCAGTGCAGTCCCACCCCCCAGATGATAGTGCTTGCAGTGCAGGCCCCCCCCCAGGGGATAGTGCTTGCAGTGCAGCCTCCCCCCAGGGGATAGTGCTTGCAGTGCAGCCCCCCAGGGGATAGTGCTTGCAGTGCAGCCCCCCCAGGGGATAGTGCTTGCAGTGCAGCCCCCCAGGGGATAGTGCTTGCAGCCCCCCCCCCCCCTGGGATAGTACTTGCAGTGCAGCCCCCCCCAGGGGATAGTGATTGCATTGCAGCCCCCCCACGGGATAGTGCTTGCAGTGCAGCCCCCCCCCCCACGGGATAGTGCTTCCAGTGCAGTCCCACCCCCCCAGATGATAGTGCTTGCAGTGAAGGCCCCCCAGATGATAGTGCTTGCAGTGAAGCCCCCCCACGTGATAGTGCTTGCAGTGAAGCCCCCCCCAGGTGATAGTGCTTGCAGTGCAGCCCCCCCCCAGGGGATAGTGCTTGCAGTGCAGCCCCCCCCCCCAGGGGATAGTGCTTGCAGTTCAGCCCCCCCAGGGGATAGTGCTTGCAGTTCAGCCCCCCCAGGGGATAGTGCTTGCAGTGCAGCCCCCCCCCCAGGGGATAGTGCTTGCCGTGCAGCCCCCCCCCCCAGGGGATAGTGCTTGCAGTGCAGCCCCCCCCCAGGGGATAGTGCTTCCAGTGCAGCCCCCCCCCCCAGGGGATAGTGCTTGCAGTGCAGCCCCCCCAGGGGATAGTGCTTGCAGCCGCCCCCCCCAGGGGATAGTGCTTGCAGTGCAGCTCCCCCCCCGCCAGGTAATAGTTCTTGCGGTGCAGTCCCACCCCTCCCAGGTGATAGTGCTTGCGGTGCAGACCCCCCCACAGGGGATAGTGCTTGCGGTGCAGCCCCCCCCACAGGGGATAGTGCTTGCGGTGCAGACCCCCCCACAGGGGATAGTGCTTGCGGTGCAGCCCCCCCCCCCCCACAGGGGATAGCGCTTGCGGTGCAGCCCTCCCCCAGGGGATAGCGCTTGCGGTGCAGCCCTCCCCCCAGGGGATAGCGCTTGCAGTGCAGCCCCCCCCCCAGGGGATAGTGCTTGCAGTGCAGCCCCCCCCAGGGATAATGCTTGCAGTGCAGCCCCCTCCCCAAGGGGATAGTGCTTGCAGTGCAGCCCCCCCCCCCCCCAGGGGATAGTGCTTGCAGCCGCCCCCCCCCCCCCAGGGGATAGTTCTTGCAGTGCAGCTCCCCCCCCCCCCCAGGTAATAGTGCTTGTGGTGCAGTCCCACCCCTCCCAGGGGATAGTGCTTGCAGTGCAGCCCCCCAGGGGATAGTGCTTGCAGTGCAGCCCCCCCAGGGGATAGTGCTTGCAGTGCAGCCCCCCAGGGGATAGTGCTTGCAGCCCCCCCCTGGGATAGTACTTGCAGTGCAGCCCCCCCCCCCCAGGGGATAGTGATTGCATTGCAGCCCCCCCACGGGATAGTGCTTGCAGTGCAGCCCCCCCCCACGGGATAGTGCTTCCAGTGCAGTCCCACCCCCCAGATGATAGTGCTTGCAGTGCAGCCCCCCCCCCCCCAGGGGATAGTGCTTGCAGTGCAGCCTCCCCCCAGGGGATAGTGCTTGCAGTGCAGCCCCCCAGGGGATAGTGCTTGCAGTGCAGCCCCCCCAGGGGATAGTGCTTGCAGTGCAGCCCCCCAGGGGATAGTGCTTGCAGCCCCCCCCCCCCCTGGGATAGTACTTGCAGTGCAGCCCCCCCCCCCAGGGATAGTGATTGCATTGCAGCCCCCCCACGGGATAGTGCTTGCAGTGCAGCCCCCCCCACGGGATAGTGCTTCCAGTGCAGTCCCACCCCCCCAGATGATAGTGCTTGCAGTGAAGGCCCCCCAGATGATAGTGCTTGCAGTGAAGCCCCCCCCCCCCCCCACGTGATAGTGCTTGCAGTGAAGCCCCCCCCCCCAGGTGATAGTGCTTGCAGTGCAGCCCCCCCCCCAGGGGATAGTGCTTGCAGTGCAGCCCCCCCCCCCAGGGGATAGTGCTTGCAGTGCAGCCCCCCCCCCCCCAAGGGGTAATGCTTGCAGTTCAGCCCCCCCAGGGGATAGTGCTTGCAGTTCAGCCCCCCCAGGGGATAGTGCTTGCAGTGCAGCCCCCCCCCCAGGGGATAGTGCTTGCCGTGCAGCCCCCCCCAGGGGATAGTGCTTGCAGTGCAGCCCCCCCCAGGGGATAGTGCTTCCAGTGCAGCCCCCCCCAGGGGATAGTGCTTGCAGTGCAGCCCCCCCAGGGGATAGTGCTTGCAGCCGCCCCCCCCAGGGGATAGTGCTTGCAGTGCAGCTCCCCCCCCCCCCCCCAGGTAATAGTTCTTGCGGTGCAGTCCCACCCCTCCCAGGTGATAGTGCTTGCGGTGCAGACCCCCCCACAGGGGATAGTGCTTGCGGTGCAGCCCCCCCCACAGGGGATAGTGCTTGCGGTGCAGACCCCCCCACAGGGGATAGTGCTTGCGGTGCAGCCCCCCCCACAGGGGATAGTGCTTGCGGTGCAGCCCCCCCCACAGGGGATAGTGCTTGCGGTGCAGACCCCCCCACAGGGGATAGTGCTTGCGGTGCAGCCCCCCCCACAGGGGATAGTGCTTGCGGTGCAGCCCCCCCCACAGGGGATAGTGCTTGCGGTGCAGCCCCCCCACAGGGGATAGCGCTTGCGGTGCAGCCCTCCCCCAGGGGATAGCGCTTGCGGTGCAGCCCTCCCCCCCAGGGGATAGCGCTTGCAGTGCAGCCCCCTCCCCCAGGGGATAGTGCTTGCAGTGCAGCCCCCCCCCAGGGGATAGTGCTTGCAGCCCCCCCCCCCCCCAGGGGATAGTTCTTGCAGTGCAGCTCCCCCCCCCCCCCCCCCCAGGTAATAGTGCTTGTGGTGCAGTCCCACCCCTCCCAGGGGATAGTGCTTGCGGTGCAGCCCCCCCACAGGGAATAGTGCTTGCAGTGCAGCCCCCCCCCAGGGGATAGTGCTTGCAGTGCAGCGCCCCCCCAGGGGATAGTGCTTGCAGTGCAGCCCCCCCACAGGGGATAGTGCTTGCAGCCGCCCCCCCCCCCCCAGGAGAAAGTGCTTGCAGTGCAGCCCCCCCAGGTCATAGTGCTTGCAGTGCAGCCCCCCCCCCCCCAGGTAATAGTGCTTGCGGTGCAGTCCCACCCCCTCCCAGGTGATAGTGCTTGCGGTGCAGTCCCCCCCCCCCCCCCAGGGGATAGTGCTTGTAGTTCAGCCCCCCCAGGGGATAGTGCTTGCAGTGCAGCCCCCCCCCCAGGGGATAGTGCTTGCCGTGCAGCCCCCCCCAGGGGATAGTGCTTGCAGTGCAGCCCCCCCCCCAGGGGATAGTGCTTCCAGTGCAGCCCCCCCCAGGGGATAGTGCTTGCAGTGCAGCCCCCCCAGGGGATAGTGCTTGCAGCCGCCCCCCCCAGGGGATAGTGCTTGCAGTGCAGCTCCCCCCCCCCCCCCCAAGGTAATAGTTCTTGCGGTGCAGTCCCACCCCTCCCAGGTGATAGTGCTTGCGGTGCAGACCCCCCCACAGGGGATAGTGCTTGCGGTGCAGCCCCCCCCACAGGGGATAGTGCTTGCGGTGCAGACCCCCCCACAGGGGATAGTGCTTGCGGTGCAGCCCCCCCCACAGGGGATAGTGCTTGCGGTGCAGCCCCCCCCACAGGGGATAGCGCTTGCGGTGCAGCCCTCCCCCAGGGGATAGCGCTTGCGGTGCAGCCCTCCCCCCAGGGGATAGCGCTTGCAGTGCAGCCCCCTCCCCCAGGGGATAGTGCTTGCAGTGCAGCCCCCCCCCCCAGGGGATAGTGCTTGCAGCCGCCCCCCCCCCCCAGGGGATAGTTCTTGCAGTGCAGCTCCCCCCCCCCCCCCCCCAGGTAATAGTGCTTGTGGTGCAGTCCCACCCCTCCCAGGGGATAGTGCTTGCGGTGCAGCCCCCCCACAGGGAATAGTGCTTGCAGTGCAGCCCCCCCCCAGGGGATAGTGCTTGCAGTGCAGCGCCCCCCCAGGGGATAGTGCTTGCAGTGCAGCCCCCCCACAGGGGATAGTGCTTGCAGCCGCCCCCCCCCCCCCCCAGGAGAAAGTGCTTGCAGTGCAGCCCCCCCAGGTCATAGTGCTTGCAGTGCAGCCCCCCCCCCCCCAGGTAATAGTGCTTGCGGTGCAGTCCCACCCCCTCCCAGGTGATAGTGCTTGCGGTGCAGTCCCCCCCCCCCCCCCCCAGGGGATAGTGCTTGCGGTGCAGTCCCCCCCAGGAGATAGTGCTTGCGGTGCAGCCCCAGTCCCCCCCAGGAGATAGTGCTTGCGGTGCAGCCCCCATCCCCCCAGGTAATAGTGCTTGCAGTGCAGTCCCACCCCTCCCAGGTGATAGTGCTTGTGGTGCAGTCCCCCCCCCCCCCCCCAGGGGATAGTGCTTGGAGTGCAGCCTCCCCCCCCCCCCCCCAGGTAATAGTGCTTGCGGTGCAGTCCCACCCCTCCCAGGTGATAGTGCTTGCGGCGCAGTCCCACCCCAGTGATAGTGCTTGCAGTGCAGAGAACCTCTCAGAACTCCCTGGTCCTTCCCCCGAAATATAGGTTTCTTGTTCTTCGGCCACGGCCCCCTCTGTTCTTTGGGCCCCATAGCGGACATGTTCTACTGACGTTGGCAGCAGGTTCACCGTTTGGCTACGCCGCAGCTTTTGCCGGCGTGGCATCGAGATCCCAATGTTGTGCTGCTAAACCCAGCTTCATGACGCTGAGCATGGAGACGTTGACAAGTTCTGGTTTGTGGAGGTTGTCATGTGGCGATACCTTCTGCGTGCAGTGTGACCGCGTTCAGGTAGCAGAACATTGTGATGCCACGGAGTAATCTGCGGCACGGGCGTCTTCTGACATTGGCTTGTAGCTCAGATCTGAGTGCGATGCCGCTCTGTAATAATGTAACTGCTTTCCTACGGGAAATCCTGACGCCTCCAGCCTGAAAGCTGAGAACTCCGGGGGTGCAGCCGTCATGTCACCTCAATATAAGCATGGGGAAACTTTGTAGTTGCTCCAAAGCAAAACTCAGCGGTGCTGCTGGTTTTACTGCCGCAGACGCACATTTGTGGTCTCCTCTGTCAGGATTTGGTCACAGATATCAATATTTTATCTATTTCTTTACCGCCACTTTTAGGAAAGTTGGAGGAAATCGAGATAATGAACGGAGGGAGGAGACGTTCACACAGATGCCGAATCCTCATTACATAGAACTGGCCAAGTTACTGTTAAATTAGTAAGTATGACGCCTACAACACGTTACTGACAGCCGATTGGCTTAATGGTGACATTCAGTGGGTTTGTGGCTTCCTCCTGGGTTCCCACATCGGTTGCGTCTGGCAGCTGTTCTGCCGGACACAACTGATGTCTTCTTGTTGGTGTACTCCTTGCACTGGCGCGCTACGTCAGATGCCGCATCTAGCGTTCTGTCTCACATAGGTTGACATCGGCATCAAAACTGATGTGCCGGATGCCGTGAACTGGCCCATAGCAAACGCTGCATTTCTCTACAATGCTGGAGGGCAGAAAAGCCAGATCGCCGGCCGTTTACACGAACAGTCCCCAGCCAGGGGCTAGCGAGCCCCCGGTGTCTGGCAACCCCATACTATGTGGCTCGCCAAGTTCTAATCATACGCAATATAATCAGTGTGAAAAACTTACTGCAAACGTTTTGTGACTCTTGAATAGCGCCACCTTGGATGGTATAATCTGTCAAGGCTTCATGTTTACTTTGAGGTTCCCAATGTCGCTGACGAGATCCAGAAGAGTGGACGCCTCTGGTCAGCGCCCATTGTTTGGCTTCTTTAGGATGTATCCGCAGAGTTCTGGTTGATGGCGCCGGTCTCTAGTTAAGAGATACGGATTAGTAATTCATAGTGTAGCCATTACTGCACAGAGAATTGCTAATACTGGGGCCCATTCGCACTGGACACGGCTCCTCATAACTGCATATGAATAAATCCTTAAAAGGTTGTCCCGCGAAAGCAAGTGGGGGTATACATTTCTGTATGGCCATATTAATGCACTTTGTAATGTACATTGTGCATTAATTATGAGCCATACAGAAGTTATTCACTTACCTGTTCCGTTGCTGGCGTCCCCGTCTCCATGGTGCCGTCTAATCTTCAGCGTCTAATCGCCCGATTAGACGCGCTTGCGCAGTTCTGTCTTCTGAATGGGGCCGCTCGTGCCAGAGAGCGGCTCCTCGTAGCTCCGCCCCGTCACGTGTGCCGATTCCAGCCAATCAAGAGGCTGGAATTGGCAATGGACCGAGGGTGAAGATCCCGGCGGCCATCTTCACAAGGTAAGTAAGAAGTCACCGGAGCGCGGGGATTCGGGTAAGTACTACCCGTTTTTTTTTTTTTAATCCCTGCATCGGGTTTGTCTCGCGCCGAACGGGGGGGCTATTGAAAAAAAAACAAAACCCGTTTCGGCGCGGGACAACCCCTTTAAAGGGGTTCTGTCAGCAAAATATCTGTACTCCCCTGCATCCCTGTACAGTCTGACCTGTGGAAAGAAAAGCGTTAAAACAAAGTAAACTTACCTAATCCCGTTGTATTTCTTCCCTCCGTTGTTTAGCTGTCATGTGAGGGGTCCTCTCCCAGCGATGCTGACCTGACTGCGTCTAACCTCTGATGTCCTCGGAGAGTCGCCGGGAAGGGGGACGCATTGACTCTCCGAGGACAATAAACTCCAAAAACTATGTATAAACATGGATTTCAGATTTTCACAATTTCCTTGTGGCGATTGCAATTTACCAGTTCATCCCTTATTGGGTTAAGGTTGTGCTGTCTGCAACTCTGCTTGTCTTTGCTGGATTTCAGAGTTAATAGATGGACGCTCGTGTATCTGAGAGAACCGAGAGCCGCTGCAAGGAATGTCGCAAGCTTCAGAGTAGCTGTAATCTTTATGTTGTCTTGTAGTGGAGCAGCAGGGAAATTAACCCCTTAAGGATGCCATAGCATTACATTATACTGCAATCTGACAGGGAATCTATCAAGCCATGCCACCGGAATGACTTGATAGGCAATCTCCCATGCCAGTCCGGGGGGCTTTCTGAAGGCCCCCGGGCTGCCATGGCATCCACATGACACCCCACAATATTCTCACTGGGGCCATTCGGGACCCCCAAATTCCAATCAAGGAATTTAAATGCCATCGGCAGAATTGACAATGGCATTTAAAGGGCTAACGGCTCTGATCATCGGCGCAGCTGATGGGAGCTGTTGCTGGCTTGCAAGCGGACAAGTGAGAGTGAGCCCCGCTGGTGCGAGGAAAGGGCTGTCCCACCTGTGTCCTGCTGTAACGGCTCCAGGTGAGATGCAGCGAATGTCCGCAGTTCGAAGCAGAACCATATGGCTTATGGGAAGCGATTCGCCCCAGTCCTGGAATTATACAGTCTCCCTTTTAGAAGTAGTCTGCGGGTCGGAGCCGCATCTACACTGCAAATATGTCGCTGTCATTGCTGCTGTCCTTCACAAGCGTGAAATAAAAAATAAAAAAAATGCTTCTAAGATTCCTCTGCTTCTCGTCTACCGCCTTCACACAGTCCTCTTCTCTGTTCCTTCCCACGCCGCCTCTTGTCCATCCCTCTACTAGTTCCCTGCCTCCTCTCATCTGTCCCGTCTGTTCTGCTGGCTCGCCCGTCCCTACCTATTTGTATATTAAGATCTATGGATTTGTTTAGCGTACCACACTGGTGTGAATAAGTGCTTAGTAGCAGCCGGAGTGATGGAACGCGCTCGGCTCTGTCCACATCGCTCCCTTATGTGCGTTCAGGGATTGTTTTATCCCACTTCTAGCAAAATATGAGGAACTGACCTGTTGAACTGTTTACATGGTTGACGTTCTTGCTTGCCTTTTGTACTTACAAGATGGAACCTATTCGTAATGCGTCTATTTACACGGGCGATTTCTCTCTCGTTGCGATGCTGCTAGACTGAAGAGACGCGTCACGTTCTATTTCCACGTGAGTCATGTATGAGAATAGTACATGTAAGTGTCCGGTCTCCCACACCGCACATGAACACGGTGTCCATGCGACGCGAGCTGCGCCTGAGAACATCAGACACAACTCTCTATCGCCACGTAATGGAGTCGGCAAACTGTTTCCACGTGCGAATTATGGCACTACAGCCGAGCCGTGCGCCGAATGTCTCCGAGTACTAATGATGACAAGCGGATCGGTGTGCCTTTATATCACTTTGTTCTTTCCTCTCCACTTTCAAATACTCACGTAACTCTTTATTTTTCGCTGCTGGAGAGGAGGAGGAGCAGCTCTATTTAATGTACTGAAAAACTAAGTAAAATGGGAAAAGCGCAATTCTGTCATCGGTGGGGATCTTGTTTTTTATTCATTCTGCTGCAGAAATGACCTGATGACTTTATTCTGGGGTCGTCATGGTTACTGCGATACAATATTTATAGTTTTCGCTTTTGCTGTCCTACTATTAATTTTATCTTTTCCAAATATATTTTATTTTCTGCCGCCAACTTCTGACCACCATGACTCTTTTTTTTTTTTCCGCTGACCTAGCTCTGTGGGGCTCCTCTTTTGCGGGACGTCCTGAAGTTTCCATCGGTACCATGTTGGAGTACGTGCGACTTTTCAATTGCTTTTTGTTACAATTTTTCTTGGAGACGGAGTGACCAAAAATGTACCGTTGTGGCGCGCTGCGTGTTTGTTTGTTTTTCTGACCACATTAAGCCCGCGCGGTGAGCGTTTTGATAGGTCAGACTTTCACAGATGCAGTGAAACCAAATGTGTTTTTTTTTTTTTTTTCTTCAAACTTGTCTTTTATTTTACTAATTAAAAAGCCTTTTAACTAATTTTTCTAGCATTGCTACTATAACCGTATACGGCAGTCGGCCATGTCAGATGGCTGACACTCGCTGTGTACGTTGCTGGACCAGCTCCTGATCGCGCTTCATACAAGCCTCGCACCGACATAAATGTACCTCCTGGGGGGTGAAGGGGTTAAGAAGCAGATCTCGTGTTCACGGTGACTTCTGGCTTGGTGACATTCTTGGCGCTTTCCTTCACTTATTAGATAATCAGTATCTTGTAACGCACAATGAACTCTGCTGGAAAAGTCACAATCTGCGGCAAATCCTACAGACTTGGATTGTTCCTGGCGGCCGCATTCTGCTACATCACGTCTAGCGCTGCCGCCACGTACACCACCTTTACTGTCTTACAGTGTGCGCTTGTGGTCCCCTCACAACTGGATAGCGGCGGCTGCTGTAGCGCATATTTGTATTCTCGCTGATGTGTTTGCATTTGATGATTGCACAGAAGGTGACTCCTGGCCGCTGATAACGGCGCTGGCCCGCTCGCTGTAAGGGCGCCTTCACACTGCGCTGCAAGGTCTGGTTAATAACTTGGAAATATTACAGCGGGCCACGCCAAGGCTTTGCCAAGTCTGTGCATGCTGTAACCGAAGCCTGAAGTACCCCTCAGCGTGCCGCGCTGGTTTGTCAAGGTAATTACCTGAGCGCCTAACGAAGACGACAGGAAAACAGAATGGCGGACATAAATTGCTCTGTAGGTGGCAGCACTTTGTCTTAAAGGGGTTTCCAGGCAGAAATCCTGTTGGTGGCGGCTGATCCCTCGCCCGAGGTCAGTGGTGGGAGGCGGAGGTCAGAGTGGAAGATGGTGCTCCCACCTGTGTCATGGCCGGTGCTTGTAACTGCAGGTGCAACTCTCATTGATTTGTGAGATCCCCAACCTGCAATGACGAGCGCCGGCCACAACCTGGGTGGTAGCAGCTTCCATTTTTAGCCCCGGTATATAGCAGCACTGATTGCAGGGATCAGCCTGTGTCCTGAGCGACGGACCTCAGCCGATCCGCTGCTGGTGATAGATCACTAGTATTAACCTGGGCACTCCCTTCAGTGCTTCCCATCTCCATCCTGCTGTTGCCCGCTGTAGAGCCGAGTCCCGTATGTCCTTCACCATCTGACCGAAGAATACAGTGAACAGCGACATCCACTGCTGCCCGTCTAGAATGGAACCGCAGAGAACGGCATCGGCTTCTCGGGATGGTTTTCCTATTTTGAACTTGGAAGTTTTTCAACAATTTTTTTCTTTGTAATCTTAATAAAAGAAAAAAAAAAAACTAAAGTCCTTCCAGAAACTGTAAGAAGCGAGGCCTCTGGGCGCAGCTCCCCCCCTCCTCCTAGTGGCGCCTCTGGGCGCAGCTCTTCCCCCTCCCACTAGTGGCGCCTCTGGGTGCAGCTCCCCCCCTAGTGGCGCCTCTGGGTGCAGTGTGTCCCCCCCCTAGTGGCGCCTCTGGGTGCAGTGTCCCCCCCCCCCCCCCCCCCTCCTAGTGGCGCCTCTGGGTGCAGCTCTTCTCCTCCCCCCTCCCAGTGGCGCCTCTGGGTGCAGCTCCCCCCCCCCAGTGGCTCCTCTGGGTGCAGCTCCTGTCCCCTCCCCCCCTTAGTGGTGCCTCTGGGTGCAGCTCCTGTCCCCTCCCCCCCTTAGTGGTGCCTCTGGGTGCAGCTCCTCCCCCCCCCTTAGTGGTGCCTCTGGGTGCAGCTCCTCCCCCCCCCTTAGTGGTGCCTCTGGGCGCAGCTCTTCTCCCCCCCTTCCTTAGTGGCACCTCTAGGTGCAGCTCCCCCCCCCCCCCCCCCCCCCCCAGTGGTGCCTCTGGGCACAGCTCTTCCCCCTCAGTTTTCCTTTTAACCTCTTAATAACCAGAATGTTTCAATCCGTAAGCAGATAAGTTTTTCCTGATTTTACGCATATGTGGATTTATGGCCTTATGGTTTTTTTTGTCAGAAATATATATATTATACTAACGCACTCGTTGTCAAAAAAAAAAAAAAGTGCCAAACATTCTCAGTGTGACTAATGCTGATATTATCAGAGCAAAAGGAGCATTTATTGTAAAGCACTAACCCCCTGTAGGGAGGCTCTAGTACCCTGCTGTACCACCTCTAGCTTGGGTACAAGATGAGCCTCCATGCCTGCCCGTATCACTAGTACGCTCTTGTACCACCTCTAGCTTGGATACAAGATGTGATACTGGTGGGCATGGAGGCTCTAGTACCCTATTGTACGGCCTCTTGCTTGGATACAAGATGTGATAAAGGCATGCATTGAGGCTTTAGTACCCTGTTGTACCGCCTCTAGCTTGGATACAAGATGTGATACGGGGTGGGGGGTCATGGAGGCTCTAGTACCCTATTGTACGGCCTCTAGCTTGGATACAAGATGTGATACAGGGGGCATGGACGCTCTAGTATCCTGTTGTACCACCTCTAGCTTGGATAAAAGATTTATTGTAGATGGGTATGGAGGCTCTTTGTACAGGAGAAAACATTCCCCTATGGTGATAGTAGTCACTGACAAAGCTGATCGGGGTCCGCTAGGACCATGTAGCTGTGATGTGTTGGGGTCACCGGGTCCCATGCAGGAAAGCTACTTCCTGCCCTCATTGAGCACTATGTAGCCTGTACAACAGGGCTCAGAAGGGGTTACAAACGGTCTTCTCCTTGAGGTCTTCGGCTGTCTGATCACTAGAAGAGTCCTGGAGGGGGTGGGGTGGGGGGTTAGGTTTACATTGTAATTAGATAATGATGCTTTGTCAGGTGAGAAGGAAATCCCATAAATGTGGGCCGTAACGTGAGTCCATTACTATAAGCTGTCCGTCCATCGGGGGAGCGAGCAGCCATAGAACCGTATATTGAAATAACCCCTAATAATCAGTGTAATGGGAATGTCTGAGACCCCAGTAGAAGAACGAGGGTCCGAGCGCTGAGACTGCCCCGCTGACCCTTTATTTCCATTCTATTAAGTAAACCAGTCACTGTCCGAAGCCGTTTACAGGGGAGTCGGGGTACGAAGCCGTCCGCCATTCCCCTGTCCAACCAAGGGCTGGATTTTATGTACGACCCCTTTATTACTCCCATCTAGTAGCGTTGGGCTCCTTCGTTCTTCAGATCTGCAGCAGTTTGTCGCGGTGTAGATCCCACTCGGTGATGAAATGTTTCTGCAGGAATATCGGCCCCTGCAGACAGGAAGCTTCTTGTAGTCCCTGCAAATTAGATGGCGGTGCTGACATGTTCTGACCGGCTGACAGGAAGGGGTCAGCGATTCATGCTGCTTGTGCCAAATTCTGACCGCCCATCACCACATAAATTTGGCTCCATTCGACCAGGAGATGTTTCTCCGCTGCTCAGTGATGCGAGTTTTGCGCTCTTTTACCCGCTGGAGTCTTACTGTTCCTCTTAGCCTCAATGTTGCTGAAAGGCTTCCGAAGGCCCCCGGCTGCCATGGCAACTAAACTTGCAATCTTATTGTGGGGATCGGTGTTTGCAGCTGGTGCAGGTGGGGTCAGCTGGCGTGTATGGAGGGGTGGGATTGGCCCCCTGATCCAGCTCTATACAAACCCCATGACACAAATCTACTGGGGTGTGAATGGGTTAAAGCTGGCTGGAGATGGAAACCTGCAATTATGTGATCGCCATTCATGCTTGTGTAATCGCGCCAACTACCCGGCAGCACCGCTGTTTACACTTTTAGCTGCGCCATTGACAGAAAAGCGTGACTGTTAGTGACCCACGTTGGCAGCGCTCGTATAACAGCCGAAGTGTCTTGTCAGTCTGATCCGCAACCTAGATATAGTTCTAAGGACTGTCAATAACGATTTTCCCAGTATGTGAGTGATTCGCGCCGCGTGCGGTCAGATCTGCCCTCCCCTGCTTGTACTCGGCGGTAACTAATCGCGGATTGGTTTATCGCTTAGAACCAAGAAAACGCGTGTTGTGACTGACGGGAATCTCCAGCTGTAGGAACCGATTTATTGTAGATCTAGACAGCGATTGCTAGTAGCGCAGCATGAACTGTCACGGGACCCGGACGCAGCTCAGGGCTCAACCGCACAGCCTTGTTACCACCTGAGACTAATCCAATGATTCTTCACATGGACCGACGAGCTATATGAAAAGAATTGCTGCATGTCCGTGGCTGAGAATGGCGCATGCAGCGTGCAGTATCTGTAGGCAGACAAGCCCCTCGCCGCGGGGGGCCGCCGTGTGTAGCGGGTGATATAGATTTGGCTCTCGGCTTCTATTGTGACTCATGCGATTTGTTCTTTAGAGCATCTGTGGACTGTTCTGCATTTCGTTTTTGTGACCGCGGGACGGTTCCTGTATCGGTGTCTATCATGTTGCTGCCTTTACCAGCTCATTGGAGGGTTTTCTCTTTCTACATCTGTCCATATGATGAAGGATAAATGTCACTGGGGTCTGACCCCTGAGCACTCCCAAGAACAGCGCCCCCAAATGCCCCATGTGAGTGAAGTGGCGGATGGAGCGAGATTGTCCCATAGAAGTGAATGGAGTGGTCACTTCATTCCTAGGGGGCGCTCTTCACAGGATTGCTGGGGGTCCTCAGGCACTCCAACGTTCCCCTCTCCTGTGGATGGAGATGGATGACTAATAAGCAGATCCTGGTAAACGAGGTGTCGGAGTATGAATGTGTAAATGGCACAGCCTTAGAGAGAACATGGAGCACTTACCTCTCCTCCCAGCGGCTCGAATGAAGATCCCGCTCCCAGCGCAGACCGGAAGGCAGGTGACTGCTGCAGCCAATCAGAGCCTGCAGCATCACTGGCCGGAAATCCACCGTGGAGACGCAAATGCTGGCCTTAGACTGCAGCGGGTTCTTCACTGCAGCCGCTCTGCTGGATCGTGGGACATGGGGAATATTGATTCTTTCTTTTATTTCCCCCCCCCCCCCACCCCCTGATTTAAAAACCTTCTTTTCAATAAGTTGACAACTCAATTTTCTGCTTTTCTTTTCCTGTTTAAATTGTGATGTATTAACCCCTTAGTGACAAGCCTGTTTGCGCCTTAATGACCAGGGCAAATTTTGGAAATCTGACGTGTACTTTAACATAGAATAGCTCCGTAAAGCTTTTGCATATCTAAGTGATTCTGACATTGTTTTTTCGCCACATGTTGTACTTCATTTAGGTGGTGAAAATAGTCCAATATAATTTGTGTATATTTATTAAAAGTGCCAATATTGGGAAAATTTTGAAAAAAATATCGTTTTTTCACATTTTCAATTGTAATATATCAAATATGTGCAAACATACTGTTCAAACTTTTGGTAAGATTTATATTTCCATCTATTTACTTTATTCTGAATGCACATTTGAAAACCTTTAATGTTTTTTTTAACCATTTAGGAGACGTACAAATTTAACATTACTTTTCAGCATTTTGAGGAACACTTTGTTTTCCTGCACCAAGCCAAGTTTGCAAAGGCTCATAGGTGTCAGAATGATACCCCCACAAATGACCCTATTTTAAAAATTACACCCTTTAATGTATGCACTAAGGGGTGTCATGAGTATTTTGACCCCACAGGTTTTTTTCAGGAATTAATTTAATTTAGATGAGGAAAATTAAAATTTCATATTTTTGCAAATATGTCATTTTTAAGACATATATATTTTTTTCTATAGTTTACATGAAAATGAGGAATTACACCCCAAAATGGATCCCCCTGTTTGTCCTGTGTTCAAAAATATACCCAATGTGGCCCTAATCTTATATCTGAGTGCACAACGGGGCCCAAAATGAATGGAGTAGTCAGTGTCTTTCAGAACAGACATTTTGCTTAAAGGGGTTGTCCCGCGGCAGCAAGTGGGTCTATACACTTCTTTATGGCCATAATAATGCACTTTGTAATGTACATTGTGCATTAATTATGAGCCATACAGAAGTTATAAAAAGTTTTTTACTTACCTGCTCCGTTGCTAGCGTCCTCGTTCCCATGGAGCCGACTAATTTTCGCCCTCCGATGGCCAAATTAGCCGCGCTTGCGCAGTCCGGGTCTTCTTCTTTTCTGAATGGGGCTCCGTGTAGCTCCGCCCCGTCACGTGCCGATTCCAGCCAATCAGGAGGCTCGAATCGGCAATGGACCGCACAGAAGCCCTGCGGTCCATGGAGACAGAGGATCCCGGCGGCCATCTTCAGCAGGTGAGTATGAAGACGCCGGACCGCCGGGATTCAGGTAAGCGCTGTGCGGGTTGTTTTTTTAACCCCTGCATCGGGGTTGTCTCGCGCCGAACGGGGGGGGGGTTAAAAAAATTAAAAAAAAACCCGTTTCGGCGCGGGACAACCCCTTTAAAGGCATTTTAGGCCCCATAGCACACTGGTAGAGCCCTTGAGTTGCCAAAACGATAGAGAACCCTCACAAATGACCCGATTTTGAAAACTAGACCCCTTAACAAATTAATTTAGGGGTCTACTGCATATTTTGACGCCACAGTTATTGAATGAATCTAAGCAAAACAGAAGGGAAAAATTACGATTTTTATTTTTGTAGCAAAATATTATTTCAAAGTTTTTTTTTGTACAGCACACACATGAATGAAGACTTGCACCCCAAAATGGATACCCCCGTTTGTCCTGAGTTCAGAAACATACCCATTGTGGCCCTAATATTATATCTTTATGCACAACGGGGCCCAAACCAAAAGGAGCAGCCAGTGATTTTCAGAACCCATCTGATTACATGGCTACAGCTTGCATGGGAAAATAACTCATTGATTTCAAAGGGGTTAATTTTTATATGAGCGATTGTTTTTTGTTTATTCTTCGCACTACTAGTGCGAGGTTGAAAAATTGCAGCAGGTCTTATTTTTGGATGATTACTTCCTATGGGTGTGTGTGAAAAGAAATCGCATCAAACTAAATTCCTGCTTTTCCCGTGGAAATGACAATTGCTGAAGGGTCGCTGGTCGAACGGCTTCCATGGACTTCAGTGAAAGCCATCCATTCGGGGCTCACACAATAACAGAAAATGCTGCAAATTTTTCGTCCACGAGTGGGGGAAAAAATAAATAAATAAAAAAATTGCAATTTATTTCCACTCGTGAGCAGCAAAAAGCGCATTTTCATAGCACGTTATGTGCTGAATTCGCTGCGGAAGATGTGGGCGGACGCCCGCCACGGACCCTGTAATTCAAATCCAGTCACCTGCAGCCAGCCCTAATTTTTTAAAAATGAAATGGAAAAAGGTCTTATTTTCGCCTTCTGATGTGTTCTGTACAGTTAGGGCCAGAAATATTTGGACAGTAACACAATTTTCGCGAGTTGGGCTCTGCATGCCACCGCATTGGATTTGAAATGAAACCTCTACAACAGAATTCAAGTGCAGATTGTACTGTTTAATTTAAAGGGTTGAGCAAAAATATTTGATAGAAAATGTAGGAATTGTACACATTTCTTTACAAACACTCCACATTTAAGGAGCTCAAAAGTAATTGGACAAATAAACATAACCCAAACAAAGTATTTTTTGGTTCAATATTTTGTTGCGAATCCTTTGGAGGCAATCACTGCCTTAAGTCTGGAACCCATGGACATCACCAAACGCTGGGTTTCCTGCTTCTTAATGCTTTGCCAGGCCTTTACAGCCGCAGCCTTCAGGTCTTGCTTGTTTGTGGGTCTTTCCGTCTGAAGTCTAGATTTGAGCAAGTGAAATGCATGCTCAATTGGGTTAAGATCTGGTGATTGACTTGGCCATTGCAGAATGTTCCACTTTTTTGCACTCATGAACTCCTGGGTAGCTTTGGCTGTATGCTTGGGGTCATTGTCCATCTGTACTGTGAAGCGCCGTCCGATCAACTTTGCAGCATTTGGCTGAATCTGGGCTGAAAGTATATCCCGGTACACTTCAGAATTCATCCGGCTACTCTTGTCTGCTGTTATGTCATCAATAAACACAAGTGACCCAGTGCCATTGAAAGCCATGCATGCCCATGCCATCACGTTGCCTCCACCATGTTTTACAGAGGATGTGATGTGCCCTGGATCATGTGCCGTTCCCTTTCTTCTCCAAACTTTTTTCTTCCCATCATTCTGGTACAGGTTGATCTTTGTCTCATCTGTCCATAGAACACTTTTCCAGAACTGGGCTGGCTTCTTGAGGTGTTGTTCGGCAAATTTAACTCTGGCCTGTCTATTTTTGGAATTGATGAATGGTTTGCATCTAGATGTGAACCCTTTGTATTTACTTTCATGGAGTCTTCTCTTTACTGTTGACTTAGAGACAGATACACCTACTTCCCTGAGAGTGTTCTGGACTTCAGTTGATGTTGTGAACGGGTTCTTCTTCACCAAAGAAAGTATGCGGCGATCATCCACCACCGTTGTCTTCCGTGGACGCCCAGGCCTTTTTGAGTTCCCAAGCTCACCAGTGAATTCCTTTTTTCTCAGAATGTACCCGACTGTTGATTTTGCTACTCCAAGCATGTCTGCTATCTCTCTGATGGATTTTTTCTTTTTTTTCAGCCTCAGGATGTTCTGCTTCACCTCAATTGAGAGTTCCTTTGACCGCATGTTGTCTGGTCACAGCAACAGCTTCCAAATGCAAACCCACACACCTGGAATCAACCCCAGACCTTTTAACTACTTAATTGATTACAGGTTAATGAGGGAGACGCCTTCTGAGTTAATTGCAGCCCTTAGAGTCCATTGTCCAATTACTTTTGGTCCCTTGAAAAAGAGGAGGCTATGCATTACAGAGGTATGATTCCTAAACCCTTTCTCCGATTTGGATGTGGAAACTCTCATATTGCAGCTGGGAGTGTGCACTTTCAGCCCATATTATATAAAAAATTGTATTTCTCAACATGTTTTTGTAAACAGCTAAAATAACAAAACTTGTGTCACTGTCCAAATATTTCTGGCCCTAACTGTATATTTACATTTTACACAGTCTCCCAACTTTTTTGGAATTAGGGTTGTACAACAACGCTGTGTGAGCAGTACGCTCCCTTATGCACTTTAACAGCTAATCATTATTATACCAATGGTCAGATCATCACTGGGTGGTCCAGATGGGTCCGCCGCTCGGGAACCCGACTGATCAGCTGTGCGAGCGCATGCTGTCAGCGCTGCAATAAGAGAGGTAAGAGTGGAAATCAATGAGAGCTGTGGCTGCAGTTACAAACGCTGGTCACTACATGTGTTAGCGCAATTTTCGCTATTTCAGATATACTGTGCGTTCCAAATTTAGATAATATGTGCAGGCCTGGAGAGCCTTTCAAAGACCACACGGCTTACATCATGTGTCCCCAAAAGAGTCTGAAACTTTATTCCCGCGCGTAAAGTTTAAATAAGTTTCAAAACAGGAAGTCAGGCAATTTAGTATACAGTTACATTATTTAGAGAGCTGATAGGTCATTCTCAGAGGGAGGTATTTCTGAGGTAGCTTGTGATGTCATCCATCTGGGAGGGACTTCAGGGAGCATGCTCAGTTCATTCTTGAATTTGGTCTCCTGAGAAAAACATCCTGTTTCTCCTCTCTGCTTGTCCAAGAGACATTCCTAGATAGGTGTTTGACCAGTATTGGGACAATAGCACTGCTCCTTAAATTCTTGTGGAGGTGGGGGGGGGGCGATGTTCCCTTCCCCCAGAGGTTCAGACCATAGACAAAATACAGTATATTCATAGTTGACGACAGGAAATACATACAATATGGTGAACTTATTGGAAATCTCCCACACACGAGAAGTCGGCGCGGAGGCTTCCGCTCCAACCTCTGTGTTATTGTGGCGCTGACAGCATGCGCCCGCACAGCTGATTGATTGGGGTCCTGAGCAACGGACCCCGGACGATCAACTATTGATGACCTATCCTGATAATAGGTCATCAATGGTATTTCACTGGAAAGCCCCTTTAAGATGCCCATATGTGAAATCTTCCGTTTGGCTAAGGTTTCACATATTTTCAATAGACAAACAGGAGTCTGTGGCAGCGATACAACTCTGACAGTAGGATCTCCATGGGAAACAAGACAGAAATGGTATTTATATTCAACATATCTTATATTTGAAGAAGGAGTCAGAAGGCCCCCATATATGTGATGGCAGGGCCCACCCAATCAGCAGTCCAGCTAACATTTCCTTATGTGTATAGGGCCCTCTAGAGCAAATCTGGTACAAAACTGTGCTATTAAATGCTGGGCAGCATGAGGGAAGTCAGTGGGGTTAGCCGGGCACTGCTTGTGGCAGCCATGTGCTAGATCCAGCACTTCAGCCATTCTTGTAGCTTCCGTCATGGAGCAGAACACTTTACTTTCACTTTCTAGTACACAGTTCTCATTGAACACACTGTACTCGGGGAAGCAGAAGGCAGAAAGGATTAGGATACCCCTCCTGCCTTCTCCTCCGGCTTATCAGCTGTCACTAATAGCTGATACCCCATTCCTGCCTCTGATAGATTGCAGGGGCAGGAGGCTTAAAGAGCCGCTGTAATTTTACATACCGCTAAGCTTTAAGCACAGGACCAGGCGCCATAAATTTACAGTGCCTGGTCCTAAACAAGATAAATGAATGGAGCCGCACATGTGTGACCGGTGCTCCATTTAATCTGTTGTCACTGCAGATGGGTGCAATGAGCTTACAGTGACAAGAAGAGTGGGTCACCAAACTCCCTTTCTTGAAAATGGTGGTGGTCTCAGCTGTGAGACTTTGGATAGGTGATAAGTGTATTGTGGTACGATGCATTTAAGATGGTGGCATCAAATGAGAATATTTATTGGGATGCTGTTAATAAGAACAAGGTAGGGTCATGGTGGCATCAAATGAGAATATTTATTGGGATGCTGTTAATAAGAACAAGGTAGGGTCATGGTGGCATCAAATGAGAATATTTATTGGGATGCTGTTAATAAGAACAAGGTAGGGTCCTGTGATGCTGCCATATATAGTATGACTTTAGTAGTTCTGGAACTGAAATGATAATTGTGACACCTCTGAGTGAGAATTGTTTGTTTCCAGCTCCTTGGTTGTTACCGCCTCTTACTTTTATTCCAACTCTCCCTGGTACCAGTTCTAACCAAACATATCATAATTCTAACCAAACATATCATAATGTATAATACTGAAGACAAATTCTGTATAGATGTTTTTAAACATTTATTATTAATGCATGAAAGATGTTATCATGTAGTGAATATAAAGGAGCAGATGATGATGATTCTGCTCTTCAGGCCTTGGCTTACTCTTGTGGTGGTTTTGGAAATCCAGGTGCAGATCACACATAGGTGACACTTTCCAGGAATCCTACAACACGCCACATTCAGCCTTTGGGCCCTCAGTTTGTCGTGTCCAATAGAAAGGAGCAGATGATGATGATTCTGCTCTTCAGGCCTTGGCTTACTCTTGTGATGTTTTTTGGAAATCCAGGTGCAGATCACACATAGGTGACACTTTCCTGGAATCCTACAACACGCCACTTTCAGCATTTGGGCCCTCAGTTTGTTGTGTCCACTAGAAAGGAGCAGATGATGATTCTGCTCTTCAGGCCTTGGCTTACTCTTGTGGTGTTTTTAGAAATCCAGGTCTGGATCACACATAGGTGACACTTTCCAGGAATCCTACAACACGCCACATTCAGCCTTTGGGCCCTCAGTTTGTCGTGTCCAATAGAAAGGAGCAGATGATGATGATTCTGCTCTTCAGGCCTTGGCTTACTCTTGTGGTGTTTTTTGGAAATCCAGGTGCAGATCACACATAGGTGACACTTTCCTGGAATCCTACAACACGCCACTTTCAGCATTTGGGCCCTCAGTTTGTTGTGTCCACTAGAAAGGAGCAGATGATGATTCTGCTCTTCAGGCCTTGGCTTACTCTTGTGTTGTTTTTAGAAATCCAGGTCTGGATCACACATAGGTGACACTTTCCAGGAATCCTACAACACGCCACATTCAGCCTTTGGGCCATCCTACAACATGCCACTTTCAGCATTTGGGCCATTTGGGCCCTCAGTTTGTTGTGTCCACTAGAAAGGAGCAGATGATGATTCTGCTCTTCAGGCCTTGGCTTACTCTTGTGTTGTTTTTAGAAATCCAGGTCTGGATCACACATAGGTGACACTTTCCAGGAATCCTACAACACGCCACATTCAGCCTTTGGGCCCTCTGTTTGTCATGTCTGGTGGATGCCTTAAGGAGATGCTTTATTCTTAGCAGCTTCCTTCAGGATACTGATTCTGCTCTTCAGGCCTTGGCTTACTCTTGAGTTGGTTTGGAAATCCAGGTGCGGATCACACAGAGGTGTTGCTTCCCAGGATTCCTACAAGACCCCACACATTCAGCCTTTAGGCCCTTAGCAGTTTGTCAAGTCCGATGGGTGAAGGAGCTGCTTTCTTTCTTAGCAGCTTCCTTCTGTCATCGTCACCACCTTGTAGATGAGATGTCAGATGGTTACATAGCAAGTAAGGTTGAAAGAAGTCCTTCGATTTCAACCTGTAATTACTTGCTATGTTGACCCAGAGGAAGGCGAAAAACCCCTGAGGATTGTTGGTTGGCCCTCATATTAGGGGAAAAAATTCCTCCCTGACCCCAAATATGGCGATCGGAATGAGTCCCTGGGTCGTCAGAGCTCGAATCTACGTGGATGTTAAGTGGTGGATGTTCGATAGGGTTGTCAGGTCCGGTCCAGATCTTCCTGGCTGTGCAACAGGTCAAGAAGACGTTGGTATTCTGCTTTTAATTCCTCTTCTGTCTCCTGAATAATATAGTCCTCGAAGTACAGATCTTCCTGGCTAGGGATCAGGTCAGGAAGACGTTGGTATTCCACCAAACTGTCATAGTCCTCGAAGTACAGATCTTCCTGGCTGGGGATCAGGTCAGGAAGACGTTGGTATTCCACCAAACTGTCATAGTCCTGGGAGTACAGATCTTCCTGGCTGTGCAACAGGTCAAGAAGACGTTGGTATTCTGCTTTTAATTCCTCTTCTGTCTCCACTTCTGTCTCCTGAATAATATAGTCCTCGAAGTACAGATCTTCCTGGCTAGGGATCAGGTCAGGAAGACGTTGGTATTCCACCAAACTGTCATAGTCCTCGAAGTACAGATCTTCCTGGCTGGGGATCAGGTCAGGAAGACGTTGGTATTCCACCAAACTGTCTATCACCACCCCCCCTTCTGCCTCCTGACTAGTCTCCTCGTTGTCAGTCTTGGTGTTTTGATTTTCCTGCATGTCTTCTTCCTTAATTTCAGTTGATGCTTTAGCTGTAAAGAAGAAAGTTATAGAAAAGGGATAAGAAGTCAAATTTGAAAACCTGAAACCTGCTTTATACAATATGAATGATAAAGGAGATATAACTAAGGTATGATGGAATACATGCTTTGAGAACTTGAGAAAAGACCAACTCACCACCCAAGAACTTGTATTTTAAGGGGATGCCTTTTGAAAACAACTCCTGTCCATATGTCCTATTAGGGTATCAAGTGTGGTTCCCATGTAAGAGTAGTTCATGTCCTGATGGACTCAAATGTTCCTGGACAACCATGTATCTGAATGGTTGTCATCTATATATATAAAATTGAATGTATGTCTGTCTGCGTGCGTGTCTGCGTGCGTGCGTGCGTGCGTGCGTGTCTGTTTGTCCTTTATGCGCTACTACACCATTCATCCGATCGCCATGAAACTTTGGGAATTTGTTAAGTACACTCCTGGGAAGATTATAGGCATAGTACAAATATCCTACGATAAATGGCGCGCGCGCGAGCGTCGTCGAAAGTTACCCCCCCCCCCCCCCACGTAGATCGAATAAGTAAGCCACCTGCTATTGTGATGTCATCACTGATGTCATCAACATCGGACGCCCTTGAACATGCCCCAACATGTTCTATAAAGCTGCATTGTGATGTCATTAAGGCTGTATTATGACACGTACAGCTTGGAACCACTAGAGCACGCCAGCCAATTACCATTGGAGTTGGAAGTGGGTAAACAAGTACTAGGATATCTTCCTAAGAAGCCACAGCAGCCGGATAAATTGTATGTTCCACCCAACGGCTATTTTATTCAGCCCGCAAGGGGGAAGCAGCGGCCTACAAAATCTAATTCTCTCATTTCCTGATGTCATAGATAGATAGATAGATAGATAGATAGATAGATAGATAGACTGTATGCAATAACCCAGATAGATAGATAGATAGACTGTATGCAATAACCCAGATAGATAGATAGATAGACTGTATGCAATAACCCAGATAGATAGATAGATAGACTGTATGCAATAACCCAGATAGATAGATAGATAGACTGTATGCAATAACCCAGATAGATAGATAGACTGTATGCAATAACCCAGATAGATAGATAGACTGTATGCAATAACCCAGATAGATAGATAGACTGTATGCAATAACCCAGATAGATAGATAGACTGTATGCAATAACCCAGATAGATAGATAGACTGTATGCAATAACCCAGATAGATAGATAGACTGTATGCAATAACCCAGATAGATAGACTGTATGCAATAACCCAGATAGATAGACTGTATGCAATAACCCAGATAGATAGATAGATAGATAGACTGTATGCAATAACCCAGATAGATAGATAGATAGACTGTATGCAATAACCCAGATAGATAGATAGATAGACTGTATGCAATAACCCAGATAGATAGATAGACTGTATGCAATAACCCAGATAGATAGATAGATAGATAGACTGTATGCAATAACCCAGATAGATAGATAGATAGATAGACTGTATGCAATAACCCAGATAGATAGATAGATAGATAGACTGTATGCAATAACCCAGATAGATAGATAGATAGATAGATAGACTGTATGCAATAACCCAGATAGATAGATAGATAGACTGTATGCAATAACCCAGATAGATAGATAGATAGACTGTATGCAATAACCCTGATAGATAGATAGATAGATAGATAGATAGATAGATAGACTGTATGCAATGACACGTACAGCTTGAAACCATAAATACTAGAGCACGCCAGCCATTTACAGTCAGTCTCCATTGGAGTTGGAAGTGGGCAAACATGTACTAGGCTATCTTCCCAAGAAGCCACAGCAGCCGGATAAATTGGATGTTCCACCCAACGGCTATTTTATTCAGCCTGCAAGGGGGAAGCAGCGGCCTACAAAACCTCAGTGGTCGCTGCTGCCGTCATCTAGATATATAAAAACGAATGTATGTATGTCTGTCTTCGCAGCAACGCGCGACGGGTACGCTAGTATTATACATAAATAAGCTGTATTGTTCCCATTCTCCATCACACCCACATTTATATACGTCCATGCATTTGCAATGTTACAAAGATGTTAAAAGAATGATAGCTCTCCAGGCAAGCCCAAAAGCAAAACTGTATATGTTAACATGAAAATTCAAATTTATCCTTCATAAAAATATGTAAAAATTAAATGCCACCACAAGGATTGTTACCACTGTAGGGCCCTAGCTGCATGAAACTACCCCTGGCAGCTAACTATATGTTAACATAAACATTTTAATTTATTTTTCATAAGAACATTTAAACAATAGAACCCCGATAATACAAAATGTCTTTGTATGCAGATGATATGCTATTGTATATTACATAGCTGCGCATTTCTCTTCCTGTGATTTTCACAGAGATTCGCAGGTTTGGCCGGTTGAGTAACTTTAAAATTAATATATCAAAATCGGAGGCTCTGAATGTATCTCTACCCGCAGCAGAGGTGGAAAGTCTATCACAGCGTTTCCCATTCAAATGGAGGAACTCTATTATTAAGTACCTGGGCACGCATATACCCAGAGACTTATTAGCATCAATATATTCTGTAAATTACCTTCCACTACTAGAACGTACTATTAAAGATTTCAATAATTATAACAAAAAATTCTTGTGATGCGGCCATATTAATGTTTTAAAAATGGATGTTGTCCCTCGCTTCCTGTATCTGTTTCCGATGCTCCCGATTTACCCTCATTTTTTTTTTTTTAAATATACACAACTCGCCAAATATATCTATGATTGGCAGTAACAATGGGGGGCTGTAACTAAAACCATAACCTTGTATTATATGAGAAGGTTCATGATATCCTACCTTTGCTGTTCTCCATATGCATCTTGCTGGGATCTGAGAGTTCCTCTATGTTTATGTCCCGGGGTTCAGGAAGTTCCTCCTCCATATTTATCCCGCTAGGACCTGCGAGTTCCTCCATGTTGATCCCATTGGGTTCTTGGAGTTCTTCAGCACTTCTCTCATCTTGGATGCAAGTGCAGCAGCTCCTTATACACCCAGTAATCCTCGCCCAGGTTTTTCGCAGGCGCGCTAAGAACCGGTTCTTTCTTGGTTTCTTAGCTTTAATTGGCTCATCCTGGCCTTCACGGCCATCGTTCTTCTCTTCTGGAATCTGCTCGATCTTATCAGCTTCTTCCAGTAAATGGTTTGTCTTCTTTTTTGCCTTCATTTTATCACAAAGGCAAAAATATAGAAAGTCTAGAAATCCGTAAGGATAGTCGCTCTCACTTATTCTCTGCTGGCTGCAGCAAGTGAATGCAAGGATTCTAAGCTGTGCACCGGTATAAGAAGCCTCGTGCCATTGTGATGTCATAAGTGCCATTGTGATGTCAGCTGCCATTGTGATGTCATCATCTGTCTTAAGGAACATGCCCCAACATGCCCACCATGTACATGTATGTGCCATTGTGATGTCACTTAGTGGACTGCCATTGTGATGTCATCATCTGTCTTAAGGAACATGCCCCAACATGCCCACCATGTACATGTATGTGCCATTGTGATGTCACTTAGTGGACTACCATTGTGATGTCAGCTGCCATTGTGATGTCATCATCTGTCTTAAGGAACATGCCCCAACATGCCCACCATGTACATGTACATGCATGTGCATAAATACATAATGTATATATTTTATGGTAGACTAGCTTACCCGTCGCGCGTTGCTGCGAAGACAGACAGACATACATTCGTTTTTATATATCTAGACAACAACCAATCACAGTGCAGTTTTTTTAGGTTACCTCAGTGGTATAATATATAACACCCAATCACAGCGCAGCTTTGATGTTACCTCAGCTTTATAATATATAACACCCAATCACAGCGCAGCTTATATGTTACCTCAGCAGTATAAAATATAACAACCAATCACAGTGCAGCTTTCATGTTACCTCAGTGGTATAATATAACAACCAATCACAGCACAGCTTTCATGTTACGTCAGCAGTAAGAGAAATAACAACCAATCACAGCGCAACTTTTATTCTGCCTCAGCAATATAAAAAATAGCAACGAATCACAGTGCAGCATTGATTTTACTTCAGCGGTAAAATATATAGCATCCAATCACAGCACAGCTTTTATTTTACCTCAGCATTCTCAATATCCAGGAATTGTCTTGTGATACGTTTGGCGGATGCATTATTTTGTAGTTGAACACGCATCCCGTTACTCGTAATGCCTTTTGCTTTTGTGCTTGAGATGGAAATCAAATGATCTTTGTCTGGGGGGGGGGCATAACTGTCGACGACGCTCGCACGCACCCCACCTATCGTAGGATAGTTGTACTATGCCAGTAATCTTCCCAGGAGTGTACTCAACAACTTCCCATTAACTTTTCCTATTTATAACATAATCATTGCTCGTGCCAAATTTCACGTTTCTATGACACAGGAAAGTGAGAAAATTACATTCCGTACGTAAAATTTGGACGCTAATTCTTTTGTGCATAGAATTGAATAATCGAGTTGGGACCCATTAGCTTTTCCAATTTATGACATAATCAATGCTCGTGCCAAATTCCACGTTTCTATTAGCGTAAAATTTGGATGCTAATTCTTTGGCGCTTAGAATTGAATAATCGAGTTGGGACCCATTAACTTTTCCTATTTATGACATAATCAATGCTCGTGCCAAATTTCAAGTTTCTATGTGAGAAAATTACATTCCGTACGCAAAATGTGGACGCTAATTCTTTTGCGCATAGAATTGAATAATCGAGTTGGGACCCATTAACTTTTCCTATTTATGACATAATCAATGCCCGTGCCAAATTTCACGTTTCTATGACACCGGAAAGTGAGAAAATTACATTCCGTACGTAAAATTTGGATGCTAATTCTTTGGCGCATAGAATTGAATAATCGAGTTGGGACCCACTAGCTTTTCCTATTTATGACATAATCAATGCCCGTGCCAAATTTCGAGTTTTTATGACATTGGGAAGCGAGAAAATTAGATTCCGTACGTAAAATTTGGATGCTAATTCTTTTGCGCACAGAATTGAATAATCGAGTTGGGACCCATTACCTTTTCCTATTTATGACATAGTCAATGCTTGTGCCAAATTTCATGTTTCTACGACATCGGGAAGTGAGAGAATTAGTGGCAATGATGGAAATCGAACGATCTACGTGGCTCTGTACGTGTCATAATAGAGCCTTAATGACATCACAATGCAGCTTTAAAGGGGTTGTCCCGCGCCGAAACGGGTTTTTTTTTTTTTTTATAATTAATGCACAATGTACATTACAAAGTGCATTAATAGGGCCATACAGAAGTGTATAGACCCACTTGCTGCCGCGGGACAACCCCTTTAACTGTCAGACATCCAGTGATGGAAATCAAACGATCTACGTGGGGGGGGGGGGCGTAACTTTCGACGACACTCGCGCGCGTGCCATTTATCGTAGGATAGTTGTACTATGCCTATAATCTTCCCAGGAGTGTACTTAACAACTTCCCAAAGTTTCATGGCGATCGCATGAATGGTGTAGTAGCGCATAAAGGACAGACAGACAGATAGACAGACAGACAGACAGACAGACGCACGCATACAGACATACATTCAATTTTGTATATATAGATAAATAAGTACTTAGCAGCTCAACATCATCGACTATCCTTGCCTGTGCCATGCAGGAATGGCTCTGTGATCTTGTGGGCACTGCCACTGTGCCACAGGAGCAGACCAGCAAGTGTAATACAAAGTCGAGGTCCTGCTCTTACAGCATGATGGAAAGAGAAATTTCTAATTTCCTTCATTTAGCCCGTTTTACATCATGTTTAAAGTTGACAGTAATGTTAAAGGGGCAGCAGGATGGGACTTTTGTGTAGAGAGTGGGAAATGGGTAAGTTGGGTGCTGGAGAAGTGAAGAACTAAAGATGATTGGGTAGTAAACTCTGCAGAAACTAATCAGAAAAGGGAAAGTGAAGAAGACGTGATCTGTGATAATGGGAGGTAACTGTCCTGTAATCACTTCTACTGTCTGCAGAACTGGGATCTACCACTATATGGTCACTGTATGGCAGTATTGGTTGTTGTATAGTATGGTTTTTATTCAGTAACAGTTGGGAGGTGGTATTTAGACACTAGTGGTAATATGGGGTCGTAGTGATAATGCTTTCTGGTGGAGGAGACATTGGATGAGAGAAGACATACTGTATATAGGGAAAAGCTGAGGTATGACACCAGGAAGCCAATAGACCCCTCGCCGATGGGCAGAAGTCACATCAGTGATTCTATAAGCTATTATATACAATAAAAGAATGATGTGCTGAGACCAAAATACATAAAGAGGTTCTTAATGTTCATAAATAGAGGGTCCACTAATAAAGGAGCGATCACATTATTGAAAATAGTCTTCCTCCTATGAAGCAGATGGTGTGGCGAGTGCGGCATCGGCCTGATCACAGTACTAGCGGCACAGTCATGCTGAAGTGATGAAGACTAATGTGACATGTACAGTACAAAGAAATGCTCTCCATCCCCGGACTGCGGACTACAACAATCAGTTCACACATAGTGCCATTTTTCCAGATGTAAATCTCTATCAAAATCTGCACTGAAATCCACATATGACTTTGTTGCGGCTCGAGACGCAGATTTCACTTGTTGCTGTACGGTGAATAAAATACATGGTGATAATCCTCAGCATTTCCGTAACAGACGTGGCATCACCTGGCCGAGGTTCTGCAACTGATGTTTACACTGTGGGTGAATGAGCATTGCTGAACCCCATTCTGTAACAATGTGCTGTACTTGTGGGATGTCCGTGCGAATCCTACAGATGAAACTCCACAACAAGTGTGTGATGTGTGAGATCACTGGGGATGCAGCCGCCGATCTAGCAAGATCTTTTCATGCTAAAAAGTGCATTTTATAGTCTCCAAAATAAGGTTTGTATTCAACGAATAGCCGCTTTGTTAGAGACACCAGCCAATTCACGGTTGGAGTGTCCCTGCATGGAAACTAGAGCCGTGACCCCAGAGTGCAGCATCAGGTCACGTGACCAGTCTTCCATTTCTGCTTGACTTTTGGGTATCTGTAAGGTCGATCATTTTAATTTTCAGGATGTGCAAGCATTTACGTTATATCACCATCTTAACCCCTTAGCGACGAAGCCTGTTTGCGCCTTAGTGACTGAGCCAAATTATGGAAATCTGATTTGTGTCACTTTGACATAGAATAACTGTGTAAAGGTTTTTCATATCCAAGCGCTTCTGACATAGTTTTTTTTTGCCACATATTGTACTTCATTTAGGTGGTAAAAATAGACTGATAGACTGATTATGCATATTTATCCAAAGTGCCAAAATTGGGAAAATTTTCTTATCCTTTTTTTTTTTTTTCTTTTTCCCACAGGATTTTTTTTTAATATATATATTCTTTATTTTTGATTCATAAAAAGGGGGGTGGGGGTTACAGAAAAAAAAAGGGGGAAGGGGAGCGGGGTAAACAGTGGATGATTACAAATGAAATAGTCAATCAGATACATAACCAACATGAAACAGTGACAGCTCTGTTGAAAGTGCAGAGGGGTATTAGCCTATGTGGGCGGGGGCCGAGTATGAAGGCCAGCAATAATGAATAATGAGATTAATGCGTGGTTAAAGCTATACCTCGTTGCTCAGGGGGAATAGTGGAGTGTGGGGGCGGGCTGTCTATATGGGCGAGCCAGACACTCCAGCGACGTTTGAATCCCACTAGATCCTCTGTTCGTTTTGCCTTGACTCTCTCAAAGGAGCATATCGTGTTCACTTCCCTGTACCACTCCGATATGGAGGGGATGATGGTGTCTCTCCAATACCTGGGGATTAGGATTTTAGCCGCGTTTACAAAGAATGGGAGAATGTGTTTGTGTTCGAGTACGAGGTCAGGGATATCTAGGTTTAAGAGAACAGCCTCGGTGGTAAGGGAAATGTTGGATTTGAGGATGGTGCTTAATATCTTCTGCATCTCTTCCCAGAAGGGTTGTAAAAGTGGGCATGAGAACCATATGTGAGAGTATGAGCCAATGCCATCCAGGCATCTCCAGCAGAGCGGAGAATAATCTGGATCTATTTTATTTAGTAGGACCGGGGTTTTATACCACCTGGATATTATTTTATAGTTGAATTCTTGGAACCTAGTGGAGGAAGACCAGGAGTGAGACCTGGATCTGATGTCTTTAGTCTCGTCTGTGGTAAAAGTCGTGTTTAGTTCAGATTCCCAGCAAACTATATAGGAGGGTTTAAGTTTATCATGTGTTAAGGTCCTATATATTTTGGAGATTGGACTCTTGATGGGTTGGAGGCTCCAAAGTAATTTATGGAAAAGTAGATTTTTGTCTGTGTCTATGATGTCTGGGGAGTGCAGAACCACTGAATCTCTAATAATGCGTAGATCTTCAGGTTTGAGTGTGACGTTTCCTAGATGGTTTAGGAATAAGGATGAGTGAGCATACTCGCTAAAGCACTACTCATACGAGTAATGTGCTTTAGCCGAGTATCTCTGTGCTCGTCCTTAAAGATTCGGGTGCCGCTGCAGAGCGGGGAGCTGCAGGGGAGAGTGGGGAGGAACGGAGGGGAGATCTCTCTCTCCCGCCCGCTCTCCCCTGCTCCCCGCCGCAACTCACCTGTCAGCTGCGGCGCTCCCCGAATCTTCAGGGACGAGCACAGAGATAATCGTCTAAAGCACATTACTCGGACGAGTAGTGCTTTAGCGAGTATACTCGCTCATCCCTATTTAGGAACTGAATATCTTGGGGTACAGATTTGTCCTTGATAAGGTCGCTGCATTGCAGCGTCTTAAGATATTGGTTGGTTATAATTTTTAGTTTGAGAGCTTTGAATTTGTTCGGTATTATTGCAGGCAATGGGGTATAACCGCTGATTTGAGGTATTAATTTGTGTTTTTTGTTTGATTTATGCCATAGGCTCAGAGTTAGTCTAGTGTAAGGATTCTGGATTTCTTTTAATTTAACTTTGTTGTATGGAATGGGCCACGGCGGGGAACTCTGATCGCTGTTTAGTGCTAGGAGCTCCATTTCCACCCACAGTTTGGAATGTGTCTGGCGGAACAGGTCCACCATGCGGTTCAGATGTGATGCGGTCCAATATAGCTCAAAGTCTGGGAGCCCGATTCCACCGCATTTTTCGGTTTTGATAGGCGGGGTATGTTTGACCCTGTGTCCCTTGCCCTGCCATATGTTAGGAAAATACTAAATGTATGATTATTTAGATTTCATTAATTGCAATCTTGAGCCTTTGACCAGCATATACTGAGTAGGTCCCCAAAACCGTTTTATGTGCAAATCAGAAGAGATGTCCCCTCTTTTGATGTGCAGATTCTATTGACTTGGAGACAAGTTGTTAACTCAACTTAATGGATTACATCCTGGTCTAGGAAGAGGAGTAATCAAGTTGTTATACAGACAATGCGGAGTCAATATTCATGACTTACAGAGCAATATGCGGCTATGTTAATTGTATTTACAAGGCATACCAAATATGTTTGATCTATACAAACATATGGTCTTTGGTATTGGCATAAAAAGGTCCTATCTTCTCAAGTTATTAGTATGGAGTAGTAGCTTTTGGAAACTAAGAAGTAGTAGCTTTTGGAATCTAGGAGGAGAAGCTCTTGGAATCTCTGGAAGGATGAGAAGCTCTGGGTAGTCCGGACACTTCAAAGACCAGATGAGAATGTCATCTGTTGAACCCCTAGAAGTGAGGGAACCTCTGGTGATGCTCTTGGAATCTCTGGAAGGATGAGAAGCTCTGGGTAGTCCGGACACTTCAAAGACCAGATGAGAATGTCATCTGTTGAACCCCTAGAAGTGAGGGAACCTCTGGTGATGGTAATATGTGATCTGTAATCTTTTAGGTTATAATGTAACTTGCTAACTTTATACTTTGTTATGTAACATCTGCAACCTTTATGTTTTGTATATAGATATTCTCCTTTGTATATAGATCCGATAGTTTACAAACATAGGACAATTATTCACCACTATGCTCAATTATCATTTTATTTTAATAAATTCTTATTGTTAAACCTTTTATAGTGTCTTACTCTCTTTAAAGCGTAATTTGAACTAAGTCTTGCTCCTTGCAGCAATACAAAAATGGCGCTGTGAACAGGATTACGCAGAGAGTAATATACTAGTTTGCTTTAAAGGAAAATTTTGATAAACTCATATTTGAAGAATTTCTTGTGATAATCTGGCATAGTGTGAAAATGTCGGTGTTTAACAAAATCCGCAATAGTACGAAAATGTCGGTAACTAAGAACAAAGAAGTGTCTGATGAATTGTCAGTTATCCCAGGGTGGAGTAAAGCACCCTATAATATATTGGCCGCTGAGTGGTCGCAGTGTGGTGGATTAGGTGAGCCCTGGGATGATGTGTAGGAGGGTGGAGAGCCCGTGGATGTTGTGAGATGTTTGCAAAAAGTAAAAGTAGAAAAAGGCAAAGAATTTGCTTCTGTGTGTCGGAGAGGATGGATATTGTTGAGTGCATATCGGAAGATGCACGATAAATATCAGAGTGCGTTCGCAGCAGGAAGTGCAACAACTGGAAGAGGAGATGTGTGATGTGCGTAGTTCTCTGGTGATGGCCCAATGTCAGAACAGCTTGCTTATAGATAAAGCAGATCAATACAGTACAGTAGCAGAAAAGGCAGTTGTCAGGGTCGCACAATACAAATACCGCAAACGCAGAGGGAGAGTGAATAAGAAAAAGGTTCATACTGTAGTGGCCAAGGCGGGAGTTGATTGGGACCCTAATAAGTGGGATGGAGATATCTGGGACTCTTCCTCGGATGAATCTGAGCATTTCTCGGAATCTGCTGAGGAAGCTGGACATTTTAATGAACATAGAAAAATTAATCCGCCTCCTGTAAAAGCAAATCCCGTCATGAAGTGCAGAACAGTGAGTACTCCAAAAGGACCAGTGAAGAGAGATGTAGTGGAGGAGTTTTCACAGCAGGAATTAAGTGACATTCATGAAAGATTTGCACAGAAACCAGATGAACCATTGATAACCTGGATAGTGAGATTGTTTGATGGAGGAGCAGATGGTGTAAGTGTAGATGGTAAAGACGCACCCAAATTTGTTAACTTGTCAACTGATCCAGTGGTAGCTGAAGCATTCAGGACTTTACAAGTCCAGCGGGGCCGATCCACTCTAATAGATGTGGTGGCGACGGCTATAAGATATAAATATCCTACTGATTCCGATTGGCCGCATACAGAGAAGCCTTGGTATACTTTGTCTGATTGTATGCAGAGAATTAAGGAAGAAATGATGAAACATGCAATTGCGATGAATGAGCAAAATGATCTGATGAGAAGAGTGTTGACTACATGTGTTCGGAATAAGATGATCAAAACCGCTCCCCCTGCATATAAAGAAGTAATCATGCCTATATTGATAAATCAGATTGGTCATCCGGTGGCTGAGGTTCTGGAAGCCGTAAGGCAGTTGGGAGATTTGGGAGACTTTGGTCCGGTCCTTAATGAGGACGGATCACAGCAAGATCAAAATCCAAATTGTACTAGAAGAACTAAGGTGAATCAAAGTGGAGTAAACAGGAGAGATATGTTCATAGCTTTATTGAAAGCTGGGGTCCCATGGGAGAAAATAGATGGGATCCATACAGATGAGATGTGGAAACTGTATAAGAAAAGGGGATTATATGACCCCGGAGGAGAATTGGGGAAAAACATACCTGATAAAACTCCAAATGCTCCAATGTCTAATTATAATGATTATAATCTTTTGTTTAATGTGCTTTTCGTCTCACTGTACTTTTATTTTTCCCTTTCTTCAAGATAACAGGTGATGAGACATATTCCGGCAAGGATGTACTGGCTGAGATCTTTGGCTTTGAAAAATAAATGTTTTTCCTTTTTTTTTTTTAATGTGTTTTGTTTTACAGGGTAGACTTCAAGACTGGGGGATGGGATGCTAACAACCCATTTGTTTGTTTGTAGGAATAACCTTGGTCATTCATTGACATCTGATATCGCCTTACAATAGATAGTGCTAGTTTTTGCTTTTGTAAAAAACAAAAAAAAAAAGGCCTAAATTCAAAGAAGGTTTTTTTTTTGTTTATTTTTGGGAGCTCCACTGCATATGGAGTTCAGAAGAACTCATGTGTATTGAAAAAACGGACAATGTTTTTATTCTGCACATTAGCTGCAGGAAAACCCTTGTTCAATGTCTAATGTTTGTCTGTGTTCTGTCTACATGATAATTGTTTGTATATGTTAAACGTTTGTGGATCCTGGTAACAGGTTTCTGAGAAAATGCAGAGTGTAATACAAAGGTATGCAAATGTATGGTTCCTTGTATGTAGGTAGGAGACTTCTCTGCATATTGAATGAATGGATTGAAGGCAATGATAGTGTGAATGTGAGATACACATAATTGATTATTGTGTGATGGGATATTACTATGTACAAATTCATTTACATGAGTTGGACTAATAGAATATCTATTTGGGTTTTGTTTTGTGGTAAAACTATTAAAATTATGTGAATATATTGCATAATAATGTACTTGTGAAAAAGTGTTGTGACAAATCTAGGAAAGGGATGTAGTAAATACGTAACTACTAATGAAGAGGATCATGACAAATCTAAGAATATTGCGGTATAAATCTGATTAACTTGGTTTGCAGTGTTTGATAAAATATGAGATAAATAAGTAATTGTACTGATGACGATGATGATAATGATATATTGAAGATTTTTGTATTGTAAACTTGATTGATTTGACTTGCAATATTTGATATTATGTTATTTGTTTAAATGTCTAATAATTCTTGAGTTTTATGTCTACTGTATGTAGAAGGTATTTGTGCTGGACTGTAGAACGATTAGGAATATTAGAAATATTCATTTGCTACAACAGAAAACTTATCAGGTCCCTCTGGGCAGAGATTGTTTTATTGATAATTTTGAGCTACAAATTTTTGTTTCATCTATTTTTATGAAGGGGTGAAGAAAAGCACCACAAGACCCCAGATTGTGATTTTGTTTTTGTTTGATTTGCCATGGACTGATTTATTCTGGATCAAGTTTATTTGGGACTGAGAAAATTTATGAACTGATTTATTTCCACCAGGACATTGGGACTTTCTAAGTGTGATTTGAAATTTCATCTTCTCTAAGTATATGCTGCACCTATCCACACGCTATGACTATTCAACTGAGCCTGAAGAACTGACAAGTGTGCCTGACTGCTGCTAAATTGCCACTGGGGTGATCCTCATACTCTGCATAATAACCGCCAGCAGATGACGTCAAAGGAGGGCTAAGCCTCACAGCTCCTCCCTGAAGACCTTGGGCAACAAAATGCTGTACAGAAGCATCTGCTACATTGGAATAAAGGGGCTCTATAGTCAGCTGTGGATACTTCTGGATATGGAGAATGGAAAAGATTGTTTGATACCAATGTAATGGGCGGGGACAGATTCCTACTTAGGGTCTGTTCTTTGGCTAACCAGGGAAAGCAGTGAGGGCATAATAATCCCCCCTGCTTCCCTGCATCGGAGATCCTATAGGTTTAGGATCTAAAGAAGATCAAGAGAAGAAGGAACAATTTTACAGGAAGAGACATTTGTATTCAACATCTAACGGTTTTTGTTTTTGCTATTTTCTCGAGCCCTGATTTGACAAGATTGGTTTTATGCTGCTAGCAAATGAAAATATAGGGAACAGGGTAATAAATGTGACATTAGATTATCTGGTTGTTTATGAAAAGTATGGAAAACATTTGGAAGTTGCTAATAGAACTTAGAAACAGAATCATATGTCAAAAGGTATATTCAAACGTTTAATTGGATGTTGATTTTATGTATTTTCAATCACAATGTGGAAGTGTAGTATAAGTTAGAAATGATTCTAAATAATCAAGGGTGGAATGTTAGGAAAATACTAAATGTATGATTATTTAGATTTCATTAATTGCAATCTTGAGCCTTTGACCAGCATATACTGAGTAGGTCCCCAAAACCGTTTTATGTGCAAATCAGAAGAGATGTCCCCTCTTTTGATGTGCAGATTCTATTGACTTGGAGACAAGTTGTTAACTCAACTTAATGGATTACATCCTGGTCTAGGAAGAGGAGTAATCAAGTTGTTATATAGACAATGCGGAGTCAATATTCATGACTTACAGAGCAATATGCGGCTATGTTAATTGTATTTACAAGGCATACCAAATATGTTTGATCTATACAAACATATGGTCTTTGGTATTGGCATAAAAAGGTCCTATCTTCTCAAGTTATTAGTATGGAGTAGTAGCTTTTGGAAACTAAGAAGTAGTAGCTTTTGGAATCTAGGAGGAGAAGCTCTTGGAATCTCTGGAAGGATGAGAAGCTCTGGGTAGTCCGGACACTTCAAAGACCAGATGAGAATGTCATCTGTTGAACCCCTAGAAGTGAGGGAACCTCTGGTGATGCTCTTGGAATCTCTGGAAGGATGAGAAGCTCTGGGTAGTCCGGACACTTCAAAGACCAGATGAGAATGTCATCTGTTGAACCCCTAGAAGTGAGGGAACCTCTGGTGATGGTAATATGTGATCTGTAATCTTTTAGGTTATAATGTAACTTGCTAACTTTATACTTTGTTATGTAACATCTGCAACCTTTATGTTTTGTATATAGATATTCTCCTTTGTATATAGATCCGATAGTTTACAAACATAGGACAATTATTCACCACTATGCTCAATTATCATTTTATTTTAATAAATTCTTATTGTTAAACCTTTTATAGTGTCTTACTCTCTTTAAAGCGTAATTTGAACTAAGTCTTGCTCCTTGCAGCAATACACCATATAAATTTTGCTAATAGGTTTTTAAGTTTAGTGAAAAAGAGCCGTGGGACCTCTATGGGAAGTGTTTGTAGCGTATATAATATTCTGGGCAGGTAAATCATTTTAATTAGGTTCTTTCTGCCGAACCAGGATATCGACAGGGAATTCCAGGAGGTAAGGGTCCTTCTCCATTCTCTCCAATAAAGGTATATAATTTAGATTGTTCAATTCTGATGCGTTCTGCGATATTCTTGCCCCTAAATATGTGATTTGTTTGTTTGTATTCTTAAATAGCGAGTTTTTTTAATGGCGTCTTGTTTAATGTTTACGTTTAATAATTCTGATTTTGAAAGGTTTAGCTTGAAGTTGGAGATTTGGCCGAAGCTTTTGAACTCCTGCAGAATTTCGGCAATTGCGGTTTTGGGGTCCGTGAGGAAGAACAGCATATCCTCTACATAGGAGGCCGTTTTGTGTTCCCTGGAGCCGCACTTCATACCTGTAATTTTATTGTTTTGTCTGATTTTTTTCTAAGAAGGTTTCCATAGTTAGGATGAATAATAGAGGGGAAAGAGGGCAACTTTGCCTGGTTCCGTTGTTAATTTGGACTGTTGGGGAGAGTTCGGAGTTGATTTTGGCCGAGGGCAGGGAGTACAGGGCCTTGACTTTATTGATGAATATTTCTGGAAAACCAAATTTTAAAAGGGACATTTGTAGAAATAACCAGTCAACTCTATCGAAAGCCTTTTCGGCATCTGTGGTGAGAAGGGCAAGCAGGGAGTTGTTGTGATGTGCTGTGTGCGTTATATTGAGTAGTTTTAGGGTGTTATCCTTCGCTTCTCTGTTTGGTACAAAGCCCACTTGCTCCGGATTAATCAGTTCGGGTAGGAACACCTTGATCCTGTTAGCTAAAATTTTAGCATAAATTTTAATGTCATTATTGATTAGGGATATGAGTATATAACTACTGCATAGGGAGGGGTCTTTTCATTCTTTGGGAATTAGTGTGATGTTTGCTGTCAAAGCCTCTTTTTGAAAGGGGTTTCCTGCGGGGATGGAATTGAAGTAATGAGCCATATGTGGTGTGAGGGTTTCTTTAAAGGTTTTGAAATACAAGGATCCAAAGCCATCTGGCCCAGGACTTTTCCCATTTGGGAATGCTTGGATACATTCCTCCACCTCTTGGGGGGTAATCGGGCTGAGGAGCGATTGTAAGTGAATAATGGGTACAGTGGGAAGTTTGACAGAATCTAGGAAATCTTGTATTTTTTGTTTATTTAATAGGGGCTCACTGAGGTTTTGGATATTATATAGGTCAGAGTAAAACGTGAGGAAAATGTTTGCAATCTCTGATGTTTTGTGATGTATCACGTCATTTTTATCTTTTATTTTGGAGATAAAGGCTTTCGCATTTTGTGTTTTAATTAGGGCTGCCAGCTTTTTCCCACACTTATCTGCAAAGGCATAATGTTTATATCTTGCGAAAAAGAGGTATTTTTCGGATTTTTGATTAAGGATCTCTTTTAGCTTGATGCGCAGGTTGAATAATTGTCTTTCGTATTGAGGTGACACATTTTTCTTATTGCAAGTTTCTGTGTTTTTGATTTGTTCAGTAAGAAGTGTAACCTCCCTCTCCCTTTCTCTCTTCTTTCTTGTGCCCAGTTCAATGAGGAGGCCTCTTATTACCGCCTTGTGGGCTTCCCATATGATCGCTGGGTTGCACGAATCTGTCGCGTTATCGTCAAAATAATGTTGTAAACCTCTTTGTATGTGTTCAATGTCCTCTTTATGTTTTAGCAGGCTGTCATTTAACAGCCATTTGGACGCTAATCTTTTTTTGGAGGAAATGGCAATCCTCATAAAGATTGGAGCATGATCCGAGTATAATATAGTATCGTAGTAAGTTTTAGTGACTGAGTCTAAAAGAGAATGTTTAACGTAAAAAAGATCAATTCTTGAGTATTTTTTATGCACCGAGGAATAGAAGGAGTAGTCCCTTGAGTCGGGGTTGAGAACTCTCCAAGGGTCTACCAGGTGGAAGTCGGCCAGTAATTTTTAAATTTTTCTGATTTTGGAAAGAGGGACCGCTGAGGAGCTATTAGACGTGTCCAAGGTAGGGCTAAGCCGTATATTAAAGTCCCCGCCTATAATAATATCCCCCTCAGAGAATTCTTGTAAATATTTCGTGACTGTTGCAAAGAAAGCATCTTGGTTGGAGTTAGGGGCATATATATTTGCTAGTGTAAGTACTCTATCACCGATTGAGCCCTTGACAAAAATAAATCTGCCTTCTGGATCGGATAGGACGTTAAGGTTTGAAGGGGCACTCTTTTGTGTAAAACAATAGCAACGCCTCTGTGTCTTTTCAATGGAGTAGAGGCGTTGAACCATTTGGTGTAGGATTTTTTAGTGAGCGGGGTGTTATTTTTTTTTAAGTGAGTTTCTTGAAAGAAGATGATGTCTACGTTTTTGTTTTTCTAGGTAGTGTAGTATTTGCGACCTTTTTGTGGGATATTAATACCTTTTACATTAAACGAGGCTAGGTGTATATCGGTCATGGATAAATTTAGTAGGAAGTAGTTTTAAGCAAATAGTGTCAGCAGAACTCTCATGAGAATTCAAAACACATAAAAAAAGAAACATATAACCATAACAGCTGGTCTTTGTTGGACCAGTAACAAATAAAATTGTTATAACCTTTTGCTGCTGGACCAGACTTGGGGACATAGTCCTTACTGGAACCAGATTATTGAGCAGAGGATTAGAAAGATTGTGGGGACGTGGAGTAGTGTAAAGCAGAGGAACCACGGCTCCCAACGTAGTCTGTAAATTCTGTGGATAAAAGAAAGTTAAAGGGAAACAGAACAAAATAGTCACATAACAACTGTAAGGCAAACAATGTTATCAAGTAGAAGAGGTAGTGATGCTGAACGTCTCTTGCATAGTTATTTGGTGGGAAGTTCAGGTATCGTCGTTGGGCGGGCCTCTTCTGGAAGGTTTGTTTGGGGTCGTATCATAAGTATGAGGTTTTTTGGTTTTGCGCGGCGTTGCTGATGACCAGTTCTCACAGGTTGGAAGAGCGGGAAGATTCAGGAGACTCTCGGCCGTGGTCCAGTCCGGTATTTGGATGTGGCTTAAGTCTAGCTTGGACAATACGTGTGGTAGATCCTCTGGGGTTGTTATGGTCCATGTCCTGTTGGTACCGGAAATGGCCAGGCCGAAGGGAATAACCATTTGTAGACTATAGCTTTATCTCTTAGAGCTTTGGTTAAAGGTTGGAGTTGTCTTCTGAGGTCGAGGGTCAATCTGGATAAATCTTGAAATATCATAAGTTCCTTGTCATCGTACTCTATCCTTTTCGCTAGTCTAGCTTTAGGAAGGATTTCTTCTTTAATTTTGAAGCTTTGCAAGCAACAGAGTATGTCCCTTGGTTTATCTGCATTGATCGATCTCGGTCTAAAGACACGGTGTGCTCTCTTGATGCCCAGGTCGAAACCTTCGGCTTTGCTTAATAATTCTGTGAAGATGGCTGAAAGCACTGTTGGTATTTCTTTATCTGAGATTGTCTCTGGAATTCCCCTGACCCGTATATTGTTTCTCCTTGAGCGATTTTCGAGGTCATCAATTTGCATTTTCTGAAAAAAAGCTTCTTTTTGTTTATCAACAAGGTCATTTATGTGTAGTTATCCTCCAAGGTTTGCACTCTTGAATAAATTTGTTTGACGTCTTTTCTTAGTTCTGAAATTTCTTCTTTTGTTGTCTGGGTGAATTCCCTGAAGAGGTCTCTCATGCACTCTTTGGTGGGTAGTGCTTTAATATAATTTCTCAGATTTGCCTCGTCATGTGTTTACCATCAGACCTGGACAGTGACTCAGAAGAGGAGATGCAAAGTCGACATAGACGTGATTTTGTCTTCTTCTATGGTAGATTTTGTTCTTGTGTCTTTTGAGCAATCAGGTGTAAATCTTTTGATTGTTTTTTTCGTTTTCAAGCAATTTGTTAGGTGTTTTAGAACTTTTGTTTGTCTCCGAATTAGCGCTCTTAGTATTTTTCCTCATTATATCTGTTTCCAAATGTCACTACGTTGGGAGGAAGGTATGTTTTTTTGTTCACATTAGTATAGCGTTGTTTGACGGGTGTTTTGTGGGGTGAGACACTTTCCCGGCGTAGCGAACTTTAATTGCAAGGGGGGAGAGATAGTCTAAATCTTTCTTTGCCTGGCGGCTAGGATTGGCTTTAAAGTATAGTTCAGAATGCTTTGAAGAAGTAATGAATAGGATTTCAGGTCCTGCTTTTATTGATTTTGGCCAATAGATGGTGCTGCGGTACACTTTGATGAGAAGGTAGGAGATTTACTTAATGGAGCCTGCTGATGACTGAGAGTCCCAGGAAGCAAGTCTCCGTGCCCCTGCAGGACTCCGAATATGGTGAGTAATGCTGTGGGGTGTGGGATTTACTTTAGATTCCCCTTGCTGCCGGTATGGGTGGGCTGGGGTTACAGACTTCTCTCTGCTTGGGTTTGCTGCCCTGCTCCGGTAGCAGTATGTACTCAGGATGATTTATTGGGCAGCTTGTTATCTTCTGGGGAGCAAGATGGCCGCTGCTTCACAGAGCTGGGCGCCGGGCTGGGAGCTGATCTCCGGGTGCAACTGTCTGTGGGGCGTTGTTAGCTGCTGCTTCTGAGGAGCGGAGTGGGGGGTGAGAGCGCTGCCGAGGGTCCAGATGAGTGGGAAATCGCCCCCGGTGCGTGGGTTATGGGCCGACAGAGGTGGTGGTGGTATGCTTAGCGGGAGGGCGGCCACCGGTGGTAACGGAGGTTCCCCTCTGCGGTGGTTACCTTAAGCTGTTCTCTCCTGCCTGGAACTCCGCTGATGGTCTCCGCCGGGTTTCTCCAGGCGCGGGTCTCCCAGTACAGGGTGCAGGCGGGCGCGTGCTGCTGTGCAGGGCCGCGGCTCTCCGCCTCTTTTCCGGCGACGAGGGACTCTGGTTAAGCTCTCCTCGAGTCGGGTACAGGTTCTGGAGGGTCCCTGGGTGTTTTGTCCCTGGATTGGGTCCAGAAAACAGTTAAAATGCGGGGTCTGTGGAGGAGCAGGGCAACGTACGACTTCTCTCCTCGCTTGCTAGGCCACGCCCCAAAATTGGGAAAATTTTGAATACATTATCATTTTTTCACATTTTCAATTGCAATATCTCAAATATGTGCAAACATCCTGTACAAAGTATTGATAAGATATATGTTTCTATCTGTTTACTTTATTCTGGACACACATTTGAAAAACTTGCAATATTTTTTTTTCACCATTTAGGAGACATACATTTTAACAAGGCCCTCCCTGACTCCTGCGCATATGTCTGGCATTTTGTCGGCAGTCGCATGCTCAGAATCCGGTGACATCTCCTACCTCCCGACGACCTTAAGGAAGGGGGGAGCAAGGAGATTTCAAATTTGCTGGGACTGCCTACCTTCTGCGCATGCTCGTGATGTCATACGTCAGTCACATATGCACAGAAAAGCGGCATCGGGTCCTAGAAGACCAGTTCACGAAGAACCAGGGTGAGTATGCTTAGCTGCCCTGGTGGATCCGATCCATCAGGGGTGGCTGAATATTTAACTTTTTTTTACTTTTTATTGACTTGCATTGACGGTGGGCCTCCCCATGGCCCAGGATGACAGTATGGAGCTGCACGTCCTTAGCCCACGGGGCTTTACTCCTCAGAGGATGCATGTTTTTACGTCCTCTAGGATTAAAGCCCAGTTAGATAGGATGCAAAAACACTATAGAGCCGTCACTAAGGGGTTAATCAGATTTCTACCACCTGCAACTGATAAGGGCGACTTGGACCATAATTGTAATTAGATCCTGTAATGGAATAATGGCTTCCGCTGTTGCATCTTTGTGGTCACACACTTTGTTCCCAGATATTCAGATATAACTGCGAGGCTATAACTAGAAATAAGGCGGTCAATGACTGGGGTACCAGCTGCATACATGATAGCAGACTTTCCCAATTGATATAGAGCCTGGAGAACTGGGAGAAGGGTCTATAAGTTGTATGGCTCCGTGAAGTGATCTCTCTGGGTTTTAGACCAACTAGATCATGGCTTTTTGTCACGTTATGCATGGAGATCTCACTGTTATTTCCTGCTGTATTATTGGTGTATCTAGAGGGTTTTGGAAAAACTATGTAATCTATCACATTTATAGATGCACACAGCACACCTGTCCAAGTAAAGTTTAAAGGGAATCTATCTTCTACTTTCATCACTATTGGCTGAGCTTATGGCCTGAAAGTAGGTGACCCTCTGAGTCTGGGGATGTAAGTGTTAAACTCACCTCCATCCTTCCCCACCTTTGTCACCGCTGAAAGCTACCTTTTCTGCAAAAGATGACGCCTGATGATGATGTTGAGGCCTATCTGACCATGTTTGAGAGAACCGCCGAACGAGAGAAACTCCCCAAGGCTGAGAGGTCGTGGTATGCCTTCTGTGGTTCCGCAGTGAGGAACAGTACTAGAACCTCGACCCAAAGTGCTCAGGAGGTAACTGACTACGCCAGACAAGCAGAGATCCTGGTTTGTCTGGGTGTTACGGCGGCAGTCCAGGCTCTAAGAGTGTATAATTGGAGCTACAGGTCCGACCAATCAGCTATGTCGCAGATGTTTGACCTGTACCATCTGGTAAAGAAATTACTGAAAAGTGGCAAGTTTTAACCTTAAAGGGGTTGTCCCGCGCCGAAACGGCCTTTTTTTTCCATAGACCCCCCCGTTCAGCGCGGGACAAACACAAGGGACGTGATAAAAAAATAATAATTTTACTTACCCGAATCCCGTCTCTGCAGCTTCTTCCTTCTTTGCAGCCAAGATGGCCGCCGGGATCTTCACCCACGATGCACCGCGGGTCTTCTCCCATGGTGCACCGTGGGCTCTGTGCAGTCCATTGCCGATTCCAGCCTCCTGATTGGCTGGAATCGGCACACGTGACGGGGCGGAGCTACGCGATGACGCGTAGAAGGGGGCGGGGCCAGAACGCCGCTCGTGCAGAGACCGAAGAGATGGGAGAAGACCCTTCTGCGCAAGCGCGTCTAATCGGGAGATTAGACGCTGAAATTAGACGGCACCATGGAGACGGGGACGCCAGCAACGGAGCAGGTAAGTGAGTAACTTCTGTATGGCTCATATTTAATGCACGATGTATATTACAAAGTGCATTAATATGGCCATACAGAAGTGTATAAACCCACTTGCTATTGCGGGACAACCCCTTTAAACCCTAGAAAATGTGCACTAGCCCTGGAGGAAGCCAAGTACCTTGGCTATGTTATTGGGCATGGCATAATTAAACCCCAGGTCAACACGGTAGAGGCCAAATAGGCATGGCCTAGACCTTTAACAGAAAAGCAGGTCAGAGCTTTTTTAGGAATGACCGGGTACTACCGTAGGTTCGTGCCTAATTTTGCCTCCATTGCAGCATCACTTACAGACTTGACGAAAGGGGGCAAGTCGGTAATGCTGGCGTGGACAGCCAAGGCCGAGTAGGCCTTTCAAAATTTAAAGTCTGCCCTTTGTAAACAGCCAGTGTTGATAATGGCCAACTTCTCAAGAGTTTATTGTGTTGCTGTTTTGTTGCCTGGAAGCATACGTTAAAATGAAGACTGAAGTAAGTTTTTATGCACTTTTGAGTCCAGTGTGTCGTTGCCACCCCACCCCCTGAAGGACACTGTTATAGTATGTTGTAGTTTTTTTAGATTGTGGGGGAACCGGAGTCCCTGGAGGAAACCCACACAAACATGGGGAGAACGTACTGTTGATACTTTGCTGCAGACAAAACCTGCATTTTGTGTGTTGTAGGGTTGACTACTCCCCGTAGTCTGCGGTAAACTCTAGAGGTCCTTTTTTTTGTAAAAATATTTAGCGTTTTGTTAATCCACAATTCATCTTTTTTAGGGGGCAGCTAAGATGTCTGTATAAACTGCTCATGGAAGAGAACCAGATTCTGACAGAACATTTTAGCGGTCCAAGAAGGAAACAAAGTAACATAGTATGCTAGGCCGAATGAAGACAACGTCCATCTAGTTCAGCCTGTTTCAACCTCCTTGTGGATCCAGAGGAAGGAAAAAGCCCCCAAGAGCCAGAAGCCAATTAGCCCTTTCGGAGAAAAAAATTCTTTTCTGACTCTCTAGTGGCAGTCAGACTAATTCCTGGATCAACCTCTAATAGTTCCTATCTGTCTGTAAGACCCGGATCAACAACCTGCTGGTCACCTAAAATGTATACCCTATAATATCTTTCCACTCTAGAAAGACATCTAGTCCCCTCTTAAATTCCTCTATGGATTTTGCCATCACCACATCCTCAGGAAGAGAATTCCATAATCTCACTGCTCTTACACTAAAAAACCCTTTTCTGTGTTGGTGATGAAACCTACTTTTTTCTAGACTTAGCCGATGCCCTCTTGTTACCGTCACAGTCCTGGGTATAAACAGATCATGGGAGAGAGATCCTTGTATTGTCCCCTCATGTATTTATACATAGTGATTTGGTTGCCCCTTAGCCATCTTTTTTCCAGGGTAAATAATCCCAATTTTGATAGCCTCTCCGGGTATTCCAGTACCTTCATTCCATGTATTAGTTTAGTTGCCCTTCTTTGAATCACCTCAAGCACTGCAACATCTTTCCTGAGTAGCGGTGTCCAGAACTGTACGTAGTATTTCATGTGGGGCCTGAAAAGTCCCTTTATATAGTGGGAGGATAATGTTCTCATCCCTCGCCCCTATACCTCTTTTAATGCACCCCTAGACTTTTATTTGCTTTTGCAGCAGCTGACTGGCATTGGTTACTCCAGTTAAATCTACAATCCACTAGTACCCCGAGGTCTTTTTCCATATCACTTTTCCCTAGCAATACCCCATTTAGTGTATATTGGTGACATCTGTTTCTCCTGCCCATGTGCATAAGCTTACATTTATCAACATTGAACTTCATTTGCCATTTTTCTGCCCAAGCCCCCATCTCATCTAGATCCTTTTGTAGCCGTACATTGTCCTCAGGTGCATTAATTGTCTTGTATAATTTTGTGTCCTCTGCCAATATTGATATTTTGCTGTGCAGCCCCTCTATCAGGTCATTGATAAATATATTGAACAGAATGGGGCCTAATACTGAACCCTGTGGCAACCCGCTAGCAACAGTGGCCCAATCAGAGTATGAACCGTTTTTTTTACCACCCTCTCCTTTCTATCTCTGAGCCAATTCTTTACCCACATACACGTTTTCACCCAATCCGAGCTCTCATTTTATATAGCAACCTATTATGTGGCACTGTCAAATGCTTTAGAGAAGTCCAGATATATAACATCAATAGACTCTCCCAAGTCCAGCTTAGAACTTATTTCATCGTAGAAGCTGATCAGATTGGTCTGACATGATCGATCCCTCATGAACCCATGCTGGTGAGGAGTTATTCCGTTGTTCTCCTTGAGGTATTGTACGATGGTGTCTCTCAGAAACCCCTCGAATATTTTTCCAGTTACTGAAGTGAGACTTACTGGCCTGTAGTTACCAGGCTCTTTTGGTCCCTTTTTTGTATATTGGAACTACATTGGCAATTCGCCAATCCAGTGGTACAGGTAGCGGGCTAGCTATCACATCACTTAGTTCCCTTAGAACCCTTGGGTGTATTCCATCTGGGCCTGGTAATTTATCGATTTTAATCCTCTTTAACCGGTTCCGCACTTCCTCCTGTGTTAAGTATGTAACATTTTGTGAGAGGTTCATTTTATTCCCTTGCATCTCGTGTGACATTTCCTTTTCGTTCGTGAATACACTTGAAAAGAAACTGTTTAATAGGTTGTCTTCCCTCCATCATCTTCAATGGTTTTTCCTGCATTATTTGTGAAACGGTCAGTGCTCTCAGTGCAAATCCTTTTACTGTTAAAGGGGTTGTCTCGCGAAAGCAAGTGGGGTTATACACTTCTGTATGGCCATATTAATGCACTTTGTAATATACATCGTGCATTAAATATGAGCCATACAGAAGTTATTCACTTACCTGCTCCGTTGCTAGCGTCCCCGTTGCCATGGTTCCGTCTAACTTCGGTGTCTTCTTGCTTTTTTAGACGCGCTTGCGCAGATGCATCTTCTCCCTTCGGCTGGTCTTGGAAGCATCGGCGTTTTGGCTCCGCCCCCTTGTACGCATCATCGCGTAGCTCCGCCCCATGACGTGTGCCGGTTCCAGCCTCCCGATTGGCTGGAATCGGCACGTGATGGGGGCGGAGCTACGCGATGATGCGTACAAGGGGGCGGAGCCAAAACGCCGATGCTTCCAAGACCAGCCGAAGGGAGAAGATGCATCTGCGCAAGCGCGTCTAAAAAAGCAAGAAGACACCGAAGTTAGACGGAACCATGGCAACGGGGACGCTAGCAACGGAGCAGGTAAGTGAATAACTTCTGTATGGCTCATATTTTATGCACGATGTATATTACAAAGTGCATTAATATGGCCATACAGAAGTGTATAACCCCACTTGCTGCCGTGAGACAACCCCTTTAATATAGTTGAAGAATAGTTTAGGGCTGCTTTTGCTCTCTTTGGCAATCAGTCTTTCTGCCTCTTTCTTGGCAATTTTGATCTTATCTTTGCATATTTTGTTTTTTTCTCTGTATGATTTTAGCGCTTCTTCGCTGCCTTCTTGTTTTAGTAGTTTAAACGTTTTATTTTTACATTTATTGCCCCAATTACCGTCTTGTTGAGCCACATTGGTTTCCTTTTGCTTGAAGTTCTTTTAGTTTTAAAGGGAATGAACTGCTCGCATGAGGTGATTAGAATCTTTTTGAACTTTTCCCATTTGTCCTTGTCGCAATTAATGTTAACGATAGTAGTTCTGAGCTGATCAAATTTTGCTTTACTAAAGTTTTTTATTTGTCCCTCACTGATAAGGCTTCTTATTGAATGACAACTGGAAGTTAATTATATTGTGGTTACTGTTCCCCAAATGCCCCTCAACCTATACCCCGTTATTTGGTCCGGTTTGTTAGTTAATACTAAGTCCAGAGTGGCCCTCCCTCTAGTTGGTTCCTGCACAAGTTGGGTAAGGTAGTTATCTTTAATTGTTCTCAAGAACTTATCACCCTTGTGAGATTTGCAGATCTCATTATCCCATATTATATCGGGATAATTAAAGTCCCCCATGATAATGACTTTGTTGCAGATTGACATCTCTTCTATCTGCCTTAATAGTAAGGTTTCTGTTTCTTCTGTTACTTTTGGTGGCCTATAGAAAACCCCTATCAGGATTTTGTTATTTCTTCCTTCCTGTATTTCTACCTACAGAGATTCCACGTGTTCATCTCCTGCCTCTATATCCTCCTGTAGTCTTGGCATTAAGTACGATTTAACGTACAGACACACCCCTCCCCTTTCTGGTTTCTACTGTCTCTTCTGAAGAGATTGTAACCTTGTAAATTCACTGCCCAATCGCACTTATCATCAAGCCATGTTTCCGTTAATCCAACTATGTCTTAGTTTTCATCAGTCATTCTCGCTTCAAGCTTCATAGCCATAGAATTTATACGGTTGTTTTTGTTCTTTAAATTCATTTTTCTACTAATACTACTATTGGCTGATCTGTCAGTTCTAACTGTACTAACCCCACCCCTGCTCGGCCCCCATTCCCATTACTTAGACCCAGGTTGCTAGCTACACTGGCTACCCCCTTGTTTCTCTTTTTGCCCTCCCCCCAGTCCCTAGTTTAAACACTCCTCCAGCTTTCTAGCCATCTTCTCCCCCAGCACAGCTGCACCCTATCCATTGAGATGAAGCCGTCCCTATGGTAGAGCCTGTAGCCGACAGCAAAGTCAGCCCAGTTCTCCAGGAACCCAAATCCCTCCTTCTTACACCAACTCCGTAGCCACTTGTTTACCTCTCTGAGATCCTGCTGCCTTTCTAGTGTGGCTTTAGGTGCAGGTAGTATTTCCGAAAAAACTACCCTGGAGGTCCTCGCCCTAAGCTTGGACCTTAAGTCCCTGGAATCAGTTTTGAGGGCCCTCCATTGACCTCTAATTTGTTCATGACTGCTGGATCCTCACCAGCGCCTCCCAGTAATCTGCCAATCCGATCCGTGATGTGATGAACTCGAGCGCTAGGAAGACAACACGCCGTTCAACGATCTCGGTATTTATGGCAGATTGCCCTATTTGTTCCCCTTATAATTGAGTCCCCCACCACTATGGCCTGTCTAGCCTGCCCTGTGCTTACCGTCCCCATCTCACTGGAGCAGTCATCCCCCTGGGGGCTAACAATTTGATTTAAGAGGGATGCATTTTGTGAGACAGGCTTCATAGGAGAAGGGACCCTCGGTTGTTTTGCCTTATATATGGGGCTAACGATTTGATTTCAGAGAGATGCATTCTGTGAGGCTGGTTCCATAGGAGAAGGGACCCTCGGTTGTTTTGCCAGTATATAAGGGGCTGACAATTTGGTTTAAGAGGGATGCATTCTATGGAGCGTGTTATTATTATTATTGTTGTTGTTCTTATATGCGTAAGACCTTATTAAAGAAGACGGATCCCCTTATGGGCCCCAATCTGTAAAATGTAAGAAAACTCTTATGAAAATGTGTGACATCGACTCGCACGGTAGATTACAATATATGGACTGGGAGGAGGTCTTTAGGACCAAGAATGGCGCCTTGAAAGACCAAGGGTTGCTAGAAAGTGCTGAAGTGAGAAGCAGAGGGACAGTCAGAGAAAGTTAAGTATGTACACATTATTTGTTTAAGAAAGTATCCGTAAGTCAAATGTTGGAAAGTACAGTAAGTGATCTGGAGGGTGTCGGGAGAGTGTCTACTGAAGGTTACATTGGCAGTTAGGTAGGGAGAGAAGTATGGGAAACAAGCAAAGTCGAGAGGAAAGTTACAAAGCATATGATATGTTGGCAGAGAGAGAGAGAGGAAAAGGTGTATAATACAAGATAGATAATAGATATAGGTGAATATATATGTGTGTATATATGTATATATATGTGTGCAAATGGTTAACTGAGCTTGCTTCTAGAGGAGAAGGATTGTTTACTTGAAGCTGCAGTGTCTTAGTCTAGCTTCTCAAGGCAGAGAGATAACACTTATTTTGCAAAGGTGGGGGCTTTCAGATTCACTCTAAGCTCAGGGTCATGCATTCTAAAATACTTCAGCGTTTAATACAGCATATAATAGCTTCAGTACATAAGAAAGATAGAATGTCTCAGTCACTCAGCAATTTTTTTTCACATAATTTGTCAAAAATAGCGCTCATTCACAATCTCATCTCAATAGAATCATGTACTTTATAACATTATAGCACTCACCTCAATGTTTTTCAACTGATGTATGTTTGACACACTTTTTGTCTGTGTATCTGTATGTACTGGTACACCTTCAACGGGGGGTGATGGGGCAGACTTGAGCGCATGGATGGATGACAGTTAATGACCCGTGTTCAGGCTGTGGTGAATGTAAAATGTGTGATACAGGTATTGACTGGGGATAAAAGTTTCCCCCCCCCCCCCCCATGCATAAGACTTTACTTGGTTGTGATGTGGACGTGCGGACTGTAAAGCTTAAATGAAGTTGTGAAAAAAGACGCAAGCAGCCAGTATCGAAGGGGTGGAGCTAGAAGATGTAAAGGACGTAATGTTTCATCCCTCTTGTCCACAAGGGAGGGGGTGAGGATCTTGAGCAGCTAGTAAAAGTTTTTTTGGTTTTTTTTTTCTCTCTCAAATTTGATAAGACATTGCAGGCAGGAACAGATTAATAATGAATTTGCTTAAAGGATATCACATTTCAAATATTAATAGAGGTTTGTAGATTATTCTGCCCCGATGTAACTCATGTCTCTGTTATTAGTGCTAACATCTTACAGGCCTTATCTGCATCCATCTAATCTTTTTACAATGTTATACTACCTTGAAACCGGGTACTCTTGTTCCAATTGAGTACCCTGGTTCAAAGGGGGGGAGGAGAAGGCCTAGGTGATCTAGGTATTGCAAATCAGCCATTTTTAATTTTTTTTTTTTGCAACAAGGTTCTGATCTTTTTGAAATAGAATATCAGCCTGATTGTCTAGCAGTGATGCAACAAGAAAATTTAAGTTTTAAAAAGTTACTGAAAGCCCTTGTTAACAATGCATATTTTGAGTTGTTTTTTTATAGGTGGTACCAGGGTGATTGACAACTCCACACTGGATATGCAGTGGTCACACAACAAGATGTCCTAAAAGCAGAATGCCTCCGCATGTCTCAGTACAAGAAGCGGAACTAAAGGCAATCACTGAGGCGTGTAGAGTGGAGGAAGGTAAGACGGCAAACATTTACACTGACTCCCAGTATGCATTCGGCATAGCTCATGATTACGGCCCAACAGGGAAGGCCAGACAGTTTTTTACCTCAGCAGGACAGCCAACTAAGAATGATGCAGCGGTGCAGAGTTTCATGGAGGCCCTACTTCTACCTGACAAAGTGGAGAGCTCACACCAATTCCTACACCGGAGAAGCAAGAGGCAACGCCATCACAGACTACACAGCAAAGGCAGCGGCCCTCAAGCCATGGAAGAAAAGAAGACTTTGATAAAAACTTTGGACTTTGATAAAAACTTTGGACTTTGATAAAAACTTTGGACTTTGATAAAAACTTTGGACTTTGATAAAAACTTTGGACTTTGATAAAAACTTTGGACTTTGATAAAAACTTTGGACTTTGATTTACTAAGGACTTTACAGTTACAAGCCAGCAAGGAAGAAAAGGAAAAATGGACTAAATATGGGAGCAGCAGAAACAGGACGGTGTATGGTGAACAGTCAACAGCACTTGCCTACCACGGTCCCTGTGCTCCATGATGGCCCAGCTGATGCACGGAAAGACGCACCTCTCAAAGCAGCAATGATGTCGACGCTTGAACAAGGACGGGTGGCTCCTGGGTTTTCTGTAGCTGCTGCATCATTTGTCCAATTTTGCATGATCTTTGCCGTAAGCAACAGGGCAGAAGTAAATTTGCCACATCACACTTGCCTAGACCACTCTACCCATTTCAGGGATTGCAAATTGGCTACACTCAGCTCCCACTTGTTGGGAAGTATGAATATGTGCTTGTTGTTGTTGATTTCTTTTCAGGTTGGAGAGACCTACTCTGCTACCAAAGTAAATAAGCAGGTAACCGCACAGAAGCTCATGAATGAGGTAATCAGCAGATACGGGGCACCGGAAGTGATTGAGTCAAACAAAGGTACAACAAAGGTACACACTTCACAGGTGAAATAATGCAACACATCATGTCTGCTTTGGGTATATCCCAGGCTTTTCACACACCCTACCATCCGCAGAGTTGTGGGAAAGTAGATACAAAAGGCAATGAAGAAAATGGTCAAATTTTGAATTGAGTGTCTTCCATTAGTTCTTTCCCAGGAGGGTATATGCCTCAGTAGCTGAGTTTGGGGAATGATTTTCTTGTTAATTTTGTCATAAGCCTCTCCAAGGAATTGTCAATAATGCATTCTGCAGTCTCTGCTTTTCTCCCAGGTCCTACAGATGAGTGTCACAATCTAAAATCAGGTGACAGGGTCTATGTGAAAAAGTTTGAGAGAGAAACCCGCTTTGAATGTCCCTACCAGATGTTGCTCACCACCCCAACTGCAGTCAAGCTCGAAGGAAAGCCCACTTGGATCCACACTTCGCACTGAAAAAACTAATGATCCTGCATATCCTTTACATGCTATGGGCAGGGTGGGGACCTGGGCGGAAGTGGCTGTCACAGTGACATTGTGGTACAATTCCTTTAACACACACCTTTGACTATTGTACACTAGCCTCCTGTTTCAGGGATCAGAACAAATTAATACAATCAAACATGCAATATGAAGACTACACTGAAGTGAGAATCCAACACCGCATCGTGCTAAGAGAGAAGTTGACGCTCCAGGTGGTAACTTTGATCCACATGTACACATAGATGTAATAGGAGTGCCAAGGGGCGTGCCAGATGAATTTAATTCTAGAGATCAGGTTAAAGCAGGTTTTGAGTCCTTATTTGCTATTGTCACTGTTAATAATAATGTAGATTGGATGAATTATATCTATTACAATCAGCAGAGGTTTGTAAACTACACCAGGGATGCTTTGCAAGGGTTAGCTGACCAGTTAGGGCCCCTGCATCCATAGCGTTCCAAAATAGAGTGGCCCTGGATATGATTTTAGCAGAAAGAGGTGGGGTATGTAACTTCCTGTACGTGTATTATCCCTTTGATCAAAAAGAGTATGAGTAAGGGACTGGACAATGTGACACCAACGTTTCCCTTGTTTGAAAAAGATGAAGAGCCAGTTCCGATAATGCCAACCACATACGTTACCAGAAGAATGCAGAAATGTACTAGTACTGCGCGCCTGCCCCAATCTCCTAAGATGAATTGTCAGTGGAATTCCCATTTGCCTAGGGATAGTGCAGAAGACCTTAGGTTCGAGCGAGGGCACACTCTGTGGGGTGTTAACTTGTACAGATAGAGAGTATGGATGCCCGGAAATGAGCCCAGGGAATCCATGGCCTCTTTCTGAGGTGAGGTAGGGATCCCCCCTCCTAGGAGTAGGGACTTACGGGCAGTGGGGAAACCCTGACGCAAGGGAGAGGCGACAGAGGAAGAGTGCAAGGCCTGGTGCTTGATCTCCATATAAGTTTTTAGGGGGGTTTGTGAGGGTATATGTATAGATTGCCATATGTTTTTTATGCTTTTATACCTGTATGCAAGTTCTATTCAAAGTTAAAATGAGAAAAACTTATATGTCGCCTTACATCAGATATTCCAAGGCTTTGCAAGGCTGAGAGATGTGTCCAGAAATTCAGAGATGATACAGAACCGAACACGAAGGCCGTGTACTTGGCTGTTTTTCCAGAAGCGCCATATCTAGATAACGACTGTTCAACTACGTATATAACTTTCACTGTCTCAGGCCGAAAATCCGGACTTACCATATATGGTAATGCGGTGAATTTGAGCCAATGAGCCCATCACCCATTCCTAGTGATGAGACCAAAGGGTATAAGATCCCATGTAATCTGTAATAAAGTGCGCAGTCATGTCCCCGTGTGAGGAACTATACCAGACCTCCGTGTGTGGTGTCTCTTCTTTACCGCCGGCAGCGGGGCATTGGGGTGGGCCTGATTGGTGCTGTACGCAGAAATTTCCCTGACACTGTCATCAACAATAAACACCATAAACTAAGTTTATGGGCTTGCAGGTCAGGGCGAAGGTCCAGGAATATGCTTTTTATATTTGCCTGGCTCCCGGTTCATGCTGTTGGCCTTGGAAACTGGCGCTCAGTTTGCGCATCGGAATTATCACTGCAGTCAGTGCATGTGCACACGAATAAAGAAGAGTGCGCATGCACCCGCTTCCTGCAAAGATGACCCCATTGCAGAGAGTGCCAGTTTCCAGGGCTGCCGGCTAGGGAATGGGGAGTAAGTATAAAAAGCACTTTCTCATGCCTCAGCTGGAATTTTTTATACTGTTTATAGGTAATGACAGGTTCCCTATAACTCCATATTTTAGCAGTTGGCTGACACGAAAAGTAAGATTTGGCGCGTTTTAATCCATCAATTAGCTTTTAGTAACTCATGTATTTCTTTGCAGCTGGAGATGAAATATTTGTCACCATTGTTACTGGCATATGAAGATAGAATTGCTGAGAAGGATAATGTGATCCTGGCAGTTGAGGTGAGTTGGAATTTACTAGCACGCATTGATTTTACATGAGGTTCTCATTCTAGGGTGTATTCACACAGACAATCGTATCACCTGTCAAAACCATTTTCTGATCGCACGGTGCACAACCAATAATACAGAATTTGGCTGCACTGTGTGATCAGACCCATACAGACGTCTACTCAGACATTAGCTGATTGTTTAAAAAAGTCCAGGATTAGAAAAACGTGGCTGCTCTGTTCCAGAGACAGCGCCACAGCTGACCATAGATAGTGTCTGGTATTGCAACTGGGCTCCATTACAGTGAATTAAGTTTATTAGTTTCAGCACCACACACAATCAATTGTCAGTTGTGACATTGTTTTTGGTAGAAAACAGCCATGTTTTTCTAATTCTGGACAGACCCTTAAGGACATGGCCTATTTTGGCTATGAGAACAGAAGGATTTTTGGGGGATTTTCAACTTGACTTTTCAAAAGCCATAACTTGTTTTATATTTTTTTCTTTGAGAACAAAGACAGAAAGCACATTAATTCTGGCATTCAGGTGGTCATGCGCAGTACACATTTGTTTAAATTTTAGATTTTCCCCGCCAATGCTTAGCAATTAAATGGGTACCCGTATATACCTGCATAGGCGTAGCGTCAGGGGCTGCTCGGAGCCCTGAGGCCGCCCTCTGCAATACCAACATGCACATTTAGTGCATTAATCGCTGGCCGTTCTGACTGCAGCAAAATTCTCATCATGCGGCAGCCGGAACGGCCAGCGTGAGAGGAAGTCTCGGCAGAGCAGGGAGGAGGAGGGAGGAACTCACATGGGCCGGCAGCATATTTGGGATTTCAGCCGCACTTAAGCAGCGGTGAGCGATTCCAGTGATCTGATTGGTTGTTGGGTACACACCCCCCCCCCTTTGGAGATATATTAAGCTGCTTAAGTGCGGCTGAAATACCAAATATGCGAGCCGGCAGGGGAGGATGGAGGAAGTCACATGGGATGGCAGGGGAGGAGGGAAGAAGTCACATGGCAGGGATCATGTGCTCCCCCCCCCCTTCCCCCGTTTCCTGCTGAACAGGAAGCTTCTGAATTGCTGGCTTGTTGCTGCTGTCACATGAAGGAGAAGTGGACCGGGCCCTGGGGTAAGTGCATATGTATGTGTCTGTCTGTCTCCCTCCTTTATCTATATACTATCTATCTATGTATCCCATATCTATCTATCTGCTATCTATATACTATCTAGCTATCTGCTATCTATATACTATCTATCTATCCCATATCTATCTGCTATCTCTCTCTCTCTCTCTGATTATATATATATATATATATATATATATATATATATATATAATCAATCTATCTATATACTATCTATTTATCCCATATCTATATACTATCTATCTATATACTATCTATCCCATATCTATATACTATCTATCTGCTATCTATATACTATCTATCTATATACTATCTATCCCATATCTATCTATCCCATATCTATCTATATACTATCTATCCCATATCTATCTATCTATCTATCTATCTATCTATCCCATATCTATCTATCCCATATCTATCTATCTATCTATCCCATATCTATCTATCCCATATCTATCTATCTATCTATCCCATATCTATCTATCCCATATCTATCTATCTATCTATCTATCCCATATCTATCTATCTATCCCATATCTATCTATCTATCCCATATCTATCTATCTATCTATCCCATATCTATCTATCTATCCATCCCATATCTATCTATCCCATATCTATCTATCCCATATCTATCTATCTATCCCATATCTATCTAACTATTCCATATCTATCTATATACTATCTATTTATCCCATATCTATATACTATCTATCTATATACTATCTATCCCATATCTATATACTATCTATCTGCTATCTTTATACTATCTATCCCATATCTATATACTATCTATCCCCTATCTATCTATCTATCTATCTATCTATCCCATATCTATCTATCCCATATCTATCTATCTATCTATCTATCTATCTATCTATCTATCCCATATCTATCTATCTATCCATCCCATATCTATCTATCCCATATCTATCTATCCCATATCTATCTATCTATCCCATATCTATCTAACTATTCCATATCTATCTATATACTATCTATTTATCCCATATCTATATACTATCTATCTATATACTATCTATCCCATATCTATATACTATCTATCTGCTATCTATATACTATCTATCCCATATCTATCTATCCCATATCTATCTATATACTATCTATCCCATATCTATCTATCTATCTATCCCATATCTATCTATCCCATATCTATCTATCTATCCCATATCTATCTATCTATCTATCTATCTATCCCATATCTATCTATCTATCCCATATCTATCTATCTATCCCATATCTATCTATCCCATATCTATCTATCTATCCATCCCATATCTATCTATCCCATATCTATCTATCTATCCCATATCTATCTATCTATCCCATATCTATCTAACTATTCCATATCTATCTATATACTATCTATTTATCCCATATCTATATACTATCTATCTATATACTATCTATCCCATATCTATATACTATCTATCTGCTATCTATATACTATCTATCCCATATCTATATACTATCTATCCCCTATCTATCTATCTATCTATCTATCTATCCCATATCTATCTATCCCATATCTATCTATCTATCTATCCCATATCTATCTATCTATCCATCCCATATCTATCTATCCCATATCTATCTATCTATCCCATATCTATCTATCTATCCCATATCTATCTAACTATTCCATATCTATCTATATACTATCTATTTATCCCATATCTATATACTATCTATCTATATACTATCTATCCCATATCTATATACTATCTATCTGCTATCTATATACTATCTATCCCCTATCTATCTATCTATCTATCTATCCCATATCTATCTATCTATCCATCCCATATCTATCTATCCCATATCTATCTATCTATCCCATATCTATCTATCTATCTATCCCATATCTATCTAACTATTCCATATCTATCTATATACTATCTATTTATCCCATATCTATATACTATCTATCTATATACTATCTATCCCATATCTATATACTATCTATCTGCTATCTATATACTATCTATCCCATATCTATATACTATCTATCCCCTATCTATCTATCTATCTATCTATCTATCTATCCCATATCTATCTATCCCATATCTATCTATCTATCCCATATCTATCTATCTATCTATCTATCCCATATCTATCTATCTATCCCATATCTATCCCCTATCTATCTATCCCATATCTATCTATCTATCCCATATCTATCTATCTATCCCATATCTATCTATCTATCCCATATCTATCTATCCCATATCTATCTATCCCATATCTATCTATCCCATATCTATCTATATACTATCTATTTATCCCATATCTATCTATATACTATCTATTTATCCCATATCTATATACTATCTATCTGCTCTCTATATACTATCTATCCCATATCTATATACTATCTATCTATATACTATCTATCCCATATCTATCTATATACTATCTATCCCATATCTATCTATCCCATATCTATCTATCTAACCCATATCTATCTATCTATCTATCCCATATCTATATATCTATCCCATATCTATCTATCCCATATCTATCTATCCCCTATCTATCTATCTATCCCCTATCTATCTATCTATCCCATATCTATCTATCTATCCCCTATCTATCTATCTATCTATCCCCTATCTATCTATCTATCTATCTATCCCCTATCTATCTATCTATCCCCTATCTATCTATCTATCTATCCCCTATCTATCTATCTATCTATCTATCCCCTATCTATCTATCTATCCCCTATCTATCTATCTATCTATCCCCTATCTATCTATCCCCTATCTATCTATCCCCTATCTATCTATCTATCTATCTAACTATCCCATATCTATCTATATACTATCTATCTATTCATCCATCTATCTATATACTATCTATCTGCTATCTATATGCTATATATCTCATATGAGATAGATAGTATATAGATAGATGAATAGATAGTATATAGATAGATAGTGTATAGATAGATGGTATATAGATAGCAGATAGATAGTATATAAATAAATATGAGATAGATAGATAGTGTATAGATAGATATGAGATAGATAATGTATTGCTAGATAGTGTAAATATATAGTATATAGATAGTGTATAGATAGTAGATAGATAGATAGAAAGTGTATAGATAGTAGATAGATAGATAGATAGATAGTGTATAGATAGTAGATAGATAGATAGTGTATAGATAGTAGATAGATAGATAGTGTATAGATAGTAGATAGATAGATAGTGTGTAGATAGTAGATAGATAGACTGATAGTGTGTAGATAGTAGATAGATAGTGTATAGATAGTAGATAGATAGATAGTGTATAGATAGTAGATAGATAGTGTGTAGATAGTAGATAGATAGATAGATAGTGTGTAGATAGTAGATAGATAGATAGTGTGTAGATAGTAGATAGATAGATAGTGTGTAGATAGTAGATAGATAGACTGATAGTGTGTAGATAGTAGATAGATAGTGTATAGATAGTAGATAGATAGATAGATAGTGTGTAGATAGTAGATAGATAGCAGATAGTATATAGATAGATATGGCATACATAGATAGTATATAGATAGATATGGGATAGATAGCTAGTATATAGATAGCAGATAGATATGGGATAGATAGATAGATATGAGATAGATATGAGATAGATATGAGATAGATATGAGATAGATATGAGATAGATATGAGATAGATATGAGATAGATATGAGATAGATAGAGAGATAGATATGAGATAGATATGAGATAGATATGAGATAGATATGAGATAGATAGAGAGATAGATATGAGATAGATAGAGAGATAGATAGATAGATATGAGATAGATAGAGAGATAGATATGAGATAGATAGATATGAGATAGATATGAGATAGATATGAGATAGATATGAGATAGATATGAGATAGATATGAGATAGATAGAGAGATAGATATGAGATAGATAGAGAGATAGATAGAGAGATAGATATGAGATAGATAGAGAGATAGATATGAGATAGATAGATATGAGATAGATATGAGATAGATATGAGATAGATATGAGATAGATATGAGATAGATATGAGATAGATAGAGAGATAGATATGAGATAGATATGAGATAGATATGAGATAGATATGAGATAGATAGAGAGATAGATATGAGATAGATATGAGATAGATATGAGATAGATATGAGATAGATAGAGAGATAGATATGAGATAGATATGAGATAGATATGAGATAGATATGAGATAGATAGAGAGATAGATATGAGATAGATAGAGAGATAGATAGAGAGATAGATATGAGATAGATATGAGATAGATATGAGATAGATATGAGATAGATAGAGAGATAGATATGAGATAGATATGAGATAGATATGAGATAGATATGAGATAGATATGAGATAGATATGAGATAGATATGAGATAGATATGAGATAGATATGAGATAGATAGAGAGATAGATATGAGATAGATATGAGATAGATATGAGATAGATATGAGATAGATAGAGAGATAGATATGAGATAGATATGAGATAGATATGAGATAGATATGAGATAGATATGAGATAGATATGAGATAG